>NC_061514.1:108786443-109103885 GCF_022539505.1 Lolium rigidum
CACGCTTCCAAATTCCCATTCTACCCCTGTGGAGATGACAGCAAACTCGGTTGGTGGGGGGGTCTGCCCGTCACCCTAGCCCCGAAAACCCTCCCAAAAAATACATTTCCTTTAGTCTCTCCTTTGAGACCACCCACCGGAACTTCTCAAGTCCCTCTCTCTCCCACCTCCACGACCACCGCACCGGAACATCCCCGCCGGACTTCCCTGGCCTACCCGAGGCCTCGCGATCCTCGTCACCCGGCTGCCGGAGCCGCTTCATCGACGCCGTCATCAACCGGACCGGATCATCCCCGCCGAACCTCGAGACCATATACTCATCCAGCAGTCTACCGCAGTCGCCTGGCTTGCGGTATCGTCCACCCCACGGAGCCGCTTCGCCGGATCCGTCGTCCATCGCATCGGATCTTGCTCACCGACACCGCTGTGCATGAACCGGATCTGCTTCACCGGCGCCGTGCATGATCTAAACTCTTCTACTATCGCTTTTCTATTGCTTGCCTGCAAGTTCTTGTTTAATCTTGGGGGAACCTGTTTGTGCTAACGACGCGTCATTATGTTTTTGCAGATGAGATGAGTAACCATGAAGTGTAATGGCCGTCTCTCCAACCCCAAGTAGCACATGTAGTGTACTTCATCCCCGGATCTATCAACCCCAGGAAGATCTGCTGTGACTCCCACGGAGTGCTTCTCCTAATATAAATCCATTGTTTTAGCGCCATGTTTTGGGTTCAGATGCTTGTTTTTCTGAAGCTCTTTTAGTTCATTCCTAGCTATGACCGTAACACCTTGCTATTTTCTAGTTCATTGTTAACTTTAACATTTTGGTTTGCATTCCCTGCTCTGTAGATGTAGCCATCATAACTTCTATCTTGCTCAGTCGTTGTTACAAAAATTATAGGCTGCTACTATTTTGTTCATGCCAATCTTGCTCTCCCTGAACATGTTGGTTTGCATTCCCTGTACTACAGGTACTGCCATTGTTATTTCTATATACTTCATCGTAGGCTAACAAAGTAACTGCCTGCTATTAGTTCCTGCATGCTATCACTCTGCCATCCTGCAGTACAAATTTACTTGAACTCGTCACAGCAGCTACTTCCATCATAATTTTGTCTGCCATCTGATTCTTCAAAAGCTGCAATATTAACTTGTTTCTCCTAATTGGCATGGCGCTCACATATAGAATGGTGAACATATTGATGTGCATTCCCTCTTCTACAAGTTCACAAGTGATTCCATTATATTTCGTTTCTGGTCCATCCTAAGCCGTAGCATTAACTATCCTCTATGTGTTGCTCATTACAACTTTATATCCCGAAACAAATTAATTTGTTTCCCTTCTCTACAAGTTTATGAGTGATGCCATTATAACTCTTATCTGTTTTATTCCTAGCTATTATAGTAACATCCTGCTATTATTTAGTTCATGGGCAGTTTTAAGTAATTGCACATGTTGGTTCGCATTCCCTGCTCTATAGCTTTTGGCATCGTAACTTCTATATTTGGTTTACATTCCCTGCTCTGTAGATCTAGCCATCATAACTTTATCTTGCTCAGTCGTTGTTACAAAAATTATGGCCTTCTACTATGTTGTTTGTGCCATTTTTTTACTCCATGAACATGTTGGATTGCATTTCCTGTACTACAGGTGATGACATTGTTTTGTATCTAGTTCATTGTAAGCTAACAAAGTAAGGACTTAGTTTGGCAGGCTATCACTCTGCTATCTAGCCTGTAGTACAAATAAACTTGTCATACTACTAGATAATAATTTTGTGTGCCATCTTGTTCTTCAAAAGCTGCATTATTGACTTGTTTCTCTGACTTGGCATGACGCTCACAAATGGAATGCTAAACATATTGGTTTGCATTCCCTCTTATACAAGTTCACATGTGATCCCACTATATTCTGTATCTGGTCCATCCTAAGCTCCAGCATTAACTATCCTCTATGTGTTGCTCATTACAAGTTTATATCCCGAAACATCTTGATTTGCATCCCCTTGATTATAAGTTCAGGAGTATTATTTAGTTCACGGCCAATTTGAAGTAATTGCACTTGGCACATGTTGGTTCACATTCCCTCCTCTTTAGCTTTTGCCATCGTAGCTTCTGTTTTTGGTTTACATTCCCTGCTCTGTAGATGTAGCCATCATAACTTTATCTTGCTCAGTCGTTGTTACAAAATTTATAGCCTGCTACTATGTTGTTCATGCCAATTTTGTACTCCCTGAACATGTTGGTTTGCATGGGACTCGACAGTAGTAAGTCTTTTGTTTCATTCTAACGTGCTCTGTTATATTGGCTGTTGGTATGCAGCATGCACTCTTTGTTTGCTTATTGTGCGCATTACAATGATCTTGTTATAACGACGAAATGATGAGTTCCAAATTCTTTGGCAAACAATATTGTAGTGTGTTTGCCTCTCCATTGTTGCTGTCTTAACTTGTAATGTCTTCGTTTCAGATATAGGTGGTGCATGGACAACTTAAAAGATTGCCGAATCGCTTCATTGTATTGCTAGGTTTAATTACCATTCAATTTCTCTGGGTTCTGTAATATTTTTTCAAAGCCTTGCAGCTGATGTAATATTTAGTTAGTTTTTATAGTTCTTTCGCGCATTTTTTCTTCTCAGTATCTTTCTATGTTCTGCGCAATCTAAATCACAAATTCCCATCCTTTAAACGACCCAATTAAGCGAAATCACATATGTGCTGGCTCGCAAAATCCTAAAGCGCCTATCATGCCGACATATAAACAGCAACTAAACGGGCTGGCCCACTTACTTATTGGGCCAGCCCACTTGCTTTAAGGTGGAGCCCACCCACAAACTGGGCCGGCCCTGTAACAGAAAAGTGGGCCCACGTGCTTATTGGGCCAGCCCATTTGGTAACTAGGTCGGCCCGTTAGCAGGAAAGTGGCCCCCACAAGTTTATTGTGTCGGCCCGCTAACTCGTTGGGCCAGCCCACCTGCTTTACGGTGGACCCCACATACTAACTGGGCCGGCCCATTAGCACGATAGTGGCCCCCACAAGCTTATTGGGCCGGCCTACTAACTTGTTGGGCCAGCCCAATTGCTTTTGTGGTGGACCCCACTTACTAACTGGGACGGCCCGTCAGCTAGAAATTGGGCCCCACATGTTTATTGGGCCAGCCCGCCAACCTGTTGGGCCAGCCCACTTGCTTTATGGTGGACCCCACTTACTAACTGGGCCGGCCCGGTTACATGAAATTGGGCCCCACCTGCTTATTGGGCCAGCCCACTATCTTGTTGAGCCAGCTGTAACATCTCAAGTTTTCAGTAATAAATAAAGAAGAGAGATATTTCAATTACTCAAAATTTCACAACAAACAAAAACTTTTCTCATGCATATACACTAGTAGGAAAACCATTATAGGTAGAAATGACATCTGTGGCGCACCTAAAAAATATGCTCCACAAAAATTATTTTTGTGGCGCACCAAAAATATGCGCCACAGGAAGTCGACATTCTGTGGCGCATGGATGGACTGGTGCACCACAGAATGTCGACTTTCTGTGGCGCATGTGGATGGATGCGCCACATAATTTCCATGGGCCCACGCGGGGTCCAGCACTGCACATGGACGAAGAGAATTCTGTGGCGCATGGTGGCATGTGCGCCACAGAAGTTTAAAATTATGTGGCGCATGCTGGCATGTGCGCCACAGAAGTTCATATTTCTGTGGCGCACCAAAAATATGCGCCACAGAATTCGCAGGATTTTTTCTCCCCACGCAACTCCCCCCCCCCCCACCCCCGTGGATCGCCTTTTTTACCTTTGTAAAAAATAAAAGAAATAGATAGAAATTTCAAACAATAAAATCCTTCGAGATTCCCATATATTATGCCATCTAGCACCACTAAAATTTAACAAACATGAATTTTGACTTTTTTTGCAAAATTGCGTGGGAAAATCATCAAACTGGATTTCTGGTTGCATACGAACTCGAAAAAAAACGCACAATATATCAAAATTTTCCCACGAAAAGAGTAAAAAGTTACGAAATTCGAAAAGAGTAAAAAGTTACGGCCAGTTAAAGATTTTTTCCTGCAAAATAGAAAAATTGAAAAAAAAAATCTGTGGCGCATCTCTGCCCCATGCGCCACAGAAGTTTTCTCCGAAATTTTGAAAACCGGAGGCGCCAATCTCTTCCTCCACTTCACCTCCACCACCTCCTCTCACTTCTCCATCTCCTCACTTCTCCTTGTCCTCCTCCACCTCCACCACCACCACCACCACCACCACCTCATCCTTTTTTCTCCACCACCTCCACCACCACCTCCTCCTCCTCCATTCTTCTCCGGCGACCACCACCGGCGACCACCACCACCTCCTCCGGCGACCTCCGGCGACCACCACCACCACCTCCGGCGACCACCACCACCACCTCCGGCCACCACCACCACCTCCGTCCACCACCACCATCACCACCACCACCACCTCCTCCTCCTCCGGCCACCACCACCATCACCACCACCACCACCTCCTCCTCCTCCTCCTCCTCCTCCGGCCAACACCACCACCACCTCCTCCTCCTCCACCATCTCCTCCTCCACCATGATACGTCTCCAACGTATCGATAATTTCTTATGTTCCATGCTACTTTATTGATGATACCTACATGTTTTATGCACATTATATGTCGTATTTACGCATTTTCTGGAACTAACCTATTAACAAGATGCCGAAGTGCCAGTTCCTCGTTTTCTGCTGTTTTTGGTTTCAGAAATCCTAGTAACGAAATATTCTCGGAATTGGACGAAATCAACGCCCGGGTTCCTATTTTGCCCGGAAGCATCCGGAACACCCGAGAGCCGCCGGAGGGGCCCTGTGGGCCCGGATGACATGGTGGCGCGGCCAGGGCTGGGCCCGCGCCACCCTATGGTGTGGTTGCCCCTTTGACCCCCTCGCGCCGCCTCTTCGCCTATATAAAGCCCCCGCATCGAAAACCCTTACGGAGGAAGCCACGATACGAGAAAAGTTCCGGAGCCGCCGTCATCGCGAAGCCAAGATCCGGGGACAGGAGTCTCCGTTCCGGCACCTCGCCGGAGCGGGGAAGTGCCCCCGGAAGGCTTCTCCATCGACACCGCCGCCATCTCCACCGCCATCTTCATCACCGCTGCTGCTCCCATGAGGAGGGAGTAGTTCTCCATTGAGGCTCGGGGCTGTACCTGGTAGCTATGTGGTTAATCTCTCTCCTATGTAATTCAATACAATGATCTCATGAGCTGCTTTACATGATTGAGATTCATATGAGTTTTGTATCACTACTATCTATGTGCTACTCTAGTGATGTGTTATTAAAGTAGTTTTATTCCTCCCGCATGTGTGCAAAGGTGACGATGCGTGCACCGTGTTAGTACTTGGTTTATGCTATGATCATGATCTCTTGTAGATTGCGAAGTTAACTATTGCTATGATAATATTGATGTGATCTATTCCTCCTACATATGCATGAAGGTGACGAGTGTGCATGCTATGCTAGTACTTGGTTTAGTCGTTTTGATCTATCTTACACTTAAGGTTACTTAAACATGAGCATTATTGTGGAGCTTGTTAACTCCGGCATTGAGGGTTCGTGTAATCCTACGCAATGTGTTCATCATCCAACAAAAGTGTAGAGTATGCATTTATCTATTCTGTTATGTGATCAATGTTGAGAGTGTCCACTAGTGAAAGTGTAATCCCTAGGCCTTGTTCCTAAATACTGCTGAGTTACTACTGCTTGTTTACTTGTTTTACTTGTGTTACTACTGCTGCAATACTACCACCATCAACTACACGCCAGCAAGCTATTTTCACGGCACCGTTGCTACTGCTCATATATATTCATACCACCCGTATTTCACTATCTCTTCGCCGAACTAGTGCACCTATTAGGTGTGTTGGGGACACAAGAGACTTCTTGCTTTGTGGTTGCGGGGTTGCATGAGAGGGATATCTTTGACCTCTTCCTCCCCGAGTTCGATAAACCTTGGGTGATCCACTTAAGGGAAACTTGCTGCTGTTCTACAAACCTCCGCACTTGGAGGCCCAACACCGTCTACGGGAAAGGAGGGGAACGTAGACATCAAGCACTTTTCACGGCGCCGTTGCCGGGAGGAAAGGTAAAAGGTACTCACACTCCGGATCTCGGCTACTAAGCTATTTTCCCGGCGCCATTGTAAGTACTCGAAGCTATTTCCTTTAGACTCTGCAATTGCGACATTTGGTTTCTTGTTTACACTAGTTAGGCATAATGGAAAACAACAAAAATATGAGAGATCTTTATGAACTTTATCTTGAATTAGGACATGATGTGTTTGAAGAGAGAATTAAAAAACCCATGGAACTTTATATGCATGATAATGGGAATGTTATTAGTATGAATGCTTTGAACACCATTGTTGCTAATGCTATGGAAAATTCTAAGCTTGGGGAAGCTGGCTTTGATGAGCATGATATTTTTAGTCCCCCAAGCATTGAGGAGAAAATTTACTTTGATGATACTTTGCCTCCTATTTATGATGATTATAATGATAGTAGTCTTTTGTTACCACCTGTTATGGAGGATAAATTTGATTATGATTACAATATACCTCCTATATTTGATAGCTACTTTGTTGAATTTGCTCCCACTACAACTAATAAAATTGATTATGCTTATGTTGGGAGTAGTAATTATTTTATGCATGAGACTCATGATAAGAATGCTTTATGTGATAGTTATATTGTTGAGTTTGCTCATGATGCTACTGAAAGTTATTATGAGAGAGGAAAATATGGTTATAGAAATTTTCATGTTATTAAAATGCCTCTCTATGTGCTGAAATTTTTGAAGCTACACTTGTTTTATCTTCCTAAGCTTGTTACTTTGCTCTTCATGAACTTGTTTATTTACAAGATTCCTATGCATAGGAAGCATGTTAGACTTAAATGTGTTTTGAATTTGCCTCTTGATGCTCTCTTTTGCTTCAACTTCTATTTCTTGCGAGTGCATCATTAAAACAGCTGAGCCCATCTTAATGGCTATAAAGAAAGAACTTCTTGGGAGATAACCCATGTATTTTTTTTACTACAGTACTTTGTTTTATATTTGAGTCTTGGAAGTTGTTTACTACTGTAGCAACCTCTCCTTATCATGTTTTTGTGCCAAGTAAAGTTTCTATGTTAAAGTTGATGTTATATTTGGGATCGCTGCGCAGAAACAGCATTGCTGTCTGTCACGAATCTGAGCACAGTTCTCTGTAGAAAATTCGAAAAAATCTGCCAATTTACGAGCGTGATCCTCAGATATGTACGCAACTTTCATTAGTTTTGTGTTTTTCCGTTTGAGCAAGTCTGGTGCCATCTTTAAATTCGTCTTTATGGACTGTTCTGTTTTTGACAGATTCTGCCTTTTATTTCGCATTGCCGCTTTTGTTAAGTTGAATGAGTTTCTTTGTTCCATTAACTTTCAGAAGTCTTGTGCAATGTCCAGAAGTGTTAAGAATGATTGTGTCACCTCTGAACATGTGAATTTTTGATTATGCACTAACCCTCTAATGAGTTTGCTTGAAGTTTGGTGTGAAGGAAGTTTTCAAGGGTCAATAGAAGAGGGTGATATAATGTGATCGAGAAGAGTGAAAGGTCTAAGCTTGGGGATGCCCCGGTGGTTCATCCCTGCATATTTCAAGAAGACTCAAGCATCTAAGCTTGGGGATGCCCAAGGCATCCCCTTCTTCATCGACAACTTATCGGGTTTCTTCTAGTGAAACTATATTTTTATTCGAGTCACATCCTATGTATTTTACTTGGAGCGTCTGTGTGCTTTTATTTTTGTTTTTGTTTTGTTATCTTAGCTCTCTGAATAAGTTCATCCTTGTGTGGGAGAGAGACACGCTCCGCTGGTTCGTATGAACACATGTGTTCTTAGCTCATAATATTCATGGCGAAGTTTCCTCTTCGTTAAATTGTTATATGGTTGGAATTGGAAAATGCTACATGTAGTAATTGGTAAAATGTCTTGGATAATGTGATACTTGGCAATTGTTGTGCTCATGTTTAAGCTCTTGCATCATATACTTTGCACCCATTAATGAAGAAATACATAGAGCTTGCTAAAATTTGGTTTGCATAATTGGTCTCTCTAAGGTCTAGATAATATATAGTATTGAGTTTTGAACAACAAGGAAGACGGTGTAAAGTCTTATAATGTTTACAATATGTCTTTTATGTGAGTTTTGCTGCACCGGTTCATCCTTGTGTTTGTTTCAAATAAACCTTGCTAGCCTAAACCTTGTATCGAGAGGGAATACTTCTCATGCATCCAAAATCCTTGAGCCAACCACTATGCCATTTGTGTCCACCATACCTACCTACTACATGGTATTTCTCCGCCATTCCAAAGTAAATTGCTTGAGTGCTACCTTTAAACAAATTCAAAAGTTATTACCTCTTATTTGTGTCAATGTTTTATAGCTCATGATGAAGTATGTGGTGTTTATCTTTCAATCTTGTTGGACAACTTTCACCAATGGACTAGTGGCTTCATCCGCTTATCCAATAATTTTGCAAAAAGAGCTGGCAATGGGATTCCCAGTCCCAAATTAATTAACAAAAATAGACACTCCTCCACGGTATGTGATTGTTGGACGGCACCCGAAGGATTCGGTTAGCCATGGCTTGAGAAAGCAAAGGTGGGGAGGAGTGTCATCATAATAAAACTAAAATAAAGGGCACTCCTTCATGGTATGAGATTGTTGGCGAGGCACCCGAGGATTCGGTTAGCCATGGTTTGTGAAAGAAAGGTTGGAAGGAGTGCCACCCAAAAATAAAATAAAATGGGAGCCGCTCTTTGAAGGTTTGTACGGCAAGGGGTTAGAGTACCCGCTACCATTCGTTGACAACAACAAACACCTCTCAAAACTTTACTTTTATGCTCTCTTGATGTTTTCAAAACCAAAGCTCTAGCACAAATACAGCAATCGATGCTTTCCTCATTGAAGGACCATTCTTTTACTTTTATTGTTGAGTCAGTTTACCTATCTCCTTCCACCTTAAGAAGCAAACACTTGTGTGAACTGTGTATTGATTCCTACATACTTGCATATTGCACTTGTTATATTACTTTATGTTGACAATATCCATGAGATATACATGTTATAAGTTGAAAGCAACCGCTGAAACTTAATCTTCCTTTGTGTTGCTTCAATACCTTTACTTTGATTTATTGCTTTATGAGTTAACTCTTATGCAAGACTTATTGATGCTTGTCTTGAAGTACTATTCATGAAAAGTCTTTGCTTTATGATTCAGTTGTTTACCCATGTCATTACCATTGTTTTGATCGCTGCATTCATTACATATGTTTACAATATGATCAAGTTTATGATGGCATGTCACTTAAGAAATTATCTTTGTTATCGTTTTACCTGCTCGGGACGAGCGGAACTAAGCTTAGGGATGCGATACGTCTCCAACGTATCGATAATTTCTTATGTTCCATGCTACTTTATTGATGATACCTACATGTTTTATGCACATTATATGTCGTATTTACGCATTTTACGGAACTAACCTATTAACAAGATGCCGAAGTGCCGGTTCACGTTTTCTGCTGTTTTTGGTTTCGAAATCCTAGTAACGAAATATTCTCGGAATTGGACGAAATCAACGCCCGGGTTCCTATTTTGCCCGGAAGCATCCGGAACACCCGAGAGCCGCCGGAGGGGGCCCTGTGGGCCCCGGATGACATGGTGGCGCGGCCGAGGCTGGGCCGCGCCACCCTATGGTGTGGTTGCCCCTTTGACCCCCTGCGCCGCCTCTTCGCCTATATAAAGCCCCCGCATCGAAAACCCTTACGAGAGGAAGCCACGATACGAGAAAAGTTCCGGAGCCGCCGTCATCGCGAAGCCAAGATCCGGGGGACAGGAGTCTCCGTTCCGGCACCTGCCGGAGCGGGGAAGTGCCCCGGAAGGCTTCTCCATCGACACCGCTGCCATCTCCACCGCCATCTTCATCACCGCTGCTTGCTCCCATGAGGAGGGAGTAGTTCTCCATTGAGGCTCGGGGCTGTACCGGTAGCTATGTGGTTAATCTCTCTCCTATGTAATTCAATACAATGATCTCATGAGCTGCTTTACATGATTGAGATTCATATGAGTTTTGTATCACTACTATCTATGTGCTACTCTAGTGATGTGTTATTAAAGTAGTTTTATTCCTCCTGCATGTGTGCAAAGGTGACGATGCGTGCACCGTGTTAGTACTTGGTTTATGCTATGATCATGATCTCTTGTAGATTGCGAAGTTAACTATTGCTATGATAATATTGATGTGATCTATTCCTCCTACATATGCATGAAGGTGACGGTGTGCATGCTATGCTAGTACTTGGTTTAGTCGTTTTGATCTATCTTACACTTAAGGTTACTTAAACATGAGCATTATTGTGGAGCTTGTTAACTCCGGCATTGAGGGTTCGTGTAATCCTACGCAATGTGTTCATCATCCAACAAAAGTGTAGAGTATGCATTTATCTATTCTGTTATGTGATCAATGTTGAGAGTGTCCACTAGTGAAAGTGTAATCCCTAGGCCTTGTTCCTAAATACTGCTGAGTTACTACTGCTTGTTTCTTGTTTTACTTGTGTTACTACTGCTGCAATACTACCACCATCAACTACACGCCGGCAAGCTATTTTACGGCACCGTTGCTACTGCTCATATATATTCATACCACCTGTATTTCACTATCTCTTCGCCGAACTAGTGCACCTATTAGGTGTGTTGGGGACACAAGAGACTTCTTGCTTTGTGGTTGCAGGGTTGCATGAGAGGGATATCTTTGACCTCTTCCTCCCTGAGTTCGATAAACCTTGGGTGATCCACTTAAGGGAAACTTGCTGCTGTTCTACAAACCTCTGCACTTGGAGGCCCAACACTGTCTACAGGAAAGGAGGGGGAACGTAGACATCACACCACCACCACCTCCTCCGGCCGGCCTCCTCCTCCTCCACCCACCACCCACCACCTCCGGCCGGCCTCCTCCTCCTCCTCCACCCACCACCCACCCACCCACCACCACCACCACCACGTTCCGGCGAGATTCGAAAAAAATCGGCAAAATTCCGGCGGCTCCAGATCTAGATCTAGATCTAGATCTGGACGCCACTTTTTTTAAAAAATTCAAAAAAAAAAATTTCTGTGGCGCATATTGGCATGGTGCGCCACAGAAGTTTTAAGAGAATTCTGTGGCGCATATTGGCATGGTGCACCACTAGTCGCGTGGTAACTGTGGCGACGGGCTCGTGCGCCACAGAAATTGATTTTGGTGCGCCACAGTTAGCCCTTTTTCCACTAGTGATAGTGTTACATATAGTTTTATGTATAGGGTGATTTTCTTTTGTGCAATTTCCATGATGAGTGTTTAGTGTTGATCAAGTGTGCTTCAACCCTAACACAAGATCACCTAACCCTAAATTGAGAAGAAAAAGAAAAGTAGAGAATAACCCAATTCTCACTCACATACAACTTTGCTCAAATATTCAAATCATCACCAAAGGCCACCATTGCTTGACTTAAGGTTCCTAAAACTCTTATATAACAAAAACAAACACAAATGCATAGAAGAAACCAAATTCAAATCAAAGAAAATTCCAAATCTAACATACATATGATAATGGTCATATGACCCATTTATAAAATCTTCACCTCTTTGCACCCCTGCATTTCACTTTTCTTAATCTAAACTTAGGCAACCTTTGACACCTCATCCAAGACCAAGTCAAGGTGAACAACTTCTCTGTTGACCATCACTGCTGAAGTTGACCAGGTTGACCAGAAATGATTAGACAAGAGAGGACTTTGAAACAAAGAGAAGATGACCCCCATTTTGAATTCTTGCAAACCTTCACCAAAATGGACACCACCACCACCATTCCATCACATTAAATATATGAAGGAAGTACACCAAAAAGAATTTTGAAATTTGAATATTTTTCTCTTGCGGCCATTTCATCGAGCAGTTGGCAGGCAACTTCCAAAATTAGTGTTACACTCATTTACACACTGGATTTTTGCCTAAACCATCTTTATCTTGTGATGATGAGCATCTACTGCAACTCCTGCATCAAGCCCTGTCCTTGCCTCGTCGATTAAAGCATGGAGAAAACCCTAAACTAAGCATGTCGTGCACCATGCCGGCCAGCATGCCACTCATCTCTCTGGCTCTCCCCTCTTTCTCTCACCTTGTCACCAAGCATCTACACAGCACTAGGACGCTGCCAATGCACGGCCCGAGCTCACCCATGCACGGCATTGGCCAGAACGCGCACGCCCAAACCATGCCAGAGCATGCCAGGGCACGCGCTCACCGCGCTCTGGACGCGCCAGGATGCTGCGCGCTCAAGCACTCTCGCCCGCACCTGCAAAGGCTACGCCCTCCGACCCCCTAGGCTCGCCGCGAGCTCATCGGGTTCTCGCCGGAGACGACGACAGCCGTGCGCCGTTGATCTCCTTTCTGATCCAATGGATCATATCGCCCATACCGCTTCGCCCTATTAAGGGTCACTGACTGGTGGAGTCCACGCCGTCAGGCGGCCCGCGTGTGCAAGACACACTGCTGGGCCGGCCCAGCTCATTTTCGTTTGTTTAGCCCGTTTAGTTTTCCCGCGCGGCCCAAAAATTCAAATATGGTTTAATTCTTTTAGTTCAAATTCAATACTGTTGCCAACTTCAAATTTGAATAGTTTAAAATCTACTACACCAAATTTAGCAAATTTTATATATTCAGAAAGATCAGGAGATTATCTACACAATGCCACTGGCCTCATTTCCAAATTCATAATTAAATTTAAATGACAAAAATAACAACACAGGGCCTTTTATAACTTCAAATAATTATTAAAAATGATCTACAAATGATTTTAAGTTGATTCCAACTCTCATAAATCACATTTGACAAGCCCTATTTGTTTATGCAAAAATATGGTATAGTTGTTTTGCATGATCATGAACTAGGATTAAATAATGGCTATGGAACCAATTCTAGACCATTTAACACATACACCTAAATTATTTAAGTAGTATGAGAGCTACCCTCTCTTTTAAATTGTGATCCTAAGTAATTCAAATAGAGGAACTGGCCTTGGTCTAATAAGCCTCATGCTTGGTTACTTAGAGACATTAAATCACTATCATGCTAGTATTAATATGCATGAGGTGTAGCACCTCATTTAAAATTCTACTCTCAAATAATAGATATGAGTGTGACCTTGGTCAACCTATACTCATACCTTATTATTATTTGAAGAGGTTAAATCTTAATATGGTTCAATGAGAGGAAATTATTTCCTCCAAGGCATTAAAGAGCTATATTAATAAATAATTATAATGAGAGGAAATTATTTTTCTTGAGCATAAATAAAGTAAATCACCATGTTAAATAATATGTGATGTTAGCATAGGCTTGTGTGAATCTTTGGTGTGTTTAGCTTAGCACTTAAGTTTGTGTGGTGATTGTGTACCCCGTATTCGTGTATAGACGCTAGTAACGAGGAGTACCAAGAGGAGGAAGGCTACTCTCAAGAGGAGGAGGAAAACTTTGACTCCTATCCCCACCAAGGCAAGCTAACACTCTTGCAAGCCACCCTAATGCAAAGCTCTACAAGAGCAAGGCACCTTTACATTTTACTTATGCTTAAATGATCCTATCCTATGTTTTTACCTTGTAATTTATTTTGCTTTATATTTCAAAGCTTACTTTTTGATTCATGATTCACTGGTCTAGAGAAGCACAAGAGCCTCAAGATTAGCCTAAGTTAACAAAGCTAGATAGCACCCCTCAAGACTAGTTGCTATTGCTAAGAAACTAAAATTGACTACTCTAGATGGGAACAAAGTGAACTGAAATGACTTGAAAGATTGTTGAAGGTGAATATGACATTGATGACTTGGTGAATTTTGATAAAAGCGATGATTGGGTTCGGATGCGATACCATTCCAATTATACAAGTATCCCCACAATACCTGATTATGGGTAAGGCGTAACTAGAAACTTATGTAGTTTAGTATGGGTTCCCTCTAAACAAGCATCATAGGGGTTATGCCAAGGCTGCCTCCGTTACAATTGATATGATGTGAATATGAGGTGAATGTACGACCCAAGCCCTGTGCAGTTCCCGGGTTGACAGTTGGTTTTCACCGGGAGGCCAAGCTCATGGGGAGAGGTGCCTATACTAGGTTATTTAAGTGAAAGGTTATGGTTGATGATCCGCGTACTGAGTTACGATGATTCGGGGTATTCCCGATGGATGTAATCAAAAGTTGTGGCACAAGAGTACAACCTCTGCAGAGTGTTAAAACTATTCGAATAGCCGTGTCCACGGTTACGGACAATTGGAAAGGCCATACTGTTCCGTTGTCAGAACTTGTCTTAAAAAGGAATGGTGAATTTGAATGGTGACTTGAATTTTTAAAAACACAACTGATGTTGTGGGAATGACACTAATGTTCCCACTTGAGTTAGTCTAACGATTCAAGCATCTTTACTAAATATGGACTAAACTTGGCTTTATGCAAATAAACCTAGAGCTTAGCAACCCGTAAAATTGATAAGTTCTTACATTAGTATTAGTTTGCGAGTACTTAAAGTACTCATGGCTGTGTCCCTGGCTATTCCAATGCCAGACTATGAAGAGGAGCAACACTATGAGGATGACGGTCAGCAAGACGTCTACCAGAACTAGGATGCTTCTAACGTCAAGCGTTGGCCTGTGGATAGATAGTTCCACCTACTACGACGCTTCCACTACTTGTTGTGTTCGTTGATCATTAGATCAACTATTTGTGTAATATTGGATCATGTGATCCATGGATGTAAGACTCTATGTGTTGTAATAAATGATGACTCTATGATATTCAACTATTATGTCTCGCAACAACATTATTCCTGGGATTGCGAGGTACGACATAATAGGCATCGGGACTTAAAAATCCGGGTGTTGACAAGTTGGTATCAGAGCCATTGTTTAACCTTAGAAGACCCTAGTTTAGAATGGACGTTTGAAACACTTAGAATTAAAAATAATGAAATAAATAGTTACAAAAAAACAAACATATTCACACTCTTACCTTTGAGATCCTTTACAAAATAATAAGTTAATGTTTCCTTCTTACAACTAAATTAAAATTTTGAACACTCACACTTCTCTAACTTACTTATCCATGCCTCTACAGATGGAGCAGTACGCTCAGACGGAGTCTTACCGGCTGGGAAATGGAGGAAGTTTGGTGTTCGAGCGAGACTTGGACATGGTGTCTGAGGAGCTTGGACGCCAACCTCCCGAGTTTCACGGAGTCCGGATCTACAACCAGCCCGGAGGGGAACCCCAGTGGATGATCACCGCTGACTTGAGGGGTAGGATGGAGCCTCCCATTTCTGAGAGGATCCTCTTCTCCTTCAGGGCAAGCAACTGGATGGACGGACTTGCTCGTGCTCTTCAGGAGTCACTTGCTCGTGTGTGCGGACAGAACATCGCTGCACTCTAGGGTACCCGCTTCACCCACTTTGCGAGGCATGACACCGTGGGAGAGCCCATGGCACTCTCTTCGCACCCGGTGCTGAAGCATCATGTGGAGCATCTGGACTTCATCCTTCACGAGACCCGGAAAGATCTAGAGCATGCACGTGTCCACGCCCACCGTGCTCAGATGGCCTTGGCTCACCATGCCGATGCCATCAGGCTACTCGCCAAGGACCGCATGTCACTCCGCCTGCAGCGTGCCAATAAGGACGCTACCATTACGCGTCTCTGCGCCAAGATACGCACCTTGGAGGCCACTGTCAGGTCCCAAGAGGACCAGCTGCAGGAGATGGAGGAGGATGGCGAAGACATCCAGGGAGGCGAGGACTTCCTGAGTGACGACAACGACTTTGAGGAGGATGAGTTCACTGATGAGGAGGACTACGAGTTTCTGGAGTCTGGAGAGGATGGGATCATTCCCATCGATGTGGATGAAGATGAGGAGGAATATTGCACTAGTCACTTGTGTAGGTGTGAGTTGTACCCCCGCCCGTTGTATCGTAGCTTGGTGAAAGGGTTCTTCAAACCCTCCGATGTGTTACCTTGTACTGTTTGCATCATGAATGAAATAAAAGCGTGTTTACTTGCAACTCGTCAAGAACTCAAGTTTTAAATTTCTGAACTTTACCCAAAATAAGCCATAGACATTTCCCTCTCATCTCATGATCTATATCAATGTTCAGATGGCACCTCCCGGCCGTGCATCGCAGGATGCTATGATGCAACTGCTGCAGACCCTCATGGCAGATAGAGAGGCTGAACGAGCTGAAAGGCAAGCCAACATCACTGCACTGCAACAGATTGCCCAGAACAACCAAGGCCACGGGAACCATGATCATCAGGGCTCAATGCTGAAGAACTTCCAGAACACCAACCCGCCGGTGTTTAGCAAGACAGAGGAACCACTTGATGCGGACGATTGGCTCCATACCATGGAGAACAATTTGTAAGTGGCCGGAGTGGAGGCCAATGACAAGGTTCTGTTCGCCATGCACTACCTGGCAGGACCAGCACGTGCCTGGTGGACGAGTGCCCGCGCATTGAATGCGGGACAAATGATGACTTGGGCCGACTTCAAGCTCAAGTTCAGCAAGTACCACGTGCCCCCGGGCCTGATCAAAAAGATGAGGGATGAGTTCCGTGAACTCAAATAGGGCAGAATGACTGTAGTAGAGTACCGCGACAAGTTCCTCACCTTGTCAAGGGTACTCCCCGGATGAGACTGATACCACAGAGAAGAGGAAGGAGAGGTTCTTGAACGGGCTGCACGACGAGATGCAGACTGTGTTGGTCAACATTCCTTTTGCTGACCTCGAAGCTCTTGTTGACTCCGCCATCCAAATGGAGGGCAAGCTGAACCAGGCCAATGAGAACTGCAAGCGCAGAATGATGCACCAGAGTGGGCCCAGCAATACCCCCAAGTTTCGCCCTAGCTCAAGCGGAGGATTCACCCCCAGGAACAACAGGCCACCGGCACCGATGTGGCGCCCCGGTTATCAGAATCGGAGTGGAGGAAACCCCAGGCTAGGAGGCCACCACAACAACCCCAGCAACAGCAACTACGTCCACCACAAAAACAACTTCAACCATGCGCCGATGAGAGCTCCCGCCAACACCACCAACCCCAACACTGCTCCGAGGACTGGGAGCAATGCTATCCCCGTCACCCCCAAGGACAAGTCCACCATCACCTGCTACGAGTGTGGTGTAGTGGGACACTATTCCAATGTGTGCCCCAAGAGACTTGCCAAGCTCGCCGCCAACACCGCTGCACCTGCTCAGCAGCAACGCCGGGTCACCAACGGCAAGAAGTTCGCCCCCAACAACCCCAACAACCGCAGCGGCCGCCTCTTTCACATGAGTGCGGAAGAAGCCCAGGAAGCGCCCGATGTCGTGCTGGGTATGTTCTCTGTTAACTCAGTACTGGCAAGAGTGTTGTTTGATTCCGGAGCATCGCATTCATTCGTCACCGAAGATTTTGCATGCACTAGTAAGATTCAACCCATCAGTTTGAAGCATGTCATGATAGTACAAATACCCGGTTCAACTACCAAAGCGAGAAAAATTTGCAAGGATGTACCCATCAGAATTCATGAAATAGAGTTTTATGCAAATTTGATTGTTCTGGGAACAAAGGGTTTGGAAGTAGTACTGGGTATGGATTGGATGTCCAAGCATCATGGACTGATTGATTGTGCCAAGAAGGCCATAACCATGACCAGTAGCACCGGAGTGTTAGTAGAACATATCTGAGAAAGACTACCCAGAAAGTTTACCTGCAACCAGAGTTTAGCCAAGCCCACCTTGGATCAGATCAGGGTCGTCTGTAGATTCCCTGATGTGTTTCCTGATGATCTACCCGGTATGCCCCCAGATCGGGATATCGAGTTTATCATTGAGTTAATTCCTGGAACAGGACCCATAGCCCAGAGAGCTTACAGCATGAACCCGGCAGAACAAGTGGAACTGAACAAACAGCTGGATGAACTTTTAGCCAAAGGTCTGATCCGACCAAGTGCGTCGCCTTGGAGATCCCCAGTTTTGTTTGTGGATAAAAAAGACGGTGCCAGTCGCTTATGTACGGATTACCGCAAGCTTAATGATGTCACCATCAAGAACAAATATCCCTTGCCCAAGATAGAAGACTTGTTTGACCAGTTGACCGGTGCCACCGTGTTCTCTAAGATTGATCTTAGGACAGGTTACCATCAGCTAAAGATCCGTGCAATGGATATCCCAAAGACGGCATTCACCACCAGATATGGGTTGTATGAGTACAACGTCATGTCATTTGGACTGACCAATGCTCCCGCCTACTTCATGAATCTCATGAATAAGATCTTCATGAACTTCCTGGACAAGTTTGTCGTTGTTTTCATCGATGACACCCTAATCTAATCCAAGTCCGAGGAGGAACATGAGCAACACCTAGAGATCGTCCTAGAAACCCTTAGACAGCACAAGTTGTATGCCAAGTTCAGCAAGTGCGAGTTTTGGTTGAGGGAAGTAGGATTCCTGGGACACATCTTGTCAGCAGGAGGAATTGCTGTTGATCCCACAAAGATTAAGAAAGTTGCAGAATGGAAAACCCCAACCACTCAGACTGAAGTCCGTGCTTTTCTCGGATTAGCCGGATACTACCGCAGATTTGTTGAGGGATTCTCAAGCATAGCCAGACCCATGACTCAACTGCTGAAGAAGGACAAGAAGTTCGAATGGACCGGCAAATGTGAAGAGAGTTTCCAGAAGCTTAAGACCAAGTTGACCACAGCCCCAATACTGATCATGTCGGACAGCAGCAAGTCATTTGATGTGTACTGTGACGCCTCCAAGATTGGTCTTGGGTGTGTGTTGATGCAAGAAGGCAAGGTGATCCCATATCTGTCTAGGCAACTGAAGCCACATGAGCAGAATTATCCGACCCATGACTTAGAACTTGCGGCAGTAGTGTTAGCCTTGAAAGTTTGGCGTCATTACCTCATGGGTAATCGATGCGAGATCTACTCGGATCAGAAGAGTTTGAAGTATATATTCACTCAGAAAGAGCTGAATATGAGGCAACGAAGATGGTTAGAGTTAATCAAGGATTACGATATGGCAATCCACTATCACGCCGGCAAGGCCAATGTGTTAGCCGATGCTTTGAGTAGACTGCCGTGTCAATTAAACTCCATGATCGCCGAAGAACAACCTAGCCTGCACCAAGAGTTTGAATAGTTTAGACTAGAGCTGGTTAGTGAAGGATTCCTTGCCAGCATAGAGCTACAACCTACTTTGATTAGTCAGATCAAAGAAGCCCAGAAGGGAAATGCTAACATTGACGGGATCAAGAACCAAGTAGCTGCAGGGAAGGCACCCGGGTTCACTGTAGATGAAGAAGGGATACTTTGGTACAACGGACGCTTGTGCGTGCCGTCAGATTCGGAGTTGAAGCAAGTCATCCTGAAAGAAGCACATGACACTCTTTATTCCATTCACCCCGGAGGTACCAAGATGTACCAGGACTTAAAGGAACAGTTTTGGTGGCATGGAATGAAGCGAGAAATCGGGAGCTACATCGCCAAGTGCGACATATGTCAGAGAGTCAAGGCCGAGCATCAACGACCCGCAGGACCGCTACAGCCCTCGCGATTCCCGAATGGAAGTGGGATTCGGTAGGAATGGACTTCATCACCGGACTGCCCAAATCTAGCAAAGGAAATGATTCTATCTGGGTAGTGGTTGATAGATTGACCAAAGTCGCCCATTTCATCCCCGTAAAGACCACCTACCAAGGACCAAAGCTAGCTGAGTTGTATATCTCACGGATAGTCAGCCTGCACGGAACCCCAAAGTCATTCGTGTCAGATAGAGGATCCCAATTCACCTCGAGATTCTGGCAGAAAGTACATGAAGGACTAGGAACCCGTCTAAATTTCAGTACCGCCTACCACCCGCAGACGGATGGACAGACTGAGCGAGTCAATCAAATCCTTGAGGATATGTTGAGAGCATGTGTATTAGAGTATGGATCCAAAAGGGAAGACTGTCTACCGTACGCAGAATTTTCGTACAACAACAGTTACCAAGCTAGTTTGCAAATGGCCCTATTTGAAGCACTGTATGGAAGGAAGTGCCGTACCCCTCTGAATTGGTCGGAAGTCGGAGAGAGCCAAGTGTTTGGACTAGATATTCTTCGAGAAGCTGAAGAGAAGGTACACAAGATCCGAGAGTACCTCAAGACAGCCCAGTCAAGACAGAAGAGCTACGCTGACAAAAGACGCCGAGAGATGACCTTCGAGATAGGAGATTTCATGTATCTCAAGGTGCCCCCTCTTAAGGGAATGCAGAGATTCCAGCTTAGAGGAAAGCTTGCACCCCGCTATGTTGGACCCTTCAAAGTCCCGAGTCGCCGAGGAGAAGTGTCGTATCAACTGGAATTACCGGAAGAAATGGCAGCGGTACACAATGTGTTTCACATCTCTCTACTTCGCAAATGCTTGGAAGTACCGGAGAAGACCGAAGTTTTCAAGAACATCGATCACAGATCTGTAGACATCAACTCAGACTTGACCTATCGCGAAGTGCCGATTCGCATTCTAGAAGAAGCCTTCAGAACCACTCGTACCCGGAGTATCAAATTTCTGAAGATTCAATGGAGTAATCACACCGAAGAAGAGGCCAGTTGGGAAAGAGAAGACTTCATGAAGACTGAGTACCCAAATCTCTTTAGTACCTAGTTTCTTTAAGATCTCGGGACGAGATCTTTTGTAAGGGGGAAGGGTTTGTAACATCTCAAGTTTTCAGTAATAAATAAAGAAGAGAGATATTTCAATTACTCAAAATTTCACAACAAACAAAAACTTTTCTCATGCATATAGTGTTACATATAGTTTTATGTATAGGGTGATTTTCTTTTGTGCAATTGCCATGATGAGTGTTTAGTGTTGATCAAGTGTGCTTAAACCCTAACACAAGATCACCTAACCCTAAATTGAGAAGAAAAAGAAAAGTAGAGAATAACCCAATTCTCACTCACATACAACTTTGCTCAAATATTCAAATCATCACCAAAGGCCACCATTGCTTGACTTAAGGTTCCTAAAACTCTTATATAACAAAAACAAACACAAATGCATAGAAGAAACCAAATTCAAATCAAAGAAAATTCCAAATCTAACATACATATGATAATGGTCATATGACCCATTTATAAAATCTTCACCTCTTTGCACCCCTGCATTTCACTTTTCTTAATGTAAACTTAGGCAACCTTTGACACCTCATCCAAGACCAAGTCAAGGTGAACAACTTCTCTGTTGACCATCACTGCTGAAGTTGACCAGGTTGACCGAAAATGATTAGACAAGAGAGGACTTTGAAACAAAGAGCAGATGACCCCCATTTTGAATTCTTGCAAACCTTCACCAAAATGGACACCACCACCACCATTCCATCACATTAAATATATGAAGGAAGTACACCAAAAAGAATTTCGAAATTTGAATATTTTTATCTTGCGGCCATTTCATCGAGCAGTTGGCAGGCAGCTTCCAAGATTAGTGTTACACTCATTTACACACTGGATTTTTGCCTAAACCATCTTTATCTTGTTACGATGATCATCTACTGCAACCCCTGCATCAAGCCCTGTCCTTGCCTCGTCGATTAAAGCATGGAGAAAACCCTAAACTAAGCATGCCGTGCACCATGCCGGCCAGCATGCCACTCATCTCTCTGGCTCTCCCCTCTCTCTCTCACCTTGTCACCAAGCATCTACACAGCACCAGGACGCTGCCAATGCACGGCCCGAGCTCACCCATGCACGGCATTGGCCAGAACGCGCACGCCCAAACCATGCCAGAGCATGCCAGGGCACGCGCTCACCGCGCTCTGGACGCGCCAGGACGCTGCGCGCTCAAGCACTCTCGCCCGCACCTGCAAAGGCTACGCCTGCGTCGAGCATCGCCTCATCGCCCTCTAGCCCGTAGACAACCTCAAGTGCACACGCCCACGCTGTCGCCGCCGTGCTCATCACCTTTCGGCCGCGCACGCCGTGGCAGACCTCGCACGCGCCCGAGCCATTCCATCACGCCCTGGACGCGCTAGCTATACCTTGAGCATCGCCAGGACGACGCCTACACGTAGCCGTCCTTACCTTGCCCTTTGGCATGCCAGAGACGACGCGCCATGATCGGCCCTTCACAGCACCCGCGGCACCACCTCCCCATCTATAAATAGAGAAGCTCCGAGCCCAACTTCTTCACACAATCTCCTCCCCTCTCACCACTGAGTCTTCCCACATCGCTAGCTAGTCCAATTAGCATCTCCATCGCCGGAATTTCAAGATCGGAGCCGCCGGAGCCCTCAGCTCACCGTCGACGACTGACGCCACCCCACGCCTCGCCGACGGTACCATGAGCTTCCTCGTCCTCGACAACGACGCCTAGCACCCAGCAGAGCCCCGCGGGAACCTCGGTACGCCCTCCGACCCCCTAGGCTCGCCGCGAGCTCGTCGGGTTCTCGCCGGAGACGACGACAGTCGTGCGCCGTTGATCTCCTTTCTGATCCAACGGATCATATCGCCCATACCGCTTCGCCCTATTAAGGGTCACTGACTGGTGGAGCCCACGCCGTCAGGTGGCCCGCGTGTACGAGACACACTGCTGGGCCGGCCCAGCTCATTTTCGTCTGTTTAGCCCGTTTAGTTTTCCCGCGCGGCCCAAAAATTCAAATATGGTTTAATTCTTTTAGTTGAAATACAATACTGTTGCCAACTTCAAATTTGAATAGTTTAAAATCTACTACACCAAATTTAGCAAATTTTATATATTCAGAAAGATCAGGAAATTATCTACACAATGCCACTGGCCTCATTTCCAAATTCATAATTAAATTTAAATGACAAAAATAACAAGACAGGGCCTTTTATAACTTCAAATAATTATTAAAAATGATCTACAAATGATTTTGAGTTGATTCCAACTCTCATAAATCACATTTGACAAGCCCTATTTGTTTATGCAAAAATATGGTATAGTTGTTTTGCATGATCATGAACTAGGATTAAATAATGGCTATGGAACCAATTCTAGACCATTTAACACATACAGCTAAATTATTTAAGTAGTATGAGAGCTACCCTCTCATTTAAATTGTGATCCTAAGTAATTCAAATATAGGTACTGGCCTTGGTCTAATAAGCCTCATGCTTGGTTACTTAGAGACATTAAATCACTATCATGCTAGTATTAATATGCATGAGGTGTAGCACCTCATTTAAAATTCTACTCTCAAATAATAGATATGAGTGTGACCTTGGTCAACCTATACTCATACCTTATTATTATTTGAAGAGGTTAAATCTTAATAAGGTTCAATGAGAGGAAATTATTTCCTCCAAGGCATTAAAGAGCTATATTAATAAATAATTATAATGAGAGGAAATTATTTTTCTTGAGCATAAATAAAGGAAATCACCATGTTAAATAATATGTGATGTTAGCATAGGCTTGTGTGAATCTTTGGTGTGTTTAGCTTAGCACTTAAGTTTGTGTGGTGATTGTGTACCCCGTATTCGTGTATAGACGCTAGTAACGAGGAGTACCAAGAGGAGGAAGGCTACTCTCAAGAGGAGGAGGAAAACTTTGACTCCTATCCCCACCAAGGCAAGCTAACACTCTTGCAAGCCACCCTAATGCAAAGCTCTACAAGAGCAAGGCACCTTTACATTTTACTTATGCTTAAATGATCCTATCCTATGTTTTTACCTTGTAATTTATTTTGCTTTATATTTCAAAGCTTACTTTTTGATTCATGATTCACTGGTCTAGAGTAGCACAAGAGCCTCAAGATTAGCCTAAGTTAACAAAGCTAGATAGCACCCCTCATGACTAGTTGCTATTGCTAAGAAACTAAAATTGACTACTCTAGATGGGAACAAAGTGAACTGAAATGACTTGAAAGATTGTTGAAGGTGAATATGACATTGATGACTTGGTGAATTTTGATAAAAACTGATGATTGGGTTCGGATGCGATACCATTCCAATTATACAAGTACCCCCACAATACCTGATTATGGGTAAGGCGTAACTAGAAACTTATGTAGTTTAGTATGGGTTCCCTCTAAACAAGCATCATAGGGGTTATGCCAAGGCTGCCTCCGTTACAATTGATATGATGTGAATATGAGGTGAATGTACGACCCAAGCCCTGTGCAGTTCCCGGGTTGACAGTTGGTTTTCACCGGGAGGCCAAGCTCATGGGGAGAGGTGCCTATACTAGGTTATTTAAGTGAAAGGTTATGGTTGATGATCCGCGTACTCGAGTTACGATGATTCGGGGTATTCCCGACGGATGTAATCAAAAGTTGTGGCACAAGAGTACAACCTCTGCGAGTGTTAAAACTATTCGAATAGCCGTGTCCACGGTTACGGACAATTGGAAAGGCCATACTGTTCCGTTGTCAGAACTTGTCTTAAAAAGGAATGGTGAATTTGAATGGTGACTTGAATTTTTAAAAACACAACTGATGTTGTGGGAATGACACTAATGTTCCCACTTGAGTTAGTCTAGCAATTCAAGCATCTTTACTAAATATGGACTAAACTTGGCTTTATGCAAATAAACCTAGAGCTTAGCAACCCTTAAAATTGATAAGTTCTTACATTAGTATTAGTTTGCGAGTACTTAAAGTACTCATGGTTGTGTCACTGGCTATTCCAATGCCAGACTATGAAGAGGAGCAACACTATGAGGATGACGGTCAACAAGACGTCTACCAGAACTAGGATGCTTCTAACGTCAAGCGTTGGCCTGTGGATAGATAGTTCCACCTACTACGACCCTTCTGCTACTTGTTGTGTTCGTTGATCATTAGATCAACTATTTGTGTAATATTGGATCATGTGCTCCATGGATGTGAGACTCTATGTGTTGTAATAAATGATGACTCTATGATATTCAACTATTATGTCTCGCAACAACATTATTCCTGGGATTGCGAGGTACGACATAATAGGCACCGGGACTTAAAAATCCGGGTGTTGACACCAGCCCACTTGCTATATGGCGGACCCCACATACTAACTGGGCCGGCCCTTTAACAGGAAAAGTGGGACCCACCTGTGTTTTTTGGGCCGGCCCACTAGCTTGTTGGGCCAGCCCGTTTGATCTATGGTGGACCCCACTTAGTAAATGGGCCGGCCCAATAACAGGAAAGTGGGACCCACATGCTAATTGGGCTGGCCCACTAACTTCTTGGGCAGGCCCACTTGCTTTATGGTGGACCCTGCATGGTAAATGGGCCGGCCCGGTAACAGGAAAGTGGGCCCCACATGCTTAGTGGGCCGGCCCTTTTGCCTGTTGACCGGTCAAACGAGTGCATTCGGCCCGGCCCACATGCTTAGTGGGCCGGCCCATTTAAATTTTGACCAGTCAACCTTAGAGGTTAGGCCCGGCCCACGTACCTAATGGACCAGCCCAGCTATATAGTTGACCGGTCAAACTAAGTCAGCTGGCCCGGCCTGCAAACTAAATGGGCCGGCCCGCTTAAGGCGTGGCAGGCCTCGTGTGGGCCTACCATCTACCACGGGGTTTCAGCCGGTTAACGTTGTTAACTACGAGTTAACGACGTCTGTCACGTGTCAGTTTGCATGACGTCAGCAGTCAACGGGCTCCCGAAAACACTTCTGCAACAGTCCGATTTTCCGTGGCAGAAGGGCGCCCGATCGCGACAAACCGAAAAAAACGTGGTAGGACTTTGCCTGATGCAGTTTCGACCACAGAACCCATATCGTTGGGTTAGGCCCATAGGCGACGAAAAATGGGCCTTAGTGGACGATTTTGGGACGTTGTGTATCAGAACTTTTCTTGTGGTGCAAGCATAGCAGTAATACCTTCATAAGGTATTTTCCTCTTATTGTTCACAATATCTTTCATATACTTTGAATATGGAGGAAGTTTAATAGCATCAACAAGAGGAATTTGCAAATATAAACTCATTATCAATTCAATAAACTTCTCAAATCTTTCATTGTCTAGAGTTTTAGTTACCTCTTGGGGATATGGTATAGTTCTATGAACCCATGGATCCCTTTCTTTACCTTTTGGTTGAGGTGGAGCCTTCTTCTTCTTATTTTTTATACTTGTATGATTGAGGATCTTCATTTATTGTAGGCTCTGGTTATTTATCCACAATATCTTCAGGTGGTTCTTCATGTGGTTGAGTCATTTCCACATCTTCTTCATTATTTTATCTTTAGTTTCAGCAACGGAAATAGATATATCATTGTCTTGATGTTCAGAGTTCTCCTTCTCTTCACTTTCATTGGGGGATTTCCTTGCAATAGATTTCTTCTTGCGAGCTTCTTGTTCTTTTCTCTTAGGATGTCCTTTAGGATAATCAGGGTCCTTAGTACAAGAACCTCCTCTTGTGTTAACTCCACAAACCTGTCTTTTCTCATCAAGATGCTTCTCATACAATTTATTTTGAAGAGAAATCATTTTCTCAACTTGATTATGCATGATATGATAATGTTTGATAGTCATTTTAAGAGAATCTACAAAAGAGCTCAAATTTTTATGAATAATTTCTATATTGCGAGAATTCTCCAATATGTCCCTTATAATTTCATAATCAAAATTCCCTCTACCATAAGTAGAACCATTAGCAAAAGAAACTTCAGTTGGAGATGATACCTCTTTATTAGCTTTACCAGAGTTTATAGCATGTACTTGAATATGAAAACAAGGTCTATCGTTATCAAATTTATAACCATCTTCAGAGTATTTCTTGACTTAGAAGTTTCAGTGCCCTTCTCCTTGAGAGACTTTGAAGCTTATTTCATAACTTCATTAGACAATTTATGAATACCTCTTCCATATGTAATATCTTCATCAATATGCCAGTCCTGATGGTATTCCGTAACTCCTTAGCTTCTTCTACAGTCCTTTCCTTGAAAATATTGCCTGCAATACTTTCTAGATAAGATCTAGAACCTTCAGTTAGCCCATTATAAAATATATCAAGTAAATGGTTATCCTTTAATCCATGGGCTGGATACTTCCTCTCGAGGGTACTAAATCTCCCCCAAGCTTGAGGAATGCCTTCTTCTTTACCTTGAGCAAAGTGACTAATTTCTTCAACCATAGCATGTATTTTACTAGCAGGAAAATATTTATTACAAAACAAATAGATGCATGCTTCCTTACTAGTAATAGACTTAGGTGTTGAATAATTAAGCCAAGCTTTTCCTTCACCTCCTAAAGAGAAGGGAAACAATTTCAAAGTAATAGCGCTTTTGGATTTCAGTATTTCCAAACAAATTTGAGAGCTCAGAGAGATTTATTAAATGTTCCCAATCAGCTTCATCCTCTCTACCATTACACTTAATAGCTTCCGCTCTCTTTATTTTATTAGGTTCAACATTAAATTCATAGTCTTTATTTTTAATGTAGATCACATGAGCTTTAGTTTTTCTAGCGTCAGGAAATAAATCATTTAAGCAGGAATTTAAGCTAGCTTCAAATTCATCCAAATCATCTAGGTCGGCATTCATAGAATCTTCAGTAAAGATACCATATTCTTTAGCATTTGATATTTTAGGACTCAAAGATTTGTCATTTTCATCAAAAAGTTCATCATCTTCAAATTCGGATTATATATGTTCATCAGACATAGACTTCTTTATCCTTATCAACATCCAAAAAAAATTCATTACTAGTTGACATAATAGATAATGGTGAGCTAGTATGAACAATAGCTTTCTTTTTAGTAGCAGGAGTAGCAGCAGCTTGAGGCGAAAAATGTGGTCTAGAAGGCAAATCTATACCTTTCATTGTAGTGGAGGGCTTAAGATCTTTCTTAGCAGGTACCTTTCTTTTCTCATGATGAGAAATAAATAAGTGCAGCAAGAAAAATGATAACACGTTGTCTTACCAATAAAGCTAGGTTCCCCGGCAACGGCGCCATAAAATGTCTTGATACCCACAAGTATAGGGGATCGCTGAAATCTTCGATGGGAATGTAACATCCCTGTTCTAGCAAACCCTAATTACTAATTATTTGTGCATCATGATCATCATCTAAAATGCATTAAGAAAATTTTGCATTTCTAATGAAGTGGAAACCCTAGGTTTATGCAAGTCTTTCTCTTTTTGAAATGCCTTTCAAATGTTCCAAACCTTAAAATTTATGATGTGTGGTATTTTTGAAATGATCAAATGATGCCACATAATGTTGGTACAAAAATTTGGAAGTTTCTGGTTTTCAAAATAGTCCAAAACAACAAATATAAATTGTTTTAGCCCTGTTTTTAATTGTTTTCAAGAAAACAGAAAAGAGCAGGGGGGTTATGGGCAAAATGCCCTTGTCTTCTTCCTTCACACAGGCAGGGAGCTGCCTGGCAGAGCTCCGGCCGTCGATCCAGGCAAGGAGATGCCCACCGCCGATGACCGCCCCTGGGCGAGGATAAGAACGCCGACGCCCTGCCCCTCATCCCTAAATCCCTCTCCCTGGCTCTCACCTCCTCTCCCTGCGAGCGCGCCGAGCCAAACCCTAGCTCCGGCCGCTGCTTCTCGCCGCCGTTGCCGGCCTCCCCAAGCCCAGACGACCATGCCAGCGGCTCCGCCTCGACCCCTGCACATTCCTCGCCGAAGGAATCGAGTCGGGGAGCCGCCAATAGCCGCCGCCATCTGCTTCTTCCCAGCAGCCGGCGAAGACGCCGATGGTCGCTGCGGCGCCTCCTGGCCACCTCCCGCTGCGCCGACCCTCCCTACAGCACCAGGGTGAGCACCCGGTGCTCCAGCGCCTCCCTGTGCCCTCCCTCTCGCCCTAGTTTGTCCCCGGGACGTGCGGCTCCGTCCGTCGCCACCGGACGTCGTCGTCCCCGTCGCCGCCCCCACTTGGTTCCCCGTCGTTTGGCGCGTCGAACGCGCCTATTCGCGCGTGCCCCCGCGCTCTCTAGCGCCGCCTCTGCATGTCGCTGGCGCCGGCCACCATCGGTTGACCCCGGCGGTTGACCACGGTGGGGCCCGCCCGTATTTTCCTTTTATTCTCTATTTTTCTGTAAATAGAAAAATCATGACAGTGGGCCCCGTCTGTTAGATATTTAATCTTTTCGTAAATTTTTTAGAAATTAATAAAACCCTAACAATGGACTGATACGTCTCCGACGTATCGATAATTTCTTATGTTCCATGCCACTTTATTGATGATACCTACATGTTTTATACACATTATATGTCGTATTTATGCATTTTCCGGAACTAACCTATTGACGAGATGCCGAAGTGCCGGTTCTCGTTTTCTGCTGTTTTTGGTTTCGAAATCCTAGTAACGAAATATTCTCGGAATCGGACGAAATCAACGCCCCGGTTCCTATTTTTCCCGGAACCATCCAGAACACCCGAGAGCCGCCAGAGGGAAGCCCTGGGGGCCCCACACCACACCCTGGCGCGGCCAGAGGGGGGGCCGCGCCGCCCTATGGTGTGGTGGCCCCGGGCCCCCTCCGAGGCTGCCCTTCCGCCTATTTAAAGCCTCCGTCGCGAAAACCCTATTACGGAGGACGAAACCCACAGAAACCTTCCAGAGCCGCCGCCATCGCTAAGCCAAGATCTGGGGGACAGGAGTCTCTGTTCCGGCACCCTGCCGGACGGGGAAGTGCCCCCGGAAGGCTTCTCCATCGACACCGCTGCCATCTCCACCGCCATCTTCATCACCGCTGCTGCTCCCATGAAGAGGGAGTAGTTCTCCATCGAGGCTCGGGGCTGTACCGGTAGCTATGTGGTTCATCTCTCTCCTATGTACTTCAATACAATAA
Source organism: Lolium rigidum (assembly GCF_022539505.1). NCBI lineage: Eukaryota > Viridiplantae > Streptophyta > Magnoliopsida > Poales > Poaceae > Lolium > Lolium rigidum. Next base: position 108,816,317 of record NC_061514.1, read on the forward strand.
TCTCATGAGCTGCCTTACATGATTGAGATTCATATGATGATGCTTGTAATCTAGATGTCATTGTGCTAGTCAAGTGAGTTTTACTTATGTGATCTCCGGAGACTCCTTGTCCCACGTGTGTAAAGGTGACGAGTGTGTGCACCGTGTGGGTCTCTTAGGCTATATTTCACAGAATACTTATTCACCGTTATGAATGGCATAGTGAAGTGCTTATTTATATCTCTTTATGATTGCAATGTGTTTTGTATCACAATTTATCTATGTGCTACTCTAGTGATGTTATTAAAGTAGTTTTATTCCTCCTACACGGTGTAATGGTGACGAGTGTGTGCACTCGTGTTAGTACTTGGCGTAGGCTATGATTATGATCTCTTGTAGATTATGAAGTTAACTATTGCTATGATAGTATTGATGTGTATTATTCCTCCTACATAAGCATGAAGGTGACAGTGTGCATGCTATGTTAGTACTTGGTTTAGTCATGTCGATCTTTCATGCACTCTAAGGTTATTTAAATATGAACATTTAATTGTGGAGCTTGTTAACTCCGGCATTGAGGGTTCGTGTAATCCTACGCAATGTGTTCATCATCCAACAAGAGAGTGTAGAGTATGCATTTATCTATTCCGTTATGTGATCAAAGTTGAGAGTGTCCACTAGTGAAAGTCTATTCCCTAGGCCTTGTTCCTAAATATCGCTATCGCTGCTTGTTTACTTGTTTTACTCGCGTTACTACTGCTGCGTTACTACTGCTTGTTTACTTCCTACAATATTACTACCATCAACTGCACGCCAGTAAGCTATTTTCTGGCGCCGTACTACTGCTCATATTCATTCATACCACTTGTATTTCACTATCTCTTCGCCGAACTAGTGCACCTATTAGGTGTGTTGGGGACACAAGAGACTTCTTGCTTTGTGGTTGCGGGGTTGCTTGAGAGGGATATCTTTGACCTCTTCCTCCCTGAGTTCGATAAACCTTGGGTAATCCACTTAAGGGAAACTTGCTGTTGTTCTACAAACCTCTGCTCTTGGAGGCCCAACACTGTCTACAAGAATAGAAGCACCCGTAGACATCAAGCACTTTTCACGGCGCCGTTGTCGGGGAGGAAAGGTAAAAGGTACTCACACTCCGGATCTCGGCTACTAAGCTATTCTCCGGCGCCGTTGTAAGTACTCGAAGCTATTTCCTTTAGACTCGCAATTGCGACATTTGGTTTCTTGTTTACACTAGTTAGGCATAATGGACAACAATGAGCTTCTTATTCTATTTCCTGATTTAAGACATGGATGGTTTGATGCGAAAATTAAAAAACTCATGGAACATATTAATATGAATGCTTTGAACACTATTGTTGCTAATGATATGGAAAATTCTAAGCTTGGGGAAGCTGGCTTTGATGAGCATGATATTTTTAGTCCCCCAAGCATTGAGGAGAAAATTTACTTTGATGATACTTTGCCTCCTATATTTGATGATGAGAATAATAATGATAGCTACTTTGTTGAATTTGCTCCCACTACAACTAATAAAATTGATTATGCTTATGTTGGGAGTAGTAATTATTTTATGCATGAGACTCATGATAAGAATGCTTTATGTGATAGTTATATTGTTGAGTTTGCTCATGATGCTACTGAAAGTTATTATGAGAGAGGAAAATTTGGTTGTAGAAATTTTCTTGTTACTAAAATGCCTCTCTATGTGCTGAAATTTTTGAAGCTACACTTGTTTTATCTTCCTATGCTTGTTACTTTGCTCTTCATGAACTTGTTTATTTACAAGATTCTTATGCATAGGAAGCATGTTAGACTTAAATGTGTTTTTAATTTGCCTCTTGATGCTCTCTTTTGCTTCAACTACTATTTCTTGCGAGTGCATCATTAAAACTGCTGAGCCCATCTTAATGGCTATAAAGAAAGAACTTCTTGGGAGATAACCCATGTGTTTTTTTACTACAGTACTTTGTTTTATATTCGTGTCTTGGAAGTTGTTTACTACTGTAGCAACCTCTCCTTATCATGTTTTTGTGCCAAGTAAAGTTTCTATGTTAAAGTTGATGTTATATTTGGGATCGCTGCGCAGAAACAGCATTGCTGTCTGTCACGAATTCTGGCACAAGTCTCTGTAGAAAATTCGAAAAAATCTGCCAATTTACGAGCGTGATCCTCAGATATGTACGCAACTTTCATTAGATTTGAGTTTTTCCGTTTGAGCAAGTCTGGTGCCATTTTAAAATTCGTCTTTACGGACTGTTCTGTTTTTGACAGATTCTGCCTTTTATTTCGCATTGCCGCTTTTGTTAAGTTGAATGAGTTTCTTTGTTCCATTAACTTTCAGAAGTTATGTGCAATGTCCAGAAGTGTTAAGAATGATTGTGTCACCTCCGAACATGTGAATTTTTGATTATGCACTAACCCTCTAATGAGTTTGCTTGAAGTTTGGTGTGAAGGAAGTTTTCAAGGGTCAAGAGAGGAGTATGATATACTATGATCAAGAGGAGTGAAAGCTCTACGCTTGGGGATGCCCCCGTGGTTCACCCCTGCATATTCTAAGAAGACTCAAGCGTCTAAGCTTGGGGATGCCCAAGGCATCCCCTTCTTCATCGACAACATCATCGAGTTCCTCCCCTGAAACTATATTTTTATTCAGTCACATCTTGTGTTCTTTACTTGGAGCGTCGGTTTGTTTTTGTTTTTGTTTCTGTTTGAATAAAATGAATCCTAGCATTCACTTTCTGGGAGAGAGACACGCTCCGCTGTTGCATATGGACAAATATGTCCTTAGGCTTTACTCATAATATACAAGGCGAAGTTTCTTCTTCGTTAAATTGTTATATGGTTGGAATTGGAAAATGCTACATGTAGTAATTCTAAAATGTCTTGGATAATGTGATACTTGGCAATTGTTGTGCTCATGTTTAAGCTCTTGCATCATATACTTTGCACCTATTAATGAAGAAATACATAGAGCTTGCTAAAATTTGATTTGCATATTTGGTCTCTCTAAGGTCTAGATAATATCTAGTATTGAGTTTTGAACAACAAGGAAGACGGTGTAGAGTCTTATAATGTTTACAATATGTCTTTTATGTGAGTTTTGCTGCACCGGTTCATCCTTGAGTTTGCTTCAAATAACCTTGCTAGCCTAAACCTTGTATCGAGAGGGAATACTTCTCATGCATCCAAAATCCTTGAGCCAACCACTATGCCATTTGTGTCCACCATACCTACCTACTACATGGTATTTCTCCGCCACTCCAAAGTAAATTGCTTGAGTGCTACCTTTAAAATTCCATCATTCACCTTTGCAATATATAGCTCATGGGACAAAATAGCCTTAAAAACTATCGTAGTATTGAATATGTACTTATGCACTTTATCTCTTATTAAGTTGCTTGTTGTGCGATAACCATGCTTCTGGGGAACGCCATCAATTACTCTTTATTAAATATCATGTGAGTTGCTATGCATGTCCGTCTTGTCTGAAGGATCTACCACCTTAATGATTGGAGCATGCATATTGTTAGAGAAGAACATTGGGCCGCTAACTAAAGCCATGAATCATGGTTGAAGTTTCAGTTTTGGACATATATCCTCAATCTCATATGAGAATAATAATTGTTGCTACATGCTTATGCATTAAAGAGGAATCCATTATCTGTTGTCCATGTTGTCCCGGTATGGATGTCTAAGTTGAGAATAATCAAAAGCGAGAAATCCAAAATGCGAGCTTTCTCCTTAGACCTTTGTACGGGCGGCATGGAGGTACCCCTTTGTGACACTTGGTTGAAACATGGCATTGCGAAGATCCGGTAGTCCAAGCTAAGTAGGACAAGGTGCGGGCACTATTAGTACACTATGCATGAGGCTTGCAACTTGTAAGATATAATTTACATAACTCATATGCTTTATTACTACCGTTGACAAAATTGTTTCATGTTTTCAAAATAAAAGCTCTAGCACAAATATAGCAATCGATGCTTTCCTCTTTGAAGGACCTTTCTTTTACTTTTATGTTGAGTCAGTTCACCTATCTCTCTCCACCTTAAGAAGCAAACACTTGTGTGAACTGTGCATTGATTCCTACATACTTGCATATTGCACTTGTTATATTACTCTATGTTGACAATATCCATGAGATATACATGTTATAAGTTGAAAGCAACCGCTGAAACTTAATCTTCCTTTGTGTTGCTTCAACACCTTTACTTTGATTTATTGCTTTATGAGTTAACTCTTATGCAAGACTTATTGATGCTTGTCTTGAAGTACTATTCATGAAAAGTCTTTGCTTTATGATTCATTTGTTTACTCATGTCATTACCATTGTTTTGATCGCTGCATTCATTACATATGTTTACGAATAGTATGATCAAGATTATGATGGCATGTCACTTAAGAAATTATCTTTGTTATCGTTTTACTCGCTCGGGACGAGCAGAACTAAGCTTGGGGATGCTGATACGTCTCCGACGTATCGATAATTTCTTATGTTCCATGCCACTTTATTGATGATACCTACATGTTTTATACACATTATATGTCATATTTATGCATTTTCCGGAACTAACCTATTGATGAGATGCCGAAGTGCCAGTTCCTGTTTTCTGCTGTTTTTGGTTTCAGAAATCCTAGTAACGAAATATTCTCGGAATCGGACGAAATCAACGCCCAGGTTCCTATTTTTCCCGGAACCATCCGTAACACCCGAGAGCCGCCGGAGGAAGCCCCGGGGGCCCCACACCACACCCCGGCGCGGCCGGAGGGGGCCGCGCCGCCCTATGGTGTGGTGGCCCCGTGCCCCCTCCGAGGCTGCCCTTCCGCCTATTTAAAGCCTCCGTCACGAAAACCCTATTACGGAGGACGAAACCCACGTAAACCTTCCGGAGCCGCCGCCATCGCTAAGCCAAGATCCGGGGGACAGGAGTCTCTGTTCCGGCACCCCGCCGGACGGGGAAGTGCCCCGGAAGGCTTCTCCATCGACACCGCTGCCATCTCCACCGCCATCTTCATCACCGCTGCTGCTCCCATGAAGAGGGAGTAGTTCTCCATCGAGGCTCTGGGCTGTACCGGTAGCTATGTGGTTCATCTCTCTCCTATGTACTTCAATACAATAATCTCATGAGCTGCCTTACATGATTGAGATTCATATGATGATGCTTGTAATCTAGATGTCATTGTGCTAGTCAAGTGAGTTTTACTTATGTGATCTCCGGAGACTCCTTGTCCCACGTGTGTAAAGGTGACAAGTGTGTGCACCGTGTGGGTCTCTTAGGCTATATTTCACGTAATACTTATTCACTCGTTATGAATGGCGTAGTGAAGTGCTTATTTATATCTCTTTATGATTGCAATGTGTTTTGTATCACAATTTATCTATGTGCTACTCTAGTGATGTTATTAAAGTAGTTTTATTCCTCCTACACGGTGTAATGGTGACAGTGTGTGCACTCGTGTTAGTACTTGGCGTAGGCTATGATTATGATCTCTTGTAGATTATGAAGTTAACTATTGCTATGATAGTATTGATGTGTATTATTCCTCCTACATAAGCATGAAGGTGACAGTGTGCATGCTATGTTAGTACTTGGTTTAGTCATGTCGATCTTTCATGCACTCTAAGGTTATTTAAATATGAACATTTAATTGTGGAGCTTGTTAACTCCGGCATTGAGGGTTCGTGTAATCCTACGCAATGTGTTCATCATCCAACAAGAGAGTGTAGAGTATGCATTTATCTATTCTCGTTATGTGATCAAAGTTGAGAGTGTCCACTAGTGAAAGTCTATTCCCTAGGCCTTGTTCCTAAATATCGCTATCGCTGCTTGTTTACCGTTTTACTCGCGTTACTACCGCTGCGTTACTACCGCTTGTTTACTTCCTACAATATTACTACCATCAACTGCACGCCACTAAGCTATTTTCTGGCGCCGTACTACTGCTCATATTCATTCATACCACTTGTATTTCACTATCTCTTCGTCGAACTAGTGCACCTATTAGGTGTGTTGGGGACACAAGAGACTTCTTGCTTTGTGGTTGCAGGGTTGCTTGAGAGGGATATCTTTGACCTCTTCCTCCCTGAGTTCGATAAACCTTGGGTAATCCACTTAAGGGAAACTTGCTGTTGTTCTACAAACCTCTGCTCTTGGAGGCCCAACACTGTCTACAAGAATAGAAGCACCCGTAGACATCATGGACCCCTCCTGTCAGATATTTAACATTTTCCATAAATTCCAGAATTTGATTAAACCTTGTTTAATTCATAACTTATTCATTTTAAATCAGAAAAATGTGTATAATATATCAAAATCTTCAGAAAAATGAGATCTACACTTTAGTATCAAAATCATGCATTGTTAAGAAACTTTGAACCTTGTCCTTAATAGAAGAACAATTGAACCCTCTTCTTTAATATGCGGGGTTTATGGAATTGCAAAGTATTATGCATTCCAACCCTATTTAAATTGATGATCTTGTTATAGGAATACTTCAATAACTTTAAAAATATCATAGAATCATCCTTGTATGTGCATTGCATCGATGCCATGTTTTGATTGTTGTTTTACCCTTTCTGGTATTTGCTTCTTCGCGATCCATATTGTCCACCGCCAAACAAGTCAAGCAGAAGATCTCCGAAGATCCCATATCTCTTTGTCAGGGACAAAGGCAAGCCCTAGCCTGGTTCATATATGATTTCGAAATGCTTTTACTCTGGTTCCTACATATTGCATACGATTCAACTGTCTTTTACTGATAGGTAGAGTTATCCTATCTATTGCATATTCCACCCTTGTAGCCTCAAATCCATGATCCACTGCTCCTAGCATACCTAGGTTTGGCATGTGTGCGTCGCTAGATCCTTTATCTCTTTATGCTTAGCCATGCTTAGTTTGCTACGCTGCTACTCCGGCCTTCGGACTGGAGTCTTACAATGAAATGAAACTAGCATGACAGGTTGACGTGGTAAGTATAGAGATGTTGTTAAACATGATTAAAGGCTCAGACGAGAGGCCACATTGGGATGTGGTGGGTTGTTTCGTTTCTGCCGATCCTAGGATCCGAGTTCTCGCCTCTTGAACCAAGACTGAGCGTACAACCACGCGAGGCCCTATTATGGTACCCTCTCGACTTACTAACTTGCCTAGTCGATTCCATGAGTCACATAGTTTGCGCGTTATTTGGACATATGCATTGAAAACGTTTGTGAAAAGGTGCATAGCATAACAGGTAGGTAAGCGTGGTCGTGGTGGCTGGGGGTTGCAGCCTCTGGTGAAACCCACCTCGGCTCACATCCTTAAGGACTGACTTCGGGACTTGACCCGTTACGGCGGAACAATCCTTATCGCGTGACTCATGGTCTAGGCGACAGTAAGGTAAAGGTCGTGGTCAACCACCCTCTGCCGGCTTTCCAAGGAAGAGAGCTAATGATTCTGGCATTAAGAGTCGGTTGATGCGTGTGGATAAAGTTGTGCACCCCTGCAGGGTTAAATCTTTTCAAAACGCTGTGTCCACGGTTACGGACGACTTGGGAATGGATTCTGTGATCATAGATAACTTTAACCTGATCGTAAAACTTGGCAAACAATGTGTGTTTACGGATACCTTCTCCGGGTGTTGAGGGGGTGATCCGAGGATAGTGGTTCAAGATGATGAAGTTTGGTGGATACAATATGATGATCAGTAGAGGTAGAGATATCACTCTCTTATCCCTTTTTAAAGGTTCTGAGTAGTCGAGCTTCTCTTCCCTCTTGTTTAACAAAGGAAAACTGGCTTGACGCAAAAGAAGCTCTACAGAAAGCCCGCATACCCGCTTTGATAAAAGGTTGTACTAAGTCTTGCTGAGTCCCTGTACTCAGCTTTGCATGCTTTTGTTTCAGACGAAGTTGCTCCAACATATGGTGGTTTCTAGGTCGACATCGACGAGTAGCTTGGGATTCCCAGGTGGCAGCCTGGAATCTATGGGCTGGGACGTCGCCGTTATGCTCCTGGCCTCTTAGGCCTTTTGCTATCTTGCTATGTCTAATAGCATAACTTCGCTTCCGTTGATTGATGTATGTCAGGTCAGTGACCTCTGCTTGTAATGTTTTGGTTCTTCGCTCAGTTATGAGCTTGTATTACATCTTGGAGTCGTAGAGTCACTGTTGTGTTACCGATTCTCTCACTGTAGTCTCTCGAGCTCAAGGTTAGACTTATGTCGGACGAAGATCTGGTATTTTTCTAACCCTGATCCTGGGGGTGCCACAGGGAAGTATTACCCAAATTTATAGTTCAACTCAACAGAAACAAAAGAATACCAATAAGACCTTAGAAATTGAGATGTCACTCTCAATCACACCTGTATATCAATAAACTCACAAAGCAAGTGATGATTTTATAGCAGTTGATTCAAAGCAGTAAAAGAAAACGGTAAATAAAAGCATCAGATTTCCAGAACTTTCAGTGGCTAAAAGCATAGGCATGAGGAAGCAGTTGGGTAATGTATGGATAATATTGATAATGTAATTTAATCCAACTAACATAGCACTCATATCTAATTTAGTTGTGTGTACGTGTATGATCCAAATACAGTTATGCGTACTAACTAAGAGAATTTTCATATCATCTTTTGTCCTGCTTGCCCATTTAACCGGGGCCAACTTGGAACTACAAGCAATTAAGGTCTACCCTTTCAAATAGACCAGAACAAAGCATTAAGATTCATGAACACACATAACCCTCGAAATTATTACATCTTCCCCTTGTTTTTTCCCACATGTCACCTTAGGGATTCGCAGGGTCAACATAATAACAAGTAATACACCTTGCAGATAAATACCAACCTCATTTATATGATAAAGCAATATAGGTTCAGTACTGAAATCATGTTACTCGGGACCTAGCAACAAGAATTAAACATAGCAAAGGTGTACCAATACTCATACAAGAATATCTTCGAGACGAACAACTAAAATCTCGATACATATGGAGGATTACATGATCAATCTCATCCAAAACCCATCCACCTCTTAAGCCTACAGAGAACTACTCACTCATGGTGATGGAGAGTGAGTCCATGATGGTTGGTGATGATGTCGGTGACGGTGATGATGAAGAAGCCCTTGAAATCCCTCTCTCCGGGGTGGAGAGCAGGATCAATCTGACCCCCGAAACGAAGATTGTGGTCTTTGCGGCGCTCTGTTTCGTGAAACGTCATGTCCTCCAGAGGTAGGTTTTTAGGGTATATGAGGCACCACACGAAGGGGGAGGAGAGAAGACGACCGAGGGCCAAACGGGCCTGGGTGGCGCGCCCAAAGAGTTAGGGCGCGCCACCTGGCCTAGTTCGGGCCTCATGGCTCCCCTCTCGTGATCCAAAGCTCCAGGCCCCTTCTTTTGGTAAAAAAATTCCATGGTATTTTTCCCTGATTTTATTTCCTGCGAAAACTTGACAAAAAGGAGACTTTGCTAAAAACAACATCAGATTCAGCAGTTTTTATCTAAGTATGGTGAGATTCCGGAGTAATTCATTGAGCAAAGTGCTTGGAAAAGTAGATACATTTTGGATGTATCAATATATGACCATAATTATGTTGGGAAGCTAATATGTTAGTAAGATCTATGAAGAACAAAAAAGAAATATATCAAGCTATAGCCATAAACCCATAGTCCAGAGTTGGACTAATCCCCCTTCATCATGGCGATGATGTAGAAGACTTTGGAGAAGGTGGAGATCCCTCCAGAGACGGTTCCCATGGAGTTTCCCCATCCAATCTTTGCTACTTCAGCCTCTGTTTTGGTGTTTTGGTGTTTTGGTGTTTTGCGGCGCTCTCTTCGAGGAAACCCTGGGGGTCATACATATAGGGGTTTTTAGGTCAAATGAAGTCGGTTGGCGAAAGAATCGGGAGAAACGGACGGCCGAGGGACAAATAAGGGTGGGTGGCGCGCCCACCCTGCGCGCCACCACCTCTCTTTTTGGCCTCCAGCCCCCTCTTGAGGTCCAAGCGCTCCAGATGCTTCTCTTGATAAAATATTGGCATCTCCGAAATCCTAGCTTAATTTGACTCCGTTTAGGTCCCTGAAAGTAAAAAAAAATACACAAAACATGGTTTCCTATCCTTTAGAGTTACAACCGAAATAAAGGGGACCATTGGTAAATCCCAAAAATCAATATAAAACATGGATATAACATCAGATATGTTACACATATGTGAGAATATGTATCAATAAACTACAAAGTAAGTGTATGCATTTTACATGCATCAGTTGTTGAAGTAGCTAGGGGTAACTGGTATCTTCACGTTACTAATATATTCCCTTTGCAAAAAGAAAATTACTGGCTCTGATAAACCCTGCCCGTGCGCATGCCGCCGTCGCATTTTTGCAGGCACCGTACGCCTATAAGACGAGACAGACAGATGATCGATGGACCGCCAGCCCTGGGAACAAAACGATCGAAATGGACTCCTAACGAGTTCTCCTATTCAACATGTTTACCACTGCTAAGTGCATCTACGCGTGAAGAAAACCCGTGTATGGGCCAACCCACCTAGCATGCACGACGCATTGTTTATAATTCTTTATCGTCTTCACCTCCGACCCACCTCGGTCGCCTCCATTCTTGACACATCTCCCTACTGCGCAGCGTGACTCCCCTGCTATCCACAACTACCTATTGTTGCCACCTACGCCGCCTTGGCACCCAGCCTTGCTCGAGCCACCGCCCGTCCACCGATGCCTCCATCTTCCTTCTAAACCCTGCCTACTTCTCCATCTTCGGTGAGCTCCCCCGCACCAGCACCCCAACTCTAAGTCGTTGGAGCCTCAATGGACCGCGCCGCACCTGATCCCTTCCCTAAGTTTTAGGCCTCTCCTCCACCTGCGCCATCACGGAGAGCCGCGACATCGCCGGCTCTAGTGCCTCGCCGGCGTCGTTCCGACCAGCCGCCGCGCCATGTCTCCGGTGAGGTCGACTTTTCTCTGGAAGTCTAACCTCAGTGTATCGTCCCCGTTTCCTATCGTCACAAACGCTAAGAAGCCAGGCCCAAAATCTGCTAGAAGCAACAAGAGAGGTAGGCATTAGGGATGCTTCAAATAGGATTTACCCCTCCTGACTTGTTACTTCATTTTGAACGTGGATAGGCTGATAGGCATAGGCTCCTAGGCATGTTGCCAACTTGTATATTTTCTTGTGGATTACATTGGACTAGACAAGAAAATTGGAGAGGCCATCTCAAATGACTGGCTCGAGTTGTTGTCCAGGAAAAAAGTATCCAGCTAAATTGGAGAATGTTCGGTGGGGCGCGCACCACTATGCTAATTTTGCTGAAGCATGTCAAACATGGGCTCGGCCCGTTAGTCCTTCACTCGCTTATTCAATCGTTTACTTGTTTGGTTCCATTATAAGAACTAGTAATCATGCATGTAGTGAGAATATTCGATAAGTGGCAACAATGGGATTTATTCCCTTAAGATTGGCTAATGAATATCTAAAAGTGTTGCGGTGCTTCCTCAAGACCACCTGATAAAAGTTGAAGGGCTTGATGAAGTGTCTTGACTATTCCCCAGCAAATACGCCAAGAAGATCTTGATACGTTAGGACTCCAAGTGCAGAGTGTTGTATCAAGGAAGTATCTTTCCCACAAGGGTGACTCGAATGTTTATATCGAACTCTCGGAGAACTAGGTGGAAGAGTGTTCTCTTCTCTCTTCTTCAAGCAATCCTGCAAGTAAAGTAAATGCCTTGTATCCCCAACTCCACTGTGTGGTTTTCACGCACAAGGTTTCGCGTAAGTAAATAACACAAGTATTAATAAAACAAGTAGAAACTAAACTAGATAAAATAACTAAGTAAAAAAGGTAAAGAGATTGATTGTTTTTGGTGTTTTGCATGCAAATAAGAAAAGTAAATATTTTTTGTACGTTTGAAATAAAATATTACAAAAATTAGAAAACAATATAAAAGCAATACAAAGGTGTTTCTTATGATAAAAAGTAGACCGGGGTTCATGGGTTCACTTGACTATTCTCTCGTAAAGTTGTGGTGGACAAAAAGCAATTCATCAAAAGGTACAAATAATATTATATATAAGATCATAATTAATATGGGCATCACGTCCTAACATAAAGATGATGCAACAACACATCTCTCTTATACTCCACAAGAAAGAAACTTCATCAATCTTGTATTAAGAATTAACAGAGCATAGAAATATATAGTTTTACATGAAGTTTGAATATCAATTATTCTACCTTGAATAAACAAGATCATCATTGCTGTCACATCATGAACATAGCACATGCATTCATTTTATCCCTAGTAAGGTCGCAAAAGAAAGGCAAAGCCATAATAGATCATGAACATATTGTCACTAGCCAATCACTAAAACCATGCTACTCCATCTAACACACACATCACCCCACACACGCCCTTGCATAGATGTTGGATCAGAACATAAAATTAAGAACGGGGTACATAATATGCATCTTCAATACATCTCACAATATAATAAGATCAGATCTCATAAAACAATATTATAGAAGAAGGATCTACCACATAGGTATTATAAATATGACCATAATCATGATAGGCAGCTCATATGGCACTAAGTACTATGAAGAACATGAAAGAAATAGATCAAGCTACTGCCACAAACCTGTAGTCCAGAGGTGGACTACTCCCTCTTATTCATGGTGATGATGATGAAGACGTTTGAGAAGGTGGAGATCCCTCCAGCGGTGATCCCGGCGCAGTTCCCCCCTCCAATCTTCTCTGCAACAGCCTCCGTTTTGGTGTTTCTGTCTTTCTATGGCGCTCTCCTTCCAAGAAATCTTCGGGGCCCTATATATATAGTGGTTTTTAGGGAAATACGTTGGTTCGTGAAAGAATTAGGGGAAACAGGCGATCGATGGTTTAACGAGTATGGGTGGCGCGACCAGACTTCTTGGTCACGCCACCTTTTCTCTTTTGGCCCTTGGTCTTCTCCAGGTGTGCTTCTAGGCCCCATGATGTTCCTCTCTATGAAAAAATGATGCTCCAAAAATCTCAGGTCAATTTGACTCCGTATAGGTCTCTGAAAGTGAAAAATACGCGAAACAAGGTTTTCCTGTCCTGCAGGGTTATAAACCAAATAAAGGTGATCATTGGTAAATCCGCATAAATCTATGTAAAACATGGTATTATTATCATATATGTTGCAAATACGTGGGAATTCAATATGATAAAGGACAAAGTCCATGTATGAATTTTACATGCATCACCACCATGAGTTTGATTCTCTTTTCCTCTGAAATGTCAGCACTGATAATTATTTGATATTTATTTGAATCATCGGAAAATTCATAACTTAATCTATCTGGTAGAGGTTTGAGTTCGGGTGGTGGAAGTTTTTCATCTCCCTTCCTTTCTAGTTCTTCATATTCTTCATTCGTAGGAGACTCCATTATATAGGCGATGAGTCGCAGTACTTATTAAGTTCTTCATTCTCCGGATCTTCCATGATATCTTCTTCATTTCCCAAGCTTCTTTCTACATCATCAATCGGAACACATTAGCATATAGCAACTATATCAACTATATTCATGCCATCTTGATCTTCGAGGTCCCTGTAGTAAGGATACTCTCTAAATTTGGAGAAGTGAAATTTTACTTGCTCTTCCCCAAACTTAAGAGATATAGTCTTTTCGTTGCAATAAATTTTAGTATTCACCTGGTTTCAAAATGTTCTTCCAAATATAATAGGACAAAGAAGATCATGCGACATATCTATAAAAACAAGCTCGATAGGAAAAGTATATGGACCAACATTAAAATAAACATTCTTAATGATTCACAATGGTACACAAAGAGTTCTATCTACCATTTAAATAGCCATATCAGTACCATGAAGAATAGATGGTGCTATATCTTCTAAATTCGCATGGTAGAAAGTATTAGAAATTTATAGAAGATCCTAGATCACATAGACCATCATAAGGGAATCCTCCAAATGAACATGGTAGTAAGGGTTTACCAAACTCCTTACTCTTGAATCTTGATCTTACCATAAATAAGCTTTGAAGTATCTTATTCCATATTTACTATCTTGTAATTTGGGAACATGCGTTCCTCAAGACTTTTTTACTTAAATAATTTCGGGTTATTTGGGTTCTTCTTCAATGATCGTAGGAGCGAGTTTATCTTCTTCGGAGAATTTTTCATGTTGTTGAGCCTCATGTGCTAGTTCATGCATTCTTTTGGTCCTAGGGAAGGGAACATGATTCTCATAAGGAGGTCTTTCCTTCAGTGGGCCCAATGGAGGATCAATGTAAGCATATTCCTCCTTCTTCTCTGGAGGTGCCTTCTTAGTGGTCTTACCATACCCAAATCATCCTTTCTTGGGGGGCTTTAGTTTGTTTAGCGACAACTTGTGAGACATGCAAGACAATATCGGTATCCACATGATGTGTCTCATCAAGTTCACCTACTTGTCCTGTTGCTACCGAACCTTTAATGCATTCATGATCAATTTTAATTCCTCCTTCATCTCCTAGATTATAATGACCCATTGTGTCTACTAATTTCCATGCCTCTCTAATAGTAAAGTCTAGAAAAGAACCTCTAGAGGCCATATCTAGTTCATTTTTATTTTCTTTACTTAGTCCTCCATAGAAAACATATAAAACATACCAATTAGGTAAACCATGATTGGATATTTGTTAAGCAACTATTTTTTATCTCACATGGAATCTTGAAAGACGTTCACCTGGAATATTCTTGAAATAAGCAATAGTGTGTCTTGCTCCATCAGTTTTACACATAGGATAATAATGAGACAAGAGTGCTTGCGATAAATTTTTCCAGGTATCTTTAAATTCAACGGATAAAGCCTTATACCATGCTAGTGCTTTGCTAGAAAGTGTGTGACTAAATAATTTCAATTTGACATCATGATAGGAAATTCTTTCAATTTAAAGGTCTCACACATGTCATTAAAATAATCAAGGTGTGCATATGAGTCTTCTGAATCATATTCTTCTCCAAATATTTTTCTAGCATGCAATTTATGGAGTAGATAAGGGTTAATATATTCATAAGTTCGTCGGTTCAGATACGGAGTTGAATATGCAATATTGAATCGACTTCAAAACTCCTTAAGAGTTTTTGGTTGGGGTTGATTCCCAAACAAGGCCATAGTGCTTTCCTCAAACATGCAAACAACTAAATACAAATAGTGAAATAAAATAAGTCAAAACAATGAGTAAAAATGCTAAGCTCCCCGGCAGCAACGCGAGAAAACAACTTGATATTTACAAGATCACAAATCATGTGTAGCTAGTTTTCAAAACTAGGAGTACTGAATCCATGGTGGACCTTAATTGTTAATTATTTTATTGCTTCTTATTATCTCCACTTAAAAGTACCAACACGTTTTCTTTAAATCCTAAGCAAAGTAAACAAAATTGTTTTTGAAAGGTTGTGAATAAAGTAAATAAATAAACTGAAGTAAATGAGACTATGTGGATGATAGTGAAGTGATTGAAACTCAACAGGGGTAAAGTGTTCTCGGGGAATTGTGTATCAACCACTAGCCTATATATGGTGATTAGCAATATCGATTATGTCTTCTAAGCACTATTTCACATCCCGTATGCCCACTATTTTATCCTATCGCATGTGGCGTATGCCTAGTAATTAAAGGTCTCCCCGTGGTCATGGTCATAGGTATTGAATCTCATTATTCTCGTATACACATGATTGATAGAAGCGACGGATTGTTGACACTTGTATGTCCATGTATCACCAACCATATATAATGATGATTCCTACCAATGTACTATAGGCAAATATTATGTGGTTGACAACACACAACATCGTTGATAAGAACCAACTCACTTCATAAATATTTAGACAATGAATTTTATTTTATTTCATAATTTGGCTAGGGTTTCTCCATCTCTCCAAGAACAAATGGATCTGCTCACAGATGGAGGAAAATAACATCATCCTGAATATATGAATGGAGGATGAAAGATCGAATGAATACAAATACGAATCTAACTCAAGGTTAATGATAAAAACGAGATGATCGATGGTGATGGTGTTGATGGTGATGAAGATCGATGCCTTCGCCTCCAATGATCCAAGTAGTGGTGATGATGAATCCCTTCGGCGGGTTCCCCGTCCATATCCCTCCCGACGGTCAAGTTTCAGTGTTTTCTGGTGGCTCTGTATCTTGGATACTCAGATCCGACTTCACAGGTGAATATATTTGACGAGGAGATGTCAACAACGGGTGGTACGGCCAGACGGTACGGGCTGGCCTGACCGTATGACATGTCATTAAAGCTTTTGTGAACGTGATTTCGCGAATTTCTTCCTTGGTTGCATGGGGATTATAGTTGGAAGAACTTTAATGCTCCAAATCATCACTATTTTTCCCAGATATAGTTCCTTATGCCTTGATTACAATTTCTCCTCATTATACTACCTCCGTCTCGATTCATAGGGCTTGCACGTATTTCTAGGTCGTAAATTTTATCAACATATTACAAAATATATATCATTAGAAAGCTTAGATGTTCTACTTTCTAATGATATAATTTTTGTACTATATAATTGATATTATGTTGGTCAAATAGACAATCTAGGGATACACGTAAGTCCTGTGAACTGGGACGGAGGGAGTATCCAAGATCCTAAGAAACAAATAGAAAATTGCGTGCCAACGCGATAAAATACAAAATTCCTAATACTACTTAGGAATTTGGGTGTTGTAAAACATGTTTGTGCTCATCAACGTGCTTGCAAGCGGTATACAATGTTTGTTACCGAGTGGGCCATGGGTATATCCCTCCGTTAGGTGGATGGAAAAATCCTAGTCCTTATATATGCTACCCAACAAGCAATTTCTAGGGAGTAACATAATCTCATGTCCTAAGAATTGGTATACTTTGCATTTGAAAGTTGCAGCAATTTAAACATAGTGACACAATCTAGTTGTTTTTCTTAGATAGGTTTGTCCATCACGCCATTCTCCTAATAACATGACCCTGCTATTAATTGACAACACATGTCTATGGTTAGAAAATCTTAACCACCATGAATCAACGGGCTAGTATTAAAGCCTTACTAGGGACAAGTTGTTGTTTCTGATACCACACATGTAAGGGCATGTATCTTAGCAATGCTACGTAGGATAAATGCTGATGTGGAGGAAAGAGAAAGTCAAAAAAAGAGTTTGCCTTCTCTTAGCTAAGAGATGATATCTTCGCACAATCTTTCTCACCACATATTTAGGATGTTTGGTTATTAAAGATAAGACTAAAAAATAACCCATCGTACATCATGTTTTACTGTCATATCTAAATTACATGGCAGAGTTAAAATAAGACGGTCTTATCAACCATTGCACATGGCTTTATGTTTCCGGTTTACCATTCTAGCATGGAGTGTAAACGTTTATCATGAACAATAAATTTGATAATACCAATATTATTATTTCCTCTGGGACATATTTCAAACATAAGGTTGGAGGTGTGAAGGTTTGAAAAACGTTGGACCCCCGCTATGACATCTTCTTTGATGATTTTCCAACAAGCCTGGAAGAATTTATCAATGAGCCCGTCTGGACCCAGGGCTTTATCGGAAGGCATATCCATGATTGCATCCTTGACCTCCTCTTCCGGAAATGGGGAGTCCAACCCTTCAAGGTTGATCGTTGGAAGGTTTAAAGCGTCCAAGAGTTATGACACCCCCCCCCCCCCCTCCCGGTACTAATAGCCTCGGAGAAGTGGTTGTGACACAAATTTGTTGTCTTCATGCGAGGTCGCCCTTCCGTGATTATGCTTAAGCTTGAAAACATTTTTTCTTCTTGAGTTGACTCTACCGTGAAAATACTTAGTGTTGACATCTCTGACATTTAGGCTGCTAATCCTAGCGTGTTGCTTCTTGCAGGATCTATCAAGGTGCACCAAGCTCATAACTCTCCTCTTAAGTTTAGAACAAATATCCTGCTCCTCCCGCGATAGTTGGCTCCTCTCCATGGCCAAGTCCAGGTGGTAAATAACAATAGGTGCCATGTGAATTAGGATTTTTTGCATTTGAGAGTCTGGCTCCATTGGTTAAACGTTTTTCGGTAGTGAAGAGTTTGCTGTGGAGTGTTAGAGATATATTAGGTAGTATTAGATGTCACAGGATTTGTATAGGATTTGGCATTCATCTCCTGCCTTATCTCTAGGAGAGCTTTTTAGCCTCCAAGTCTTGTACCCTATATATACTCGCCCAAAAGACGCAATACAACATCCATCATATTTTGCCAATCTCTCTCCCTCTCTATCGTTCTACATGGTATTAGAGCGGCGCCGATCCTAACCTAGCCGCCGCCCGAGCTTCCGTGCCGCGCCTCCCCCGGGGAGGTTGCTCTCCATGATCTACTCCGGGGGCCGCGCAACCCGTATGAGGGTTCGTCTGCCGATCCGTTGATCCGCTGCCCTCGAGTCTTTTTTTCCAATCCGTAGGTTGGTTTTCTTTTGCTTCGCCGGTCGCTCGACCGGCATTTTCTTTTTTGGTTTTGCCGATCATAGATCGGATTGAGTCGCCCACCACCGCCATTATCATGTGCCTCTACTCCAACCTCGGCGTCGACTTCGCACCGGCTCTCCACCATCATCCGCCCAACGTCGGCCACCGCGGTCGACTCGCTGGCTGGCTGCAGCGCCTGCCTCGGTAGGTTGTCGCGGCCGGCTCGCCCGCGTCGTCTCCGCCTCGGCCGGCCCGCCTCCATCTACCGTGGGGCATAGCTGCACGTGATGCACATGGGACGCCGTTTGCGTCGCAGCCAGCCGCCTTCGCCTGCACGGTCTCCATCGCCGGTTCGTCTTTACTGTCATCACCCAGGACATCACCGACAACGTCGCCAATGACTCCGATCTGCGGCGCGTCGTCCACGCCATGGCACGTGTAGCGATTTCGTCGGTCTGATCAACTGACCCCACACATGTCTACGCCAAGCACGTCCCCGAGCATGCGCCTACCACCGATCGAGCATCAGGTTGTCGCTGCGTCGCCCCTTTGGGCCGCAGCGCCGCCGCCTTTGGTCCACGCTGCTAGCCAACGATGCGCCTTCTGTGGCATTTATGAGTCGCTGGTGGCGTCCCACCGCTGCACCGACTCGCGCCCTACAGCTACGCCGCCCCCTCGGGTCTACATGGAGGATGTGGTACGGGTCACTGTGGAATGTAGGTTCGGTCAAAAAAAGTTGCACCACTTCGGAAAAGCAGGACATTTTGATCCAAAACCCCTCAAACCTGAAGGACCTTGGGGCCCTAGGGCCTTGACGAGAAGCAAGGAGCAAAGGGAAATGGTTAGAGAGGGAAGAAGACAGAGTTTGAAGGATGTGATCGTCGTGGCTAGTATCCCATTCCTCATTGCAATAGAAGACGTCAATTTTGGACAAGGTTGGAGATTCTTGCTCATTAGACCAAGTGAACTTTCGGTTTTGGAAATGGATCTCTTTGAGGTCACAACCATAAAGGGCAGCACGAAAGTGAGTAATTGTACTTCTATTGCTGTTGTTGTTATTATTGTCTCAAGCTTTTTGATTCGGCTTAAGTCTTTGAGAGCAATCCATTTCTTCCCTGAAGTTGTCTTGAGAGTCAAAAGCTCATTGAAAAAATCATCCCATAGACGATCGTGAACCTGAAGTTCTCATCGCTAAGCTAAGATGTAAACATCCGAGAGCTCCACGGCCTCCTTGTCCCAAAGGATAAGAATGCTTC
The DNA here is from genome assembly GCF_022539505.1 of Lolium rigidum. Taxonomy (NCBI): domain Eukaryota; kingdom Viridiplantae; phylum Streptophyta; class Magnoliopsida; order Poales; family Poaceae; genus Lolium; species Lolium rigidum. The sequence goes on from NC_061514.1 coordinate 108,836,053, forward strand.
CACGAATGCCAATTGTTGGGACTGGGTACATGCCCAGCAGATTGCAGGGGCTAATCTATGACCCACAACCCGGGCGATTAACCTAAGCATTAGGATATAAAAGCACACATCATTAGTAGAAGTTGCAGGACCTCGCAAGTGGGCATCTAACAGCAAGTAGTGTGCTAACATCAGAAACTAGAGGATCCAAAGCAGCAGCAGAAACAGAGCATAGTATCTGTGCCGTGCCCAGCGAGGGCATGGCTTCCTCATCTCCTTGATCGAGTAAGGCATGGCTTTGGCATGCTCTCGGAAAAAAAATCTCCTTGATCGCGCACCAAGTGGCCACCAGGAGAGCCTCCTCGACGGCAGTCGCCAGGTCGCAGTCCAAGCGAAACAGGCCAAGGAGCACATGGCATGGTTTTCCTTTATTTTTTTTTTAGTTGAGAAATCGTCAACGGTCTGCCACAACATGTTTCCAGAAGAGACAACAATTATTATTTAATCTCTTACATCGGCCTATATATATCTTGATCCAAGGTGAGCTCTTGACACAGTGATAAGCGCTGCAATACATTCTTTGCGACGACCTCGTCGCCCCCACATATGGCTGCAGGAGAACTGGTGACGATGCCTGGTCGTGCCGTCCTGACATTTCTCCTTCTGGCTGTCGCTTCCGCTGCCTACGACAGCGTCGGACTGGTGCCGGTAAGCCGGAGGAGCTTCCCCAAGGGCTTCGTCTTCGGGACGGCCTCCTCGTCCTATCAGGTTTCCACTTCTTTCCTCCACTGATTCATGCATAGCATACATTGTCCGCTTTCCTTTCTCGGATCAGCACAATCTGTTGGGTGATGGCAAGTATAGGTATGAAAGCTGTATCATGCATAAGCGGCTTCTGCTTCCTAGTGTTAGACGTTAATATATACTTAGGAATGTTCTAGTTGAAGTTAACACAGAGTAGATTCTAGGCAAATAGACAGGAATCATGAATGACTGAATGCTAGAAAAAGTGGGAGAACATATTTTCCACAAGATGTAATATATGACTTCCCGCCTTAGTCCATCGATACTATCTGATCCAAGAAGTACTATCATATATTCTGTTCTGGATCTGGTCTCATATATGCACATGCATCTGGCACACTACTGCAGTATGAGGGTGGTGCGATGGAGGGACGCAGGGGACCAAGCATCTGGGATAACTTCACTCACCAATACCCAGGCATGTATACATCTGCAACACGCTGTAAACGGAGAATAGTATCATTAGATTTATTATACAGATTATTTTCATACTATCATCCTATACTAACTTGTTGAACAAAAATAACGGTCAAACTACGTGTTGGAGACGGGAGAAATGATGTTATCCCGTGCATGGGAGGCCATGTGCATGTTTCTGCCATTGTTTATCTGCTTTTAGATCCGTGCCACACTGTGTTGCTAAATTTCATTGAGTTTCAATATGTTTCTGTTTGGCTTGACATATTGATATGTAATGAAACCGAATGAACCAGTGCACGGGAGGTCCCGTGCACGGAAGAATCACTGTGTTCGTTGGAGGTGGTGTATACATGTCTGAAAGGTCACTTATCAGGAACAGAGTAGTAGTATTTCAGTAGTACATCTATATTATCTGAGTTGAGTGTGAACGTACTACTGAAGTTAAATTTTCCTTATCAACAAATGAATACCAATGAGCAGGCATGTATTTTTTTCCCATAAAAACTGGAATAACTTTTGCAGATAAAATTTTCGACAAAAGCAATGGGGATGTGGCAGTGGACTCTTACCATCTTTACAAGGTAGGGATATAGTGTTTTTAGTTTGTACGACTTACTTATTCTTGGACATTTTAGAATTTCCATAAATTATATGCTCAAATTTTGATATTAACATATCACTATGGCAATTTAAAAAACATATTAGGTCCATTAATCTCTCATTATTAATCTAGGTAGTACTGATCACAACTTTCTATAAACCTCAGGAAGATGTGCGCCTCATGAAGGATATGGGAATGGATGCATACAGGTTCTCCATCTCATGGACAAGAATTCTTCCAGGTAACTATATCCCCATCTTTCAATCCTGATACGATTTACACCTCTTTCCTTTTCCTTCTCTCTGAATTAAGTTCTGCACATTCTCCACATGCTAAGTTGATAGGATGTTCACATTGACCTTCATGAATGCATGTCAGATGGGACTCTGAGAGGTGGAGTGAACAAAGAAGGCATCCAATATTATAATAACTTGATTAATGAGCTCCTATCCAAAGGTAAATTATCTAACCATCAGTAGTACTTAATTTTTTTTATCAAATAATGATATCAATCTGCATGCTGCATGGAGAATCTGACATCATGGTCGTTATTTACTCCACCACCAAATGATTCTTAAGATTTGTTAATCTTTATATATTTGCAGGGCTGCAGCCATTTGTGACCCTTTTTCACTGGGATTCACCTCAGGCACTGGAAGATGAATATACAGGGTTTCTTAGCCATAACATCATGTGAGTGGTAAAAGTATCACGAATACCTTTATGAATTTACTTGGAGAAATAACTAGATGGTGAGGCATTGATAGAGTATAGTTTGTGATTAATATCTCTAGCAGAAAATTCTCAAGTGTGGTCTAGAAGCAAGTCATTATGAAATGGAAAATTCTACTCAAATCATCAAAATAAGTCAAGATAAACCTAAGTAAAAGAAGATTTACTAGGGATAGCATGAATAAGTTACTCCAACATGCATGAAGTTATCATTCTCCCTCTCTACCTACTCAAATTTTGTTTGAGAACTTTTTGAAGTTCTAAAACTCATTTTTGAATTCAGAAAATAACTTGCTCTGGTGGACTAAGCTCACTTTTGCATTTTTTTTAGAAACTATCATCTATATAATCTCCTGCAAATGGGGCATGTAAGACAATCCACGATGGTCCAAGTACGAAATGTCTCTCGGTTTTGCTAGTTTTTTTCGATATGGGAGTATAGCCCCAGCCTCTGCATCAATAAATGCACACATCTATTTATATATTAAAAGTAACGAGTACAGTAATATTTAAGTATACAGTCATGAAACAGACAAGGTCGATACATGAATCGACCAAAGAAAGACTAGGCACATAAATAGGCTATCCATTATCTATCCTATTAATGTGATGCCATCCAATAGCCTGAAAATAGAAGTCATGTGCAACCATCAGCAGCCGGTTACATCCAATAACCATATCCTCCCGCTGATCCTCCGGGAGGAGAAAGGCCCTTAGCTGGATAAAGGGCGTAGCCCCTGAAAAAATTTAGTTCCCTTATATTTGTTAAAAATAATATCATTTCGGCATCTCCAAATAGACCAACAAAGAGCGAACACTCCAATACGGATTCTATCTTTATGTTCCTTCCGCACCCCATTTAACCAGTTGCCAAACATATTCTCAATATTAGACGGGGGTGGTATGTTGTATGCAAAATAGACCATGCGCCATACTATTTTAGCAAAATGACATGCAAGAAACAAATGTTGAATGGTTTCACTAGAGTCACAAAAACAACACTTTTGACATCCATTTCACTTACGCTTAGCCAAATTGGCCTTAGTTAGAAGCACCTTATTGTTTAGAAACCACATAAAAAAAATTATTTTCAAGGAGATTTTCATCTTCCATAGATATTTATGGAGAAATCTAGTATGTCCATTCATGTAATCCATATACATAGATTTAACCAAAAATAAACCAGAGTCAGAAGTTTCCATACAAACTTATCTCGGTTTTGCTAGTTCTCAGCTAAGTTAGAGCTTAGTCAAATCCATGAGAACTAGTCACACCCAATGTCTCTCTCAATATGGGCCTAGATCGTGCTCCATGATAGAGTCAACCAGATATGTTAAATAGATGTTGACGTGATTGAATATGGTCGAGATAGTGACTCCATAAGACTGGCCTGCACGGTCCGCTACAAACAGATCGATCATCGCCATCGAGGAAATGATGGACACACACTCTCTAAAGCATTTTGTAGATGTCACAAATAAGAAACGATATTTTAATCGGTTGTCACTGGTGCATGCAGAAATGACTATAAGGATTATGCTGAAGTCTGCTTCAGAGAGTTCGGAGATCGAGTGAAACATTGGATTACATTCAACGAGCCCTTGTCATTTTGCGTCGCGAGCTATGCGATGGGAGTGCTTGCGCCAGGTCGGTGCTCGCCTTGGGAGGTGGGGAAATGCAGCGCTGGAGATTCGGGAACGGAGCCTTACACTGTAGGCCACCATCAGCTACTCGCCCATGCAGCGGCCTTCAAATTATACAAACAGAAATACCAGGTGATCAACCAGCACTTCATTAATTGTACGCATCCATGAACGACCATATGATTGATACAGATGTGTATGAAAATGCAGGCCATCCAGAAGGGGAAGGTTGGGATAACTCTAGTCACAAACTGGTATGTTCCCTTCTCACATTCGAAGTCCGACAATGCTGCAGCGAAGCGTGCTATAGACTTCATGCTTGGATGGTAAGCTCTCTGTAATTCACATATATCTTAGTTTTCAAGGTCTTGAACGAAATGGAAATCTTACTTGCTAGGAATGCTCCTGTAGGTTTATGGAACCCCTCAAGAGAGGAGTCTACCCCCAGAGCATGAGAAAATTGGTCGGGAATCGCTTGCCGCAGTTCACAAAAGAACAATCTGAATTAGTCAAGGGCTCATTCGACTTCATTGGAATGAATTATTACACTGCAAACTATGCTGCTAACCTTCCTCCATCAGATGACCTGAAGAAAAGCTACAATACAGATGCTCAAGCTAATCTTACCGGTGAGTCATCATGCATCAACCATTTTCTTCGTTTTGACTGCGAATACTAACCGTCCAAAATTATTAGGTGTTCGAAATGGCGTCCCCATAGGTCCTCAGGTACTTTACCACTTCTGCACATGCGAACAAATCTTCCATAGTTGTTTCCCACTTCTCAGGTTGGTGATTCACTTAAGTAAGTAATACTACGTGTGTAGGCTGGTACATCTCCCGGTACATCTTGGCTATATGTCTACCCGCAAGGGTTTCGTGATCTACTGCTTTATATCAAAGAGAACTACGGCAATCCTACTGTCTACGTCACTGAAAACGGTGAGTATATTTTCTTTACCCAAAAGCAGAAGAGAACATATACAAGAACTCAACTAAAAAACTATTTCATTCAGGCGTCGGCGAACCCAACAACAAGAGCCTAACAATCCAGCAAGCCCTCAAGGATCACGCCAGGATAGACTACCACCACAAGCACCTTCTTGCGCTGCAGAGTGCCATAAGGTCGATCAGAGAGCACCGTCTACACCATAACTCGATCAATACCTGACATTACCTGACGCTGTGTTGCACGCGCGTGTTAATTTTCTGGTTTACAGGGACGGCGCAAACGTGAAGGGGTACTTTGCGTGGTCTCTGCTCGACGACTTCGAGTGGGTAAGCGGGTACACCGTGCGTTTCGGGCTACACTTTGTGGACTACAGCGATGGGCAGAAGCGCAAGCGGTATCCCAAGCAGTCAGCACGCTGGTTCAAGAAGTTCCTCAAGAGATGATCAACATGCATAGAACTGGCAGCCAAGCGATGGATGCAGTGTATAACTGTTGAAATAGACAATTGGCTGATCATGTGGGCTGCTCCGTGTTTCCCTCTGTAATAACATCGGCCGAATTCAGTTCTCCCTATACACCGTTGAAAGGTTCGGACCGATTGACTTGTATATCTCCAACATTTTTGTAGCATTGCCCGACTATTCTAGATTGCTAGATAAAGGGGAAAGCAAGATGATAAAACAACTTCGGTGAGCATACCTTGTGCGGCCTTTATAAGATGTTACGGGGAATCCTAGGCGTAATCTTTGATAGACTCTCCCATACCCTTCGCTTCGAGGCCGGGTGTAACGCTTTTTATGCAGTAATAAAGCGCCCATTATAAAAGAAAATACACCGCACTTCGAGGCTGGGTGTAATGCTCTTTATGAAGTGATAAAGCGCTCATTATAAAAAGAAATACACCGCGCTTCGAGGCGCGGCACATGGTGCCGTGAAGGGGTGGCTTCGTAGGCCGCTAGCAATTACATTACAATAAAAATAATGTAAGGATATAAAATAAAGCAACAATGTTCGTCCACATATGTTAAAAATATAATATGTTGATCTTAATTTTAACGACTGAGATTAAAAGATAAGAAGTACAACAATAAAGTACACATGAGCACTTAACACATAGGTTAAAAAAGGAAATTTATCTCCATAATGGGTCATGTGTAAGTTTTCAATCATCACAATATACAGAGCCAATTAACACGTATGGTTTGAATCGCATGAAATCTGGTTCGTGTTCGGAGTTTTGAAGACGTAGACTGTTGTTACATGTGATGACATCATGCATGAAATAATCAATCAGTTAGAGTCCGCGAGAGCTGATTTGATCTAACTATTGTGTTCACCTTTTATTTACCCATTTTTTACGTGGAATTTTTGCCATCATTCTTATTAACTCTACATGGAAAACTTTGTAATTTTTAGAACATTATAAAATTTTAAAAACACAATAATATTTCATGTATGCAACTCATACAAAATAATGGTATAATTTTTGGAGTAACTTTCACAAGCAAATAATATATTTCATTCATATAGTTTAATGGAAGGAAAGCTAAAATAGAATGACATTTTAGCTAGAAAACTACTTTTTCTTGCAATATGCAGTCTGTCGTGGACATCAATAAACAGTGGTTGCCATTGCAAACATGGATTACTTAGATGTACCAACATATATCTGTTTGACAGTATATATACTCTGTCAACATGAGAATTGCAGTGAAAATCCGGCGTGCGTTTGATTGAGAAGTCACTAGGGAATATCTTGACATGACAATGAAATGTAGATTTCTAAGATTCACATGATGCATTTGCATGTAAGAAAATTGGGTACAAGACATAAGTGACGTCAAGTAAGAAGAGTAGTATGTTCGATTCCACTATAATATGTGTTAGATCATATAACGGTAAAAAAGTGAAAAGATATTGTGGCTGCAACTGTCAAATTGAAGAACAATAAATCCTCTAAGATATGCAATATAGATTGTTTTAGATGTTCTAAACGCAATGATTGACACAAAATGAACAAGTTGTGGCAAGCGTGCATGAAAATAGACAGTCTAAAATATCTAATGAACACAAAGTCAGTAACTACAATATTATTGAATTATAGAAGGAAAAAATACAGAACTATAGAAGTATAAAAATTCTTGATTTTACATAACAAACATTATTATTGATGAGAGTAATTTAGAAATTATTTTAGGAAAAATGTTATGAGGCATAAATCATTTAGATATGGATTAAGACATTATGGTTGGTTGTTCTAAAATTTAATATGTCTTAGAAGTACCATACATTATCAGAAGGAACAATATGTGAAGTGTGTGAATGAGAAACAATGTTTAGACAATTCAAGATAATATGTACCGTACTGCATTTTCTTATATCGATCGAGCATCATACGATATTCGATCCAGAGGTGGGAAGCATGTAGGAGCATGGAATCATTCTAATGTATAAGTATTATTACTACAATAGGTTTGTATTAGAGATATTTTTTTGTACTTATGTCTTCGTGGTAAATCCTCTAACAAATATTGATTCGATGATACGTACTGTAGTAAATTAAGTGAAAGTAGAAAAAATTAACATCGGTAAGAAATATCATGGTTTTGCATAACCGGTTGTTGACAAATGACATAGGTATTTTTGTTGTTGGCAACCCAATGCTACTTCTACAAACATTTGTCCTGGCATGCAATCAAGACATGTTTTTAGGTTGTTTCTAAGTATAGTTGGTCAATCATAGCTCTAACTTTATAAGAACAAATATACCTAATATTGGAAAATCAAGAATAAAATAAATCTAGCCACGCAAATGTGTGGAGAATAGTCTGTATAAGAAATACCAATTAATTGTATGTTGGTTTCTTTTTCCTTCTTTATTATTTCTTAAGTTAAATGCAATATAATTAGTTCTAGACATATTTTAGTTTTCGTAGGCTAGATTACAAGATTATATACATTTAAGATAATACTCTTTAATTAATTATCACCGCCAACATTACTACGATGAGGTTAATTAACTAAATTTGTACATTACAAAATGGGTATTTTAAATTTTATTCTATGTTTTTCATAATACTCCTCAATGTTGTTAATTTATAATTCCTAGAACCTCGGTAATTTTCCTAAATAATAGTGCATTTAATTAATAAATTATTATTTTATTATTTTCATATTAAATTAACATTTTTGTTTCATTCTATACGTCAAAATGGCCACATCATCATGCCCAAGTCTAGAAGGTTTCCACACTTTGGAGAGCACTAATTTTCATAAATATATTTATGGAGCAACAAAACATGAAATGTTCCTATGACATATCCCGGATGAATTGTTGGAGATAGTGCTCTAGGGGAAAATAATAATGAGTAATTATTATTGTATTTCAAATGTTCATAAGAAGTTTTGTGCCATGCTATAATTGTATTAAGTGGGAACATTAATACATGTGTAATATTGTAAACAAACACAAGGATCCCTAGTGATCACACAAGTGCATATCTAGCTCATTGTACTCAATTATTGATCCAGGTTTTCCAATCATAGACATACACGTGATGCACATACCTAGAACATAAGTATTGTAACACGACCAAGTCACAGCAAGTTCAATGTTATAATGTTTATAAAAGGCGTAGTGACTTAATCCTTAGAACGTGAGATCATATATCTAATCACTGTCACCAGAGGTTGCTTTGGTTGCATCAACCGTCACACCGTAACAGGGTGATCATAAAGGTTTAGTTGGTATTCCAATGGGATGGTGATACGTCCAATTTGCATCACTATTTTATATCATAATTTGCTGTTATTCATTGATATATTTCATATTGGGACACAATACTTATGTTATTTCATCTATTTTGCATGTTTCATCATTATTGGAGGATCAAGCACCGGAGCCGAGATTCTGCTGGAAAAAGCACCGTCAGAACGCAATATTTCGGAAGATCAACCGTGGAAGGAAATTACACGTAAATTCCTATTTTTCCAGATGACGAAGGAAGCCAGAAGGGGGAGCCAGCTGGACCCAAGGTGGGCCCAGACAACAGGGCGGCGCGGCCCATGGCCTGGCCGCGCCACCATGTTGTGTGGGGGCCCCACAGCCCCTCTCGCCTCCTTTTCTTCGCGTACTCCTTCGTCCCGAAAACCTAAGCCACAGAGGGTACCTCACGAAGAGTTACAGCCGCCTCTGCGGGGCGGAGAACACCAGAGAGAAAAGAGCTCTCCGGCGGGCAGGAATCCGCCGGGGAAATTTCCTCCCGGAGGGGGAAATCGACGCCATCGCCATCGTCATCGAGCTGGACATCATCTCCATCATCATCATCATCATCTCCACCGTCTACACCACCATCACCACCGCTGCACCTCGTCACCGTTGTAACGATTTGGGTTGGATCTTGATTGTTTGATAGGGGAAACTCTCCCGGTGTTAATCTCTACTTGTTATTGATGCTATTGAGTGAAACCTTTGAACCAAGGTTTATGTTCAGATTGTTATTCATCGCCATATCACCTCTGATTGTATTCCATATGATGTCTCGTGAGTAGTTCGTTTAGTTCTTGAGGACATGGGTGAAGTCTAAATGCTAGTAGTGAATTATGGTTGAGTAATATTCAATGTTATGATATTTAAGTTGTGGTGTCATTCTTCTAGTGGTGTCGTGTGAACGTCGACTACACGATACTTCACCATTTATGGGCCTAGGGGAGTGCATCTTGTATTCGTTTGCTAATTGCGGGGTTGCCGGAGTGACAGAAACCTAAGCCCCCGTTAGTATATCGACGCAAGAGGGATCGCAGGATCTCAGAGTTTAAGGCTGTGGTTAGATTTATCTTAATTACTTTCTTGTAGTTGCGGATGCTTGCAAGGGGTATAATCACAAGTATGTATTAGTCCTAGGAAGGGCAGTGCATTAGCATAGGTTCACCCACACAACACTTATCAAAACAATGAAGATTAATCAGCCGTATGAAGCGAAAGCACTAGACTAAAATCTCCGTGTGTCCTCGAGAACGTTTGGTCATTATAAGTAAACAAACCGGCTTGTCCTTTGTGCTAAAAAGGATTGGGCCACTCGCTGCAATTATTTCTCTCGCATTTTATTTACTTGTACTTTATTTATCTGCAATATCAAAATCCCCTGAATACTTGTCTGTGAGCATTTACAGTGAATCCTTCATCAAAACTGCTTATCAACACCTTCTGCTCCTCGTTGGGTTCGACACTCTTATTTATCGAAAGTACTACGATACACCCCCTATACTTGTGGGTCATCAAGACTATTTTCTAGCGCCGTTGCCGGGGAGTGAAGCGCTATTGGTAAGTGGAATTGGTAAGGAAAACCTTTACTGTTTGTGCTGATTTTATTTCTGCCTGGTTGCTATAAGTTATTATGGAGAGATCTTCTCTTCAATTTCTATTTGGGAAATCTACTACTACTGCAACGGTAGTGGATGAAGCGCCAGGTGAGGAAGTAGTACCATATAAAATACCTATGAAAATTATTGAACGTGTTATGGATAACCGCTATGAAGGGGATGGAACTGTTCATCCCGGTGATCATTTACTGTTTTTGCATGAATTATGCGGGTTATTCAAATGTGCGGTATTGCTATGAATGAAGTTAGAAAGAAACTATTCACTATATCGTTGTCCGGTAAAGCGGCGCATTGGTATAAATTGCTCGAAGAATGGTGATTCTCTTGATTGGGAGGACATTGTGCCTTTATTCTATTCCAAATTCTATCCTCCAAGTGAAATTCACAAGGATCGGAACCGCATATATAATTTCTGGCCTCATGATGGAGAAAGTATTGCCCAAGCTTGGGGGAGATTGAAGTCTTTAATGCTCAAATGCCCCATTCATGAGCTTCCTGGTAATGTTATTATTGATAATTTCTATGCAAGACTTTCTTTTCAAGACAAGACCTTGCTGGATACTTCTTGTTCTGGATCATTTACACGCAACAAAGAAGAGGTTAAAAGGGACCTTCTTGATCGGATCCAAGAAAATACTGAAGGATGGGAGAACGACAAAGATAGAGAATCAGGTATAATTTATGATTATAAATGCATTGAAGCTTTTATGGAGACTGATAAATTTCGTAATATGAGTGCTACATATGGTCTTGATTCTCAAGTTGCTGCAAATCTTTATAAAGCTTTTGCCTCTCATTATGAATTGCCTAAGAAGAATTTTGATAAGTATAATGAACCGTATAAAGATAAAGTTGATTCATCTGTAAACAAATGTGTAGTGATTGAAACTGTTGATCATGTTATTCCCGAAGCTTATATTGAAAAAACTCCTTTCCCTGCTAAAATGAAGGAGTACTCTGTCATATCTAGTGCGGTTAGTAAAAGTGAAAAGAAACCTATAGAACCCGAAGAACAAATTAAGGTTGAACCTGTTGTTGCAATAGTTAAAGATCTTGTGACTGAAAATTTGGAGGATGGTCATATTATTTTCTGTGAAGATGCTTCTAACATTGTTTCACATCCTAATAAACCCAAACAAGTCAGTGTTCCTATGCTATCTGTTAGAATTGGTGATCATTGCTATTATGGTTTATGTGATATTGGTGCAAGTGTTAGTGCTATTCCTTATGAGCTTTACACGGAGATTATGCACGAAATTGATTCTTGTGAACTTGAAGATATTGATGTGGTTATTCAGCTGGCTAATAGAGAAACTATTTCTCCAATTGGTATTGTTCGAGATGTGGAAGTTCTATGTGGTAAGATTAAATATCCTCGCTGACTTTTTGGTAGTTGGTTCTGCTGCTAGTGATTATTGTCCTATCATTTTTGGTAGACCTTTTCTAAATACTTGTGGAGCTATTATAGATTGTAAGAAAGAGAAAATTTTGACTAAATTTGCTGGTGAACCTTACGAATTTAACTTTTCTAAATTTACCAAAACTCCTTATAAAGCTGATTTGCCTAGTAATGATTTTAAAATGGAGCAGTGTGCATCTATTGTTCTTGTTCCTAATAATCCTTTGCAGCAACATTTGGAGAATAGCGAAAGTGAAGCTTTTAGGAAAGAAAGAGATGAGCTTGAGGAAATTTTTCTTCGCCAACCTATTCTCAAGCATGATTTACCTGGTGGAAGATTTGGGTACAACACCGCCACCAAAGGAAGATCCTGTTTTCGATTTAAAGCCTTTACCTCGATAATCTTAAATATGCTCATATTGATGATAAGAAAATATATCCTATTATTATTAGTTCTAAGCTTTCAGAGATTGAGGAAGAAAGGTTATTGGAAATATTGAAGAAACACCGAGGAGCTATTGGCTATACTCTTGATGATTTAAAAGGGATTTCTCCTTCTATTTGCCAACATGCTATCAATATGGAAGATGATGCAAAGCCTGTTGTTGAACATCAGCGTCGTCTAATTCCGAAGATGAAGGAGGTGGTAAGGAATGAGGTATTAAAACTTCTTGAAGCTGGTATTATATATCCTATTGCTGATAGTAGATGGGTTAGTCATGTGCATTGTGTTCCTAAGAAAGGAGGAATGACTGTTGTGCCTAATGATAATGATGAGCTTATCCCTCAAAGAGTAGTTGTAGGATATAGAATGTGCATTGATTTTCGAAAAGTTAATAAAGTTACTAAGAAAGATCATTACCCTTTACCCTTTATTGATCAAATGCTAGAAAGGTTATCTAAAAATACTCATTTTTGCTTTCTTGATGGTTATTCTGGGTTTTCACAAATTGTCTGTTAAAGCTAAAGATCAAGAGAAAACCACGTTCACTTGTCCTTATGGAACTTATGCTTATAGGCGTATGCCTTTTGGTTTATGTAATGCTCCTGCTACTTTTCAAAGATGCATGTCCGCTATTTTTCATGGCTTTTGCGAGAGCATTGTAGAGGTGTTCATGGATGCTTTTTCTGTCTATGGGAATTCTTTTGATAATTGCTTGCGAAACCTCGATAAATTTTTGCAGAGATGTGAAGAGACTAACCTTGTTCTTAATTGGGAGAAATGCCACTTTATGGTTAATGACGGAATTGTATTGGGACATAAAATTTCTGAGAGAGGTATTGAAGTTGATAGAGCCAAAGTTGAAACAATTGAGAAGATGCCCTATCCGAGGGATGTTAAAGGTATTCGTAGTGTTCTTGGTCATGCTGGGTTTTATAGGAGATTTATTAAAGATTTCTCTAAAATTTCAAAGCCTCTTAGTAATCTTCTTCAAAAAGATGTACCTTTCGTTTTTGATGATGATTGTAAGGAAGCTTTTGAAACTCTAAAGAAAGCCTTAACAACTGCTCCTGTAGTTGAACCCCCTGATTGGAATTTGCCTTTTGAAATTATGTGTGATGCTAGTGATTTTGCTGTAGGCGCTGTTCTTGGACAGCGAGTAGATAAAAAAATAAATGTTATTCATTATGCTAGTAAGACTCTTGATGCTGCTCAAAGAAATTATGCTACAACTGAAAAGGAATTGTTAGTCTGTAGTCTTTGCTTGTGACAAGTTTAGACCCTATATTGTTGATTCAAAAGTCACGATTCATACCGATCATGCTTGCAATTAGATACCTTATGACAAAGAAAGATGCTAAGCCAAGGCTTATTAGATGGGTACTTCTTTTGCAAGAATTTGATCTACATATTATAGATAGGAAAGGTGCTGATAATCCTGTTGCTGATAATTTGTCTCGATTGGAAAATATTGCTTATGATCCTGTTCCTGTTAATGATAGTTTTCCAAATGAACAATTGGCTGTAATAAAGGTGAGCTCGCGAGAGAGCCCTTGGTATGCCGATTATGCTAACTTTATTGTTTCGAAGTATTTGCCTCCAACCTTTTCAGCTCAGACAAAGGAGGAAATTCTTTTATGACTTGAGGCATTATTTTTGGGATGACCCACACTTATATAAAGAAGGAGTAGACGGTATTATGCGAAGATGTGTTCCCGAATATGAACAACGAGGAGATATTGAGTAAATGTCATGGTAGTGTTTATGGAGGACATCACGCTGGAGATAGAACCGCGCAAAAGGTTCTACAATCAGGTTTTTATTGGCCAACACTTTTCAAAGATGCAAGGAAGTTTATCTTATCTTGTGATGAATGTCAAAGAGTTGGTAATATCTCTAGACGCAATGAAATGCCTATGAATTATACTCTTGTTATTGAACCATTCGATTGTTGGGGATTCGACTTCATGGGTCCTTTCCCTTCTTCAGAAGGTAACACTCATATACTTGTCGCTGTTGATTATGTTACTAAATGGGTAGAAGCTATACCCACAAAAAGTGCGGATGGTGAGACTTCTTTAAAAATGCTTTTGGATATTATTTTTCCTAGATTTGGAGTACCTAGATATATTATGACTGATGGAGGTTCTCATTTTATTCATGGAGGTTTTAGAAAAACTCTTGCTAAGTATGGTATTAATCATAGAATTGCTTCGCTTATCACCCTCAAACTAGTGGTCAAGTAGAATTATCAAATAGAGAGATTAAATCTATTTTGGGAAAGACCGTTAATAAATCTAGAAAGAATTGGGCTAGCAAATTGAAGGAAGCACTATGGGCTTATAGAACTGCTTATAAAAATCCCATGGGAATGTCACCTTATAAAATGGTTTATGGAAAAGCTTGTCATTTACCTTTAGAACTAGAGCACAAAGCTTATTGGGCTGTTAGAGAACTAAATAAAGATCCTAAACTAGCCGGTAGTAAGAGGTTGCTGCAATTAAGTTCTCTAGATGAATGGAGAAGTGAAGCTTATGAAAATGCTAAACTCTTTAAAGAAAAAGTTAAGAAATGGCATGATAGAAGGATTATCAAAAGAGAGTTTAATGTTGGGGAAAAGTCCTATTGTATCGGTCTCGTCTCAGATTCTTTGCAGGGAAATTACTTTCGAAATGGGAAGGACCATATGTTGTTGAGGAGGTGTATCGTTCAGGAGCAATTAAAATTAGCTCTCTCCAAGGCAATGCTACGCAAGTGGTGAATGGACAAAGACTCAAGCATTATATCTCGGGTGATTCTTATAATGTTGATGTTGATATTATTCAAGTGGAAACACCGGAGGCTTTCATCAAAGGACAAATTGACAGTCCGCCAGAACTCGACTTTGAATAGGTAACACTACAGGTAATAAAAAGTCCACGTTTAGCTTTCCGAACAATATTTCTGATGTTTTTGGAAAATATAAAAAATTACGGAATAGAAACGGAGTGGAAGAGACGCGCGAGGGCCCGTCACCATAGGCCGGCGCGGGCCCCACCCTGGCCGCGCCGACCTATGGGGACAGCCCCTCGGCGTCCCGTTTCCACTCGTTTTCGGCCTGGAATCTTCCTTTTGTTGTAAAAATATTTGCTATATGATCCCCCGGACCCCTGGAGGTCCGTATATCGTTTTCTCGTCGTGTTTTGTTTCGAGCTGTTTTCTGCCAGATTTGTTTTGATCTAGAAGCACCATGGTCTCCAACAACAAGGA
The DNA here is from genome assembly GCF_022539505.1 of Lolium rigidum. Classification (NCBI taxonomy): domain Eukaryota; kingdom Viridiplantae; phylum Streptophyta; class Magnoliopsida; order Poales; family Poaceae; genus Lolium; species Lolium rigidum. Next base: position 108,851,655 of record NC_061514.1, read on the forward strand.
CAAGGGACCTTTGGAGGAAGATATTCAAGACCCGGAACTGAAGGAAGAAAGCGCAAGTGAGGATGAGGAAGAAGTGGAGGAGGTTCCACGAGTACACCAGCGTGCCACCATTGCAAGCATTGGCGTGATAGCAAATCCATCCAACACCAAGAGGAGTGCACGAATCGCTACCGGAGGAGCAGTTCCACGTCATTACTTGGCTCCAAGAACATCTTCTCCGGTCAATTACCGCCCTTTCCGCAACCTAATCTACGATCGTCAAACTGAAAAGACCCCAAAGGTAGTGTTGCCAAGTGGTTGGGATATAGATCGTTCTAACATTGCAGGAGAGATGAAATCTGAAGCTGAAGGATGGGGAAACAACTCTAGGAGTTGGGACTCACCACCTGACATGATTATGAGCCGCGTTGAGCACAACTCAGAGCTGATTCGCAACCTCACCTATGAAATTGAGGATTTAAAGGAGCTTGTTAAGAAGCTTGTCGAGAAGAATCCATCACCATCATCGCCGAAGGAGTAATTCATCATCGGTATTGGCATCCCCTTGGTTTGTTCCAAGCTTGGGGGAGTGCCGCGGTATCACATCATCACTACCTTTATCTTTTACTATCAAGTAGTGTCATATCATGAGTAGGGAAGTTATCATATGGAATAGTATGCAATGTGGAAGTATCTCTCTTAGTTGGTTATCTATGTATCCGTTGGTGTGAGTTATCGTTATGGAATATTAATGAGAAGTCTTATCATTTACTTTTTGCACACCTTATTTTAGTTTGCAATCTCCATTATATGATTACTCTTGACATTAGTATTGATATCACTTTGGGAGCATCAAGTAAATCTATTTGGTTTTGGCAAACTTAGCATTGGTCAATAGCAACAACACCCTGATATAGAAGAGAGAAATACACTTAGATATATTACTCTATTATCTCTATGCTAATGAGTTTAGTATTCTGAAGTTAAATTGCTTGTGCTTATGAGAAAGATGCATGATTGTTCTATCATATGTATATTTGTTTGTTTCCCTCAACCCTTATGCTTGCTATCAAACCTTGCTAGCCAAAGACCTGTATTGAGAGGGAATGCTTCTCATACATCCATAACCTTAGACCAAACCCATGCCAATTGTGTCCACCATACCTACCTACTACATGGTATTTTCTGCCATTCCAAGTAAATAATTCATGTGCTACCTTTAAATAATTCAAACTATACTACTCCTTATTTGTGTCAATGTTTTATAGCTCATGAGGAAGTATGTGGTGTTTTATCTTTCAATCTTGTTGGGCGGACTTTCCCCAATGGACTAGTGGCACATCCGCTTATCCAATAATTTTGCAATAAGAGTCGGCAACGGGGTTCCCAGCCCCAATTAATAACTTTCATTAATAATTCTCTTCACATGTTTTGCCCCGATTTATCGGTAAGCAACCTAATTTTGCAATAGACACTCCTCCATGGTATGTGAATGTTGGAAGGCACCCGAGGATTCGGTTAGCCATGGATTGAGAAAGCCAAGGTTGGGGGGAGTGTCATCCATAATAAAACTAAAATACATGTGTAAACAAAAGAGAAGGGGGATGATCTACCTTGCTGGTAGAGATGCCGTCCCTCATGGGAGCCGCTCTTGGAAGGTTCGTTTGGCAAGGGGGTTAGAGTGCCCGCTACCATTCATTTACAACAACAAACACCGCTCAAGATCATTACTTTTATGCTCTTTATATGATTTCAAAACTTGAAAAGCTCTAGCACATGATTTAATCCCTGCTTCCCTCTGCGAAGGGCCTATCTTTTACTTTTATGTTGAGTCAGTAAACCTATTTCCCTCTATCTCAAGCAAGCAATTGAGTTGTTGTGAACCAACCATTTATGCTATGATTCGGTTAATCATGTCTTTTATACTTTCTTGTTTAGTACAAATTTTATCTGAATGAATATGACTTTGAAGTTATCAATCATTATGAGGAGATTGTTATGATTGAATATGAAAGCCCAGCTATATAAATTCTAATATGAAAGCTTTGCTTAAAAGTACAATCCGTTAGTAGTTCTCTGACCAAGAACAAAGTTTGCCATCACCAACTATGATTTCTTATGCACCTTTACTTGTGATTTCTCTTTACTTATTTCAAGATGAGTTATATGAGGAAGTTGTTTACTAGAATGTCTTGTGTGAATGAATATGATGCTTCTTGTCCGTATTTTATTTATCGACTCTTCACTCCATAAACATGTGGTCTTGTTTATCGAGCTCGGTTTCGCTTGGGGACAAGCGAGGTCTAAGCTTGGGGGAGTTGATACGTCCAATTTGCATCACTATTTTATATCATAATTTGCTCGTTATTCATTGATATATTTCATATTGGGACACAATACTTATGTTATTTCATCTATTTTGCATGTTTCATCATTATTGGAGGATCAAGCACCGGAGCCGAGGATTCCGCTGGAAAAAGCACCGTCGAACGCAATATTTCGGAAGATCAACTGTGGAAGGAAATTACACGTAAATTCCTATTTTTCCAGATGACGAAGGAAGCCAGAAGGGGGAGCCAGCTGGACCCAAGGTGGGCCCAGACAACAGGGCGGCGCGGCCCGTGGCCTGGCCGCGCCACCATGTTGTGTGGGGGCCCCACAGCCCCTCTCGCCTCCTTTTCTTCGCGTACTCCTTCGTCCCGAAAACCTAAGCCACAGAGGGTACCTCGCGAAGAGTTACATCCGCCTTTGCGGGGCGGAGAACACCAGAGAGAAAAGAGCTCTCCGGCGGGCAGGAATCCGTCGGGGAAATTCCCTCCCGGAGGGGGAAATCGACGCCATCGCCATCGTCATCGAGCTGGACATCATCTCCATCATCATCATCATCATCTCCACCGTCTACACCACCATCACCACCGGTGCACCTCGTCACCGCTGTAACGATTTGGGTTGGATCTTGATTGTTTGATAGGGGAAATTCTCCCGGTGTTAATCTCTACTTGTTATTGATGCTATTGAGTGAAACCTTTGAACCAAGGTTTATGTTCAGATTGTTATTCATCACCATATCACCTCTGATTGTATTCCATATGATGTCTCGCGAGTAGTTCGTTTAGTTCTTGAGGACATGGGTGAAGTCTAAATGCTAGTAGTGAATTATGGTTGAGTAATATTCAATGTTATGATATTTAAGTTGTGGTGTCATTCTTCTAGTGGTGTCGTGTGAACGTCGACTACACGATACTTCACCATTTATGGGCCTAGGGGAGTGCATCTTTTATTCGGTTGCTAATTGCGGGGTTGCCGGAGTGACAGAAACCTAAGCCCCCGTTAGTATATCGACGCAAGAGGGATCGCAGGATCTCAGAGTTTAAGGCTGTGGTTAGATTTATCTTAATTACTTTCTTGTAGTTGCGGATGCTTGCAAGGGGTATAATCACAAGTATGTATTAGTCCTAGGAAGGGCAGTGCATTAGCATAGGTTCACCCACACAACACTTATCAAAACAATGAAGATTAATCAGCCGTATGAAGCGAAAGCACTAGACTAAAATCTCTGTGTGTCCTCGAGAACGTTTGGTCATTATAAGTAAACAAACCGGCTTGTCCTTTGTGCTAAAAAGGATTGGGCCACTCGCTGCAATTATTTCTCTCGCATTTTATTTACTTGCACTTTATTTATCTGCAATATCAAAACCCCCTGAATACTTGTCTGTGAGCATTTACAGTGAATCCTTCATCAAAACTGCTTATCAACACCTTCTGCTCCTCGTTGGGTTCGACACTCTTATTTATCGAAAGTACTACGATACACCCCCTATACTTGTGGGTTATCAGATGGGTTGAGGTGTATGCATCAAAAGCGGGATTTTTTCGTCCATGTGACGGAGAGATACAAAAGGGCCCACTCGGTGAGACTACATCCATGAAAGTTGCGCATCGTATGACTAGGTCATGGGGATGGAATTACACGACATGAGTTGAATAGCCTTGTCGGTAACAAGATCGAACTAGTTATTATGATACCGATGATCATGTCTCGGACGGGTGTCGGTTACGACTGAACAAAATGAATAAGACTCAACACAATGGTTCAAACAACGATCATATCTTCGTGGAATGTATAGATATCACCATGGTTATCCAGACACCCATGGTGATTGATTGACCAGAGAAATTGTCTTAGGTCATATCTGTGTTATTTCCGAGCCATAGGTAACACACTTACGGTTTCAACGAAACTCGAGATAGTTTTGGATTCATCAGAATTGAGAGATATATCCGGAATAGGGTTCCGGAGTTGTCCGAAAGATGTTCGGAATAGGGTTAACCGCTATCATTCTACGAGGGTACGTTACCGATATTATCTCTATTACTACATTACTCTTTGGATAGATCTTGGGCAATTAGGGTTCTTGTTAGGTTAGAAAAAAATCAGATACGAACCCCTACATCAATCACCACGATCAACATAATAGTGATGTGCATATAATAGCAAGATAATACCACATGTTTTACCACATATGTAACATTTACTGGCAAGGGATTTGCGATTTGATTGCTTTTATTTTTTATATGTGATGTCCCGAGGGAAAAGTTCTATTCCCCAAAGGGAGACACATCTTGTAGCTTCTGGATTATTCAGAATGTTCGAGAGGAACGCCTCGTTAACCACTACTATCGGGTGTGCCGAAAAGTAATGCCTTAGCTTTCTTGCTGATATGAAGACTCCATACGCGAGCTTCTGATAATGCGGGTAGCGCCGCTTGGATGGAGATAAAACTTTGCTAAGGAATGGATGTTGAACTCCATGAATCTTTCCTTCCTCTTCCCTCTCTACCGCGAGAACTGTGTTGACCACCTGAGGTATGGCCGCAATGTACATCAGAAGGGGATCTTTTTCTTGTGGCGCCACCAGTACTGGTGGTGTCAAAATAGTGCGCTTCAGATGCTCAAAAGCCTTGTCTACTTTCTCGTTCCACTCAAACTTTTCTCCATGCTTTATAAGCGCGTAAAAGGGAAACGCTTTTTCTCCCAACCTTGCGATGAATCTTCTTAGAGCTGCGACTCGCCCGGTTAACTGATGTATCTCCTTGAGCTTGGTTGGTTTCATCATCGTCAGGATGGCTTGTAGTTTCTCTGGATTTGCCTCAATTCCTCTGGCTGACACCAAGTATCCTAGGAGTTCTCCCGCAGGAACACCAAAGGAACATTTTGCCGGGTTCAGCTTAATGCGAAACTTGTCGAGATTGTCAAATGTTTCTCGAAGGTCGTCGATGAGGGATAACCCTTGTTTTGTTGTAATGACAAAATCGTCGATGTATACTTGGACGTTTTTGCTAATCTGTGTGGCAAGGCACTTCTGCATCATCCTCTGGTACGTTGCTCATGCGTTTTCTTTAACCTGAAGGGCATTGTTCTGTAGCGGAACACGCCATAAGGGGTTATGAAAGTTGGTTTTGACTCCATCTTCTTCTTTCAGTTGGATCTGGTTGTAGCCAAAATATGTATCTAGGAAGGAAAGACATTCACAACCTGCCGTGAAGTCGATGATTTGATCGATCCTTGGGAGGGGGAAGTGATCCTTTGGACAATGTTTATTGAGACACGTGAAATCGACGCACATGTGAAGGACTTCAGTGTTTTCTTCGGGACCAGCAATGGGTTGGCGACCCAAGTGGCCTCAGTCTTTAATTCTTTGATGAAACCAGCTTCTTCGAGTCGGTGGATTTTAGATAACATGGCTTTGCGGTTTGGATCGGAAAAACGTCTTAAAGGTTGTCGAATTGGTCTGGCTCTTGGATCCAAATTAAGTGCATGCTCGGCAAGTTCCCTTGGTACTCCTGGCATGTCAGCTGGACAGCATGCGAAGATTTCTCAGCCCTCACGGAGGAACTTGATGATCGTGCTTCCCTATGCTCTATCCAAATTAGTTGCGATGGAAGTCGTCTTTTTGGGATCTGTCGGGTGGATCTGCACTTCCCTGGAGTCCTTGGAGGTGTCGAAAGCTTGCTCTTGCAAGGATCTACATCCATCTGGCAGCACATAGTGATTTGTGGTCAGATTAGTTGCCTCGTACTTAGCTTGCATTCCGAATGACTCGGAGAGTTTGTGAAATCTCTGTCGCACTTATCAGACAGGGCAAAGCTTCCCTTCACCATTATTGGACCCTTAGGTTCAGGGATCCTCCATAACAGATATGTGTAGTGTGGCACTGCCATGAATCTGGCATATGCGGGTCGTCCCAAGATTGTGTCGTATTGTGACGGCCAATCTATCACCTCAAACTCGAGCTTTTCTTTCCTGAAGTTTTCTTTTGTTCCAAACTGCACGTCGAGTGCTATTTTGCCGAAGGGATAAGTTGGTTTCTCGGGTGTGATGTGATACGTCTCCAACGTATCGATAGTTTCTTATGTTCCATGCTACTTTATTGATGATACCTACATGTTTTATGCACATTATATGTCGCATTTACGCATTTTCTGGAACTAACCTATTAACAAGATGCCGAAGAGCCGATTCGTTGTTCTCGCTGTTTTTGGTTTCAGAAATCCTAGTAACGAAATATTCTCGGAATTGGACGAAATCAACGCCCAGGGTCCTATTTTTGCACGAAGCTTCCAGAAGACCGAAGAGGAGTCGAAGTGGGGCCACGAGGGGCCGCCACCATAGGGCGGCGCGGCCCAGGCCTTGTCCGCGCCGACCTGTGGTGTGGGGCCCTCGTGTGGCCCCCCACGTTGCCCTTTCGCCTACTTATAGCCTCCGTCGCGAAAACTCCAGTACCGAGAGCCACGATACGGAAAACCTTCCAGAGACGCCGCCGCCGTGAATCCCATCTTGGGGGATTCAGGAGATCGCCTCCGGCACCCTGCCGGAGAGGGGATTCATCTCCCGGAGGACTCTACACCGCCATGGTCGCCTCCGGAGTGATGAGTGAGTAGTTCACCCCTGGACTATGGGTCCATAGCAGTAGCTAGATGGTCGTCTTCTCCTAATTGTGCTTCATTGTTGGATCTTGTGAGCTGCCTAACATGATCAAGATCATCTATCTGTAATACTATATGTTGTGTTTGTCGGGATCCGATGGATAGAGAATGCTATGTTATGATGATTATCAATCTATTGTTTATGTGTTGTTTATGATCTTGCATGCTCTCCGTTATTAGTAGAGGCTCGGCCAAGTTTTTGCTCTTAACTCCAAGAGGGAGTATTTATGCTCGATAGTGGGTTCATGCCTTAATTGACACCCGGGACAGTGACGGAAAGTTCTAAGGTTGTGATGTGCTTGTTGCCACTAGGGATAAAACATTGATTCTATGTCTAAGGATGTAGTTGTCGATTACATTACGCACCATACTTAATGCAATTGTCTGTTGCTTTGCAACTTAATACCGAATGGGTTTCGGATGATAATCGAAGGTGGACTTTTTAGGCATAGATGCAGTTGGATGGCGGTCTATGTACTTTGTCGTAATGCCCGGATTAAATCTCACTATATTTATCATATCATGTATATGCATTGTTATGCTCTTCTCTATTTGTCAATTGCCCGACTGTAATTTGTTCACCCAACATGATTTTATCTTATGGGAGAGACACCTCTAGTGAACTCGTGGACCCCGGTCCTATTCTTTACATCGCATACAATCTACTGCAATACTTGTTTTACTGTTTTCTTGCAAACAATCATCTTCCATACAATACGGTTAATCCTTTGTTACAGCAAGCCGGTGAGATTGACAACCTCACTGTTTTGTTGGGGCAAAGTACTTGGGTTGTGTTGTGCAGGTTCCACGTTGGCGCCGGAATCCCTGTTGTTGCGCCGCATCACATTTCGCCACCATCAACCTTCAACGTGCTTCTTGGCTCCTCCTGGTTCGATTAAACCTTGGTTTCTTTCCGAGGGAAAACTTGCTACCGTGCGCATCATATCTTCCTCTTGGGGTTCCCAACGAACGTGTGAGTTACACGCCATCAAGCTCTTTTTCTGGCGCCGTTGCCGGGGAGATCAAGACACGCTGCAAGGGGAGTCTCCACTTCTCAATCTCTTTACTTTGTTTTTGTCTTGTTTTATTTTATTTACTACTTTGTTTGCTGCACCTAAACAAAACACAAAAAAATTAGTTGCTAGTTTTACTTTATTTACTGTCTTGCTCTCTATATCAAAAACACAAAAAAAATTAGTTACTTGTCTTTACTTTATTTGCCTAGTTTACTTTATTGCTACTAAAATGAGTAATCCTGAAGTTGAAGTTCGTTCTTTTAAGCAACAAGGTGGAGAAAGTTTTAAAGATGCTTGGTATAGAATTAGTAATGCTCATCAAAGGTGCATTAAGAAACACTCCACCACTATCCTTCTTAGGAACTTTTATGTTGGTTTATCTAGTTGGAATAGGTATGTTCTTGATGCTCTTTCGGGAGGTAATTTCCTAGGTACTCCCGCCTTAGAAGCTAGTTGCATCATTGAGAGCCTAGTTGGAATACCACCTGTTAATGAAGTTAAAATTGAAATCTCTCTTGAGGATGTTATGAAAAAATTGGAAACCATAGAGAAAATTTTTCCAAGTATTGAAACTAAATTGGAAATGTTATTGGATAAAACTGATGAACTTGATAAATCCCTAGGAGGAATTGATGAAAGAATTAGTGTCTTAGGAACTTGTGTTGTTCACGATAATCAAACTAATAGGATTGATGAACTTGAAAAAGCTATGGGAACCTTGGGTTCAACCTTTTCTTCTCTCAAGTATAATGAGAAAGCTTATGTGGGTAAAGAGCAAAAATTTATGTATGTCTCTAAAGTGCCTAAACAAAAGAATTACTATAGGCCTAAAATTGCTAAAACCCCTAGCACCACCATAGAAAATTTAGATAATGGAGCACCTAAAGTACCCTCTGCAACAAGTTGTGTTTGCATAAAAAATAATAATGTTGATGCTTCTACTCTTGATGTTACTTGATTTGCACTTTCTGTGCCTAGCTGAAAGGCGTTAAAGAAAAGCGCTTATGGGAGACAACCCATGTTTTTACTACAGTACTTTGTTTTATATTTGAGTCTTGGAAGTTGTTTACTACTGTAGCAACCTCTCCTTATCATGTTTTTGTGCCAAGTAAAGTTTCTATGTCAAAGTTGATGTTATATTTGGGATCGCTGCGCAGAAACAGCATTGCTGTCTGTCACAAATCTGGGCCTAAGTCTCTGTAGAAAATTCGAAAAAATCTGCCAATTTACGAGCGTGATTCTCAGATATGTTCTCAACTTTCATTAGTTTTGAGTTTTTCCATTTGAGCAAGTCTGGTGCCATTTTAAAATTCGTCTTTACGGACTGTTCTGTTTTTGACAGATTCTGCATTTTATTTCGCATTGCCTCTTTTGCTATGTTGGATTTATTTCTTTGATCCATTAATGTCCAGTAGCTTTATGCAATGTCCGAAGTGTAAAGAATGATTGTGTCACCTCTGAATGTGTGAATTATTAATTGTGCACTAACCCTCTAATGAGTTTGCTTGAAGTTTGGTGTGAAGGAAGTTTTCAAGGGTCAAGAGAGGAGTATGATATACTATGATCAAGAGGAGTGAAAGCTCTAAGCTTGGGGATGCCCCCGTGGTTCACCCCTGCATATTTTAAGAAGACTCAAGCGTCTAAGCTTGGGGATGCCCAAGGCATCCCCTTCTTCATCGACAACATCATCGAGTTCCTCCCCCGAAACTATATTTTTATTCAGTCACATCTTGAGTTCTTTACTTGGAGCGTCGGTTTGTTTTTGTTTTTGTTTTTGTTTGAATAAAATGGATCCTAGCATTCACTTTGTGGGAGAGAGACACGCTCCGCTCGTTGCATATGGACAAATATGTCCTTAGGCTTTACTCATAATGTTCAAGGCGAAGTTTCTTCTTCGTTAAATTGTTATATGGTTGGAATTGGAAAATGCTACATGTAGTAATTCTAAAATGTCTTGGATAATGTGATACTTGGCAATTGTTGTGCTCATGTTTAAGCTCTTGCATCATATGCTTTGCACCCATTAATGAAGAAATACATAGAGCTTGCTAAAATTTGATTTGCATATTTGGTCTCTCTAAGGTCTAGATAATATCTAGTATTGAGTTTTGAACAACAAGGAAGACGGTGTAGAGTCTTATAATGTTTACAATATGTCTTTATGTGAGTTTTGCTGCACCGGTTCATCCTTGAGTTTGCTTCAAATAACCTTGCTAGCCTAAACCTTGTATCGAGAGGGAATACTTCTCATGCATCCAAAATCCTTGAGCCAACTACTATGCCATTTGTGTCCACCATATCTACCTACTACATGGTATTTCTCCGCCATCCCAAAGTAAATTGCTTGAGTGCTACCTTTAAAATTCCATCATTCACCTTTGCAATATATAGCTCATGGGACAAAATAGCCTTAAAAACTATCGTAGTATTAATATGTACTTATGCACTTTATCTTTTATTAAGTTGCTTGTTGTGCGATAACCATGCTTCTGGGGAACGCCATCAACTATTGTTGAATATCATGTGAGTTTCTATGCATGTCCGTCTTGTCTGAAGGATCTATCTCCTTAATAATTGGAGCATGCAAATTGTTAGAGAAGAACATTGGGCCGCTAACTAAAGCCATGAATCATGGTTGAAGTTTCAGTTTTGGACATATATCCTCAATCTCATATGAGAATAATAATTGTTGCTACATGCTTATGCATTTAAGAGGAGTCCATTATCTGTTGTCCATGTTGTCCCGGTATGGATGTCTAAGTTGAGAATAATCAAAAGCGAGAAATCCAAAATGCGAGCTTTCTCCTTAGACCTTTGTACAGGCGGCATGGAGGTACCCCTTTGTGACACTTGGTTGAAACATGGCATTGCAAAGATCCGGTAGTCCAAGTTAAGTAGGACGAGGTGCGGGCACTATTAGTATACTATGCATGAGGCTTGCAACTTGTAAGATATAATTTACATAACTCATATGCTTTATTACTACCGTTGACAAAATTGTTTCATGTTTTCAAAATAAAAGCTCTAGCACAAATACAGCAATCGATGCTTTCCTCTTTGAAGGACCATTCTTTTACTTTTATTGTTGAGTCAGTTTACCTATCTCCTTCCACCTTAAGAAGCAAACACTTGTGTGAACTGTGCATTGATTCCTACATACTTGCATATTGCACTTGTTATACTACTTTATGTTGACAATATCTATGAGATATACATGTTATAAGTTGAAAGCAACCGCTGAAACTTAATCTTCCTTTGTGTTGCTTCAACACCTTTACTTTGATTTATTGCTTTATGAGTTAACTCTTATGCAAGACTTATTGATGCTTGTCTTGAAGTACTATTCATGAAAAGTCTTTGCTTTATGATTCAGTTGTTTACTCATGTCATTACCATTGTTTTGATCGATGCATTCATTACATATGTTTACAAATAGTATGATCAAGATTATGATGGCATGTCACTTCAGAAATTATCTTTGTTATCGTTTTACCTGCTCGGGACGAGCAGAACTAAGCTTGGGGATGCTGATACGTCTCCAACGTATCGATAATTTCTTATGTTCCATGCTACTTTATTGATGATACCTACATGTTTTATGCACATTATATGTCGCATTTACGCATTTTCTGGAACTAACCTATTAACAAGATGCCGAAGAGCCAGTTGCTGTTTTCTGATGTTTTTGGTTTCAGAAATCCTAGTAACAAAATATTCTCGGAATTGGACGAAATCAACGCCCAGGGTCCTATTTTTGCATGAAGCTTCCAGAAGACCGAAGAGGAGTCGAAGTGGGGTCACGAGGGGCCGCCACCATAGGGCGGCGCGGCCCAGGCCTTGGCCGCGCCGACCTGTGGTGTGGGGCCCTCGTGTGGCCCCCCACGTTGCCCTTTCGCCTACTTATAGCCTCCGTCGCGAAAACCTCGGTACCGAGAGCCACGATACGGAAAACCTTCCAGAGACGCCGCCGCCGCGAATCCCATCTCGGGGGATTCAGGAGATCGCCTCCGGCACCCTGCCGGAGAGGGGATTCATCTCCCGGAGGACTCTACACCGCCATGGTCGCCTCCGGAGTGATGAGTGAGTAGTTCACCCCTGGACTATGGGTCCATAGCATTAGCTAGATGGTCGTCTTCTCCTAATTGTGCTTCATTGTTGGATCTTGTGAGCTGCCTAACATGATCAAGATCATCTATCTGTAATACTATATGTTGTGTTTGTCGGGATCCGATGGATAGAGAATGCTATGTTATGATGATTATCAATCTATTGTTTATGTGTTGTTTATGATCTTGCATGCTCTCCGTTATTAGTAGAGGCTCGGCCAAGTTTTTGCTCTTAACTCCAAGAGGGAGTATTTATGCTCGATAGTGGGTTCATGCCTTCATTGACACCGGGACGATGACGTGAAAGTTCTAAGGTTGTGATGTGCTGTTGCCACTAGGGATAAAACATTGATTCTATGTCTAAGGATGTAGTTGTCGATTACATTACGCACCATACTTAATGCAATTGTCTGTTGCTTTGCAACTTAATACTGAATGGGGTTCGGATGATAACCTGAAGGGGGACTTTTTAGGAATAGATGCAGTTGGATGGCGGTCTATGTACTTTGTCGTAATGCCCGGATTAAATCTCACTATATTTATCATATCATGTATATGCATTGTTATGCTCTTCTCTATTTGTCAATTGCCCGACTGTAATTTGTTCACCCAACATGCTTTTATCTTATGGGAGAGACACCTCTAGTGAACTGTGGACCCCGGTCCTATTCTTTACATCGCATACAATCTACTGCAATACTTGTTTTACTGTTTTCTTGCAAACAATCATCTTCCATACAATACGGTTAATCCTTTGTTACAGCAAGCCGGTGAGATTGACAACCTCACTGTTTCGTTGGGGCAAAGTACTTGGGTTGTGTTGTGCAGGTTCCACGTTGGCGCCGGAATCTCTGTTGTTGCGCCGCATCACATTTCGCCACCATCAACCTTCAACGTGCTTCTTGGCTCCTCCTGGTTCGATTAAACCTTGGTTTCTTTCTGAGGGAAAACTTGCTACTGTGCGCATCATACCTTCCTCTTGGGGTTCCCAACGAACGTGTGAGTTACACGCCATCATGATGCCATGAAAACGTGTGTCGGTTGGCGCCAGGTTAGCCAATGAGATGTTCATCTTCCTTAACGTATCCGCATAAATGAGATTTATGCTGCTTCCTCTGTTGATTAATATGCGAGAGACATATCCTTCAATAACTGTTGGTAACACCATTACTGAGTGTCCTGGCCGCGGCACCTATGGCGGATGATCCTCTATGGTGAATCCTATCGGTTGACCTGAAAAATTTAGATACTCGATGGTTGGCGCGGGTGCCAACACTGCCATGTTTACTTGTCACGAGATCGGCTTCTGCGATCTATTCGACGATCTGCCCTTCGGGATCATCGACACTGCTTCCCTTGTAGGGGTGAAATCATCATTGGTGTTTGGAGGAACCGCAATTTGCAACTGATGCTGGTTCGCACTGGTGATTGCGGGTGGTGGTGGCAATGGTACATGCACCTCACTCCTTGGCCCTTGTGCGTATCCTCTTCCGATTGCCTCTGCGTGCGTGCTCTCTGTCCTTGAAATGTTCGACAATCTTTCTGTAGGTGACCCAATTGTCTTCTCCCGTCCAAGTCGACGTAGAAGTGCATCTGACACGGTCCGTTCAAAAGTTCTCCGGGTGACACATTGTATGGCCACGGAAACCTGGGTCGACTATTTTATCTGCTAGAACTTGGTGCATCTCTATTATCACTTTGTTGCCCATTGCTCGTGCGATAATCATCGCGATGGTTTCCTCCATTGTTACCTCGGAAGCCAGCCGATACTTGGCTGGGACCGTCGTATTTCGCGAAGTTGAGGAAACATCGCCTGTGTTGATTGATGTTTCTGTTGCGATCTTCCTCAGGTGATCGTTGTCGTTTATTATGGACATCATCTTCACCGTCAGCCCACCTATGTGCTATTTCCATGAGCTCTGCTACCAGTATTGGGTTAGATCTTCCCAGTTCTTCGATGAGATCCCTCATGTGGATACCCGCGATGAACGCCTTGATTGCTCTTTCATCAGACACGTGCTCAGCCGAATTTTTGATGATACTCCACCGCTGGATATGCATTCTCATCGATTCGTCTGGTTTCTGCTTGCACATCCTTATCTATTGACGTTGGTTTTTTGCAAGTGGACCGAAAGTTCTTCACGAATAGGTCCTCGAATGTTTCCCAGCTATCTACGGATCCTTCTGGCAACTTCCTCATCCAGGATCTTGCGGCTCCGCTGAGGTGGACTTGGATGCTTTGCATAGCTGTCGCTCTCATGCCGCCCATCAGTTTCACTGTTTCGAGATAATCGACCAGCCAATCCTCCGGATCTTCAAGTCCGTCGAACTTTTTATAATTGTCAGGTAGTTTAAAACTACCGGGTACTCGAGTTTTGCGAACCCTTCGGGTAAAGCAAGGGAGTCCACAAAAGTCTTCATGGCTATCCTCTGTTGCCTAGAGAATTTATCGGGTTTTGTTTTCTCGACCTCTTTCCTCTCGTGCTCTATCCACTCGAGCTTGAACTGTAGTGTTTCTCGCGTCGCCTTCTCTTGGACCATCTCGAGTTGCCGCCATTGCGCATCGGGGACTATTTTGTTTTGGACTATTTCGACGTGGAGTACTTTCGGGTTGCTGTACTATTTCTCTTTCTGCTATTGCCGCACCCATGACACCGACTCCTGCCATAGCCATTTGATACAATGATGATCGAGGATCTCCTTGAGGTAGTATGGATGCCATCAGATATGCGTGTGTTGCCATGTATATCCTGCCTCTGGCATTTTTTGGGATTATACGCCCTCTCGTATCTATCGACATGAAGGACATGTCGAGGTTTTGGACCAGATTCTCTCGCTCAGCTTCAGGTATGCCTGCCAACCGGGACCTTGCTCTTCTGCGGCTATCTCTATGACTGCCTACTGAGTTTCTCAAGTGCTGACTCAAGTTAGCTCTGCGCTCGATGGAAGCGTCTGCTGTAGCCCTTCTTTCGTCGAGTTTCTGCTGTAATTTTTCCAACTCGTGTCTGGAATGACTAAGTTTATATTGATATGCTTGCAGCACTGTTGCCGAAGCTTGTGCAGTCATCGGCTCTGTGCCGTTTATAGCTCTTGCAGCTTTGTCCCATGCTTCCTGCGATAGCTGTACCTTTTCCCGTGGTTGATCTCCCACGTACTTGTTTCTTGTTCCTCTTGTGAGATCTGCGGGATCGACGTGGGGGTTGCCTAGATCGTCGAATGCCTTAGATTCTTCGTCAGCTTCACAGCATGATCTCGTGATTACGTAGATCTGATGGTATGTTGTATTTGCGCTTTCATCGAACTCAGGATAGGTGACAGCGTCGTATAGATCGGCGAAGACCTCCCTGCTAGCAGTGGAGTTGGTTGTGTTGGTGAAGTCAAAGTTGGTGAAGCTTTCTGAATCGCTATCTTGAGATAGATCGGTTTCCGTGACCGACCCGAAAGTCATATCACTGAACAAAACGGCGAGTATTCCGCCGTCAGGGGACTTGGTGAAGCGTGGCGGCGAAACTTCTTCGAAGCCTGACTCAATGGACGATGTTGACGATCCCGAGTAATCGGGCTCGACCGCCAACGGTCCCGAATAATCAGGGTCGACCGCCAACGGTCCCAAAAAATTTTGTGCCGAAAGACGGTGAGATCCTTCTTTCCCGGCGAGGAAATGAAAGCTCACGAACATCATCTCCGTTGACTCCTCCAGATTGGCATATACATGCAAACGAGCGGGAGGGTGAGAAACAAAATCGACGAGATCAGGTTGGACTCGTTTACCTCCTTCCATCGCGCTGCTCGCTGCCAATGATGATGTTGACGATGCCATCGAGATCAGAACCTTGCGACCTCCAATACCCACAGACGGCGTCAATTGACGAGTGATTAGCTCGTTAATGCCTACGTATTGTAGACTTAGGGTTTCGTAAGAAGTAGATGGCAAGTAGATCTCGAAGGTTCGGTCGAACAAAGGTGCTCAACTCAATATTACGGTGGCTAGAGTTACAATGATTCAGTCGCTTCTTTCACCCTCGGCTTCCCCTTTACATAGGAGGTGAATCCGAGGCTTTTCCGTGTCGTACAAGTTACAAATTATCGCGCCGCGTTGGGCCTTTCCCTGTATTGATACAAGTTTACTATAATAACTCTACCTTCCTAATCGGAGGATCTCCAATCTTCTGGGTCTCCAAAGCTTCGAGTCCATGGGCTTCCTGATTTACTGTGGATCAGGGGTACTTATTCGACATGCCCCATAGGCATACCTATGTCATTTACAAAAAGGAACATTAGTATCCCAACTAAGCTTAGTGCATCATTTAGTCCTAGTAAATTTACCTTGATAAATATGCCTTAAAAGCCTATACCATTGCGTAGTCTATCACTTCCCTAAAGTTAATAAGGACGAAAGAAATTCAATACGAGGGTTACTAGAAATACAAGTCAAGATAGAGACGTAAGCAATATTATTTGACAACCTAACATGATTGTGCATTCTTTACCAAAGCATATTAATAGGTCATATGTGTTCTTAGAGTAAAGATTACATAGATACTAAATTAGTGTCCCAAATAGTAAATTTACCTAATCATCAACTAACGAAGTGTAGCTAGACTTTTAACCATGCACTGATGTAGCATCATATAAAAACTACATGTGTTATTTTCCGTGTGAATTTAGTTCTATGGACTTATCTAATATGTCCACCAACAAAAGAACATTATTCCATTAATACAATTTTAAAATATTAATTATTCACCCATAAATTATAGATAACTAAAAGGGGTTTTCCATACACGAGATTTTTTTTATTTTTCATAAAATATATGGTGACTAGAACGGATTTAATCCTAATCTCTTAGTGTAAGTATTGATGGATCCGTGGACATACTTTCTAGGCATTTTCAAAAGTTGCCCTCGGATTTGTAAGGGTGACCTTGCTAGTTTATAAAAAGGCAGCACAATGATAAAATGAATGGAACCTAGTGATCATTTTTCTGAATTTCTATATTATTGTTTTGAATTGATGAACCTTTTCTTGAAGGGAAGTGCTGGGCGTCCCCCGGGGGATTAGAAATCTAATCCCCCGGGTCCCCAACCGTCCGATCAACAAATCTGAAACGTTTTCGGCCGTCAGATCAAACCAACCAGTCCTCTCTCCCACTTTTGCTACCATGATGTACCAAAGTAGCAAAAAACGGTTCAATTGTAGCAAAATATATTTTCACCTAGAAACACAGACCTCGCCGGAGACTCGCCGGAGATGTCGCCGGAGACCTCGCCGGAGAACTTGTAGCAAAAAAACGTATACTATTATAGCTAAAACCTAGAACAAATGTAGCAAAAGCTGATTCCGCCGGATACTCGCCGGAGACATAGTAGCAAAAATAATATGGTATAGTAGCAAGAAAACAAAAATATTGTAGCAATTTGTTTTTGCTATTGTAGCAAACTATGCATTGATGAAAAATATAATTGTAGCAAGACAAATTTCGCCAAAAAGAATTGTAGCAAACAATATATACTATATTAGCATAAATGCCAAACTAAAGTAGCAAAAACAATATATTATTGTAGCATCGCTCGGTGGGCGCAGTCCAAGCTCCGTGGGATCCCCATGGCTGCGCGGCGGCGCAGATTCCGGTGGATCTCCTTGCCGGAGTCCTCCGCGGCGGCGAGGAGCAGGAGCGACGGCGGATCTCCTTGCCGGAGTCCTCCGCGGCGGCGAGGAGCGGGAGCGACGGAGGATCTCCTTGCCGGAGTCCTCCGCGGCGGCGAGGAGCAGGAGCGACGGAGGATCTCCTTGCCGGAGTCCTCCGCGGCGGCGAGGAGCAGGAGCGACGGAGGATCTCCTTGCCGGAGTCCTCCGCGGCGGCGAGGAGCGGGAGCGGCGGCCAGGGACCAGCGGCGACCGGCCGGGGAGGATCTTGGCCTCGAGGGCGTCCCACTCGAGGCGCTGGATGTCGCCGATGCTGAGGCGCTCGACGCCGAGGCGGCGGAGGGAGGCGTCGACGGCCAGCTTGCGGACGGAGGCGTACACCTGCGCGCACTCGCGGCCGTACCCGGCGGCGGCCATCCGGGAGGCGATGGCGCGGAGGTCTGCGACGGCGTCGTCCTGGTCGAATGGTACCCGCACGCCCCGGTTGGTTGGGAGAAGGACGGCGGCGGCACGATTGGTTGGGGCGGCGAGCCGGCGACCTCCATGTTCGCGTGCCGCTGAGAATAGACAAAGGGAGGGGATAAGAAAAGCGATGGGCCCCACCACGTGTCACTGGCTTTTCTCCATCCGCAGGGACGCGTCGCACGGAGGAGCCGGGGGATTAGATTTCTAATCCTCCGGGTGATCATCAGCGTTTCCCTTTCTTGAATATCATGAAAGTATATTACTAAACCTAGTGGACTCTTTTGAACTTGGAGAACATTTTTTCAAACATTGTGAATAGTTTTTCTAGACTAGTATCAGCTTCTTTTGAAAACCATGAATTTTTTTAACAATGTGAACATATTTCAGAATAATAAAAGTTAAAGTAATTTTGGTTCCGTCTAATCGAATTTTGGTTCCGTGAAAGAGCTCTTTTACGGTGATTGGCATGGAACTTTGGTTCCGTCTAATCGAATTTTGGTTCAGTCTAATGTAATTTTTCGTGACCGTTAATTAAATCTGTGATAAATTTCCTGTAAGTTCTATAGTGATATAACACCGTAAAAGATCTCTGGAACGGACGTTTTAATCAATGTTCCAAATAAAAAAAAATCAGAATCAGATCGGATTGTGAGATTCATCTCGATAGAAAACACGGAAAGAACTATCCCACGAGCGCCCGCCGCCGCGACGCACCCGCCGACGCCGCCGCCCCGCAGCCGACGCCGACGCCGCCGCCGCGCAGCCGCCGCCCCGCAGCCGCCACCCCGTCGCGAGTCACCGCTCGTCGGCACGTCGGCCCTTGGCCCGTCGCGGGGACTCAGCACGAGGGCGCGCGCCTCGGAGCTGCAGCAGGCGCCCGCCGCCGTCCTCCTCGCCCGCAGGATCGGACTCCACTGCCTGAACTCACAAGGTCAGTTTAGTGTGAACTTTGTTGCAACTGTGTGCTGATAGGATCGATCGGCTTGTGATTGGCAGTTTAGAATCTGATAGCCTGGTGTTTTTCTGTCCACTGAACATTTGGTTGCTGACTAAATTTATGTGCTCATGTAAAATTGATACTCCAAATTGTTCAGCAAGATACATAAGCGAAAGATTGATCTGGAAAAGCTATGTATTGTTCACTTTATTGATGATAACCCCATTCGAAAATAAAAACGATTTCTTAAAACAGTTTACAACGAGATCTGAACTCGAAGCTGGAAAGCAGAAGGTCAAACAACATCATTCACACCAGCAATTAAATTACTACTTCCCTGGAGTCAAGAATTTGAACACAGAAAACGTAGGAGTGTACTGTAGGTGGTCAACAGGCCCAGGAAAATGAAAGATGTTGTAGAATTAAACTTTTAAGCATTCCATAACTTCCTGCTGGAAAACAGGTGAAACTCTTGCCAGATGAAGAAAATATCTACTGTGGATCGCCGGGGGAGTCACGGACCCGTCGGAATCAGCCGGAGTGTCGCCTCCTTCAGTCGCTTATGTGGCCGTCGGTAAGCTGCGATTCATAAAAAATAATACTGCATTACGACTAGCATATTGATTGTTCTTCGCTAGGGAGCCACAATATTAACTACAACACTAAGATTTGAACACAAAGTGCCATTTCTTTGCCTTTTGGTTGCCTGGAGATTCAGTTAGCATGTGAATTTACTTAGGAGCTCGATTATATTCTGAAACATTATAGATGGTTGAATTATTTCTTCTCTTGATTCGTGCGGACATAAGAACTGAAGGCTGGAGCTAGAGGCTGGGACCGTTGTTGCTTCTTGTTGGTACGCAGCGGTTGTCTATTTTTATGTATATTGTTCAGCTCGTAATGTCTATGGATACTCTGTGAGTTGTGCAACTGTGCTTGGACATCCATTGTATCTTCATAGCATAATGTTTGTTTGTACTACAATTTCTTAAAGATATATCAGTTTTCATTTTACTCACCGGCTCAAATAAAATATTTTAGTATCCATGAAGTCTACTTGTTCACATCTCTGACTTATCTTTACACATAGCAAGGTTTCTCTCTAGCCAATACTGCTTGTTAGATTAATCACGAAGGATGCGGACAACATTCAGTGAACAAACTATAGAAAAATAATTTGTTTATGTTATAATCACATTGCAAAGGGCCTGCTATTACATGTTCACCACTAGATACAATATTGCTGGTAGGGCTAGTTATATATTTATCACAAGTGCATGGCCTCGGATGCTTTGTTTGACTGGTACCGTTATAGCTATGAACTTAACCATTCTATATTTTGATGTAAGCTAGTTCTATACACCTAGGCTCGTTTGTTGTGAAGATAGATTTCTGAACGCTTTACAACCAGTAGGCGCTGCTGGATCTACCACTCATGCAACCTTGCTTACTTTCAAGATTTTCGTTTCCGAAGTTCATGAACCGAAAAAAAACTCAACGAGTGACTGTAGTGAAATGTATACTGGTATAGGTGCAGTGGAATTCATTTACCGCTTTCCACAACTGATTCCAATGCATTTCGAAGTTCTTGCTCTCCCCCCAATGGGTTGAAAGTTGAAACAGTAAACTGATGAGGGAAGCGACTTGTATTTACATTAGTCATTATCCTGTTGAACTTCAGTCCCATATTTTTGCAGTCAATGTTGTACCATCATCAAAGCCTGTTAACTTTCTCAAGATAATTTGAGTTCATGAGAAAATCTGCGTGATTTTTTGGTCTTTTTGAAATATCATCACTGATTTATGCTCCTTGACCCAGGTCTCCTCCCCAGGGCTCCTCTAGGAGGGCCGCCGCCGCCCCGCCCCGCCCTACAGATTGTGTCTTTTCTCGCCACTATATATTTATTTATTTATCAATTCTAACCTCTGCCCCACTGATCTGCAGATTGGCCGTTTCTTGCGTCCACAATGATGGCAGAGGGCTCCATGCAAATGTGTCTGGGAAAGGTTTTACTCGTCCAAAACTGAAGATTGGAGCTACAAGGACAATGCTTGGAGCGGCTATGAAAAAGAGACACTTCGCTTATCCAAAAGTGACTTGTTTGGAGAGTTGCTGTACCAATGTGCCTTTGATCATAGACTTGTAGCCCTGGACATGGAGGAAAATAATTGGAAAGTCATTCCTCTTCCTATGCCAGAATGTCGTGGTTACCCTTATGATATTTATCTATCACAAGGGCAGTTGTACTTTGCACATAAAGGTGGTTCTGAAATATCAGTCTGGGTTCTTGAGGATCCAAGTAGTATAAATTAGAGCTTGTTGAACAAATATTGAAGTGTTTAATCTCTAAAATCTATTCTCTTCTTATTTCTAGATGTATTGGAACTTTTGCATCTAGCTCTTTTTTTATTTGTCATGATCCCGATTGTCTGCTCAGGTTCTATTTGTAATAGTGAAATGATTTAGGATATACATACTTTTAGAAGTTTGAAACGGATTTATGTCATCACTTGTTAGATTTCTTAATTCAGTCAGAGAACCCATCTTTAGCAATACACATTTGTAGTGAATAATGGGGCTTTGGTTTCTTAAGACCATAAGATCAATAGTACCAACTGACATAAGTGCATTGTACCATCGCCGAACAGTATAGCTGTGTGCTCGACCGAGAAGGGTGTGAGCAAAACGGTAATGTTAATTTCTAATAATGTACCTACAAACACAGGTGACAGAACATATCAATCAGCAATTGACTAAGCTCATAGTACTAGTTAGTTTCTCAACGACGGTTGATGCTGGGCACAACGCCGCTCAGCAGGTTGCTGCCGGAGGCATCGGATGATAACAAGTACTGTTCATTCACGCCACCGTGCTGCCAGGGGTGTGCCTAGGATCCATGGTCAGCACCTTCGGCAGTACTATCCCGAAATCGTTAAAAAAAGGCCGACCTTCGTGAAGGGAAGGCAACTCGCTCCGCACGCGACAAGTGGCGCGCTGTGGTGCCAGAAAATCCATGCGAAGTGGACTCCCTGCTCGCCACGTGTCGCAAGGGGAAGCAAGGTGGGGATGGGGGAGGAGAGAGAAGACTGAGTTGTGTCAGTTTTTCCCTTTTTCTTCTAGATTCGTTTTTTCAAAATGAAAAATCTTGAGAACCGTAAGTCCAAATTGCGAACCGTTTTCACTTTTGAGATCCTCGCGTCGAGATCTTCAAAACTAGATCCCATGTTGATAGGTTTGGAGATACTTTTTTTTCGTACTTTCAATAATATTATGATTGTACCTGTGGTGTGTACCTAACTGTACTCGTGTTTCAACTGATAAGTACTCCTGTTTTTAATGTATTTGGTGCAATTTTTCCCTTTACTCTCGCTAACTGTACTCGCCCTTGTGCGGGACTGTACCTCTACTTACGCACGACTGTACCTGCTCGTCTGCGCCACTGTACTTCTGTACATGTACTTGCTCGTGTTCACGACTGTACCTGCTCGTATGCGCGTTTGTACCTGCTCGTGTGCGTGACTGTACCTGTACTCGCTCGTGTGTTCAACTGTACTCGTGTATTGTGCGTGACTGTACCTGCTCGTGTGCGCGACTGTACCTCCTCATGTGCGCGACTGTACTTGTACTCGCCCCGTGTGTGCAACTGTACTCGTCTGTTGTTCGCAACTGTATTCGTGTATTGTACATAACTGTACTCGTGTGTTATAAGGTACTTATGTTGTATGTACTCGGGATTTTCACTGAGCCTAGTTGTTTGTATTCCAGCTTTCAGTAGTTGTAACTTAGTATGCATGTGAAATAAGCTAGTTGATCAATTGAGCTAGCTTGAATCGATCGATTCTGTACGCGCGCGGACACGAGTACGCCACGCGCGTGGGCACGAGTACATGAGGCTGCATGTACGCACGCTGGGACGAATACATACGCGCGGGGCGATGTACGTGGGGACGTGAGGCTGCACGTCTGTACCTATGCGCGCGGGGACGAGTATACACGGGCGCGGGTCGCGTTCGCGCTCTCGCGTTGACAGTCCACCACATGTCAACCGTTCAGACGTTGCGGGAGCCAGCGGGTTCCCTTCGCGAAGGTTGGTCTTTAGGTAGTAGTACCCGTACTATCCCATCCATCTCCGTCGTCGTCTGCAATATCGTCTCTAGCTCCCTCACCACCTCCACCATGGATGGCCTCGCGCCCATCTTGTCATTACGCCTGTAAGTGGAAACGGCTGCCCACGGGGCCGCCAGCCCAAGCCCACTATAATCGCTAAGTGAACGCCCACGGAAACAAACATAATCGTGGCGGAAACTCACGATGCGCCCGCTACCGCCGCCGCCGCCGCGAAGCATCGTGACCCCCGTCATGGTGATGGATACGGGCGTCATGCCCAGGATCTACCCACCCGTCGCTGCCCCATCCCTCCCCCTCTTCAGCTCGTCTGCTTCGGCCGCCTCCATCCCTTCGCTCGAGCAGCCGATTTCCGGCGAGATCCGTGGGAGCAGCCATCGTCCGGTGAGATCCGTGGGGAGCAGCCGGCGCCCGGCCTGTCAGTTGGGAGGAGCAGGGCGAGAGAAGGGGAGGCGCGAGGGGTGGTTGGTGGCCGCCTCCACACCATCCGGCAAGGTCCATGATGAGCCGCCCGCCCCGAGCGCTCCAAGTTGCCAAACTCGCCACTCACCGCGAGCGCGCGCGGAGCCGGCAGCGCCGCCGTCTCGTGACTCGTGAGTACTGCTAGTATAAAAGGAGCGACGACCGCGGATGTGCAGGAGGACACGGCCACACGGGATGGAGGCGGGCTGCGTGGAAGACAACGGCCAGCAAAGACAAGCGGCATGGCGGCCACAGCGGAACTAAGCAGTAATTAAGCAGGCAATATATAAACCTAAAATCTCGTTGGCGTGCGCGTGCCAAAACGACGCGCCGAGCGGGCGGGCTCGTGGCCAGCTGATCCTTTCAGGTGTTTGGTTGTCTGGGTGGTGCACGTGGGTGACGTGGCTAGCAACCGTTGCTTCTCGTCATCGGGCCCACATGTCGGTGACTGGGTTTGTGTTTTTTCACGTGAGAAATAACTAGCTACCGCTGTTCGAATTTTGGGGATCGTGCCCACTTCTCCTCTGCAGTTTCTCTCCCCATTTCCCTCACGGCGGCGCGGCGATTGCGCGGCGATTGGTGGTTGCCGGAGGCTGTAGGGGTCGGCGGGGTGGCGCTCCGCAACGGGGGCGACTAGATCGGAGACGCCGACCTCGGGAGCTACTGCCGCGGCGAGGAGGCGGGTGGCGCTCCGCAACGGGGGCGACTGGATCTCAGCGGCGAGTCAATCAGCGCCGAGGACGTGTTCCGCCGCCGCGCCGCCGTGCATTTCCGTGTCGCGGTAATCACCTCCTCCTCCCCTGCAGCACTCTAACCGCATTTTTGGTAGTATTTTGGTGCCTACCCGCGGCGAGGTGGCGCGGAACTATAGATTGAGGTCGACCGCGCCGAGGTGAGGTCGACCGCTGCGAGGTGGCGCGGCGAGGTGGCGCGGAGAGGGTGGGGGTGCTCGCCCCCCTGTTGATTTTTGGGATGACGGTGAGGCGTGATGGCTATGATGGGCCTGGGCGGGCCGTTTCCCGCGGCGGCTGCTGCTGCGCTGCGCGGTCTGGACGGCTGCGAGGATGTGGTGGGTTGCAGGTTGGGTTTGGGTCAGGCGAGAGGGGTCGAGGGAGTTTTGAGGTTTTTTTTCTGGATAAGTTGATGTTGTAGTTGCTTTTTGTATTACTGTTATTGCTAATACAGGTGTGTTTGTTGCCTGTAGTGGTAGGAAACTTGCTTATGCACTGGTAGAAAACATGCTTATGCAGTTATGCAGTTTTGCAGTGGTCGAAAAATTGCTTATGTACTTGTTTTTTTGTTCCATTTTTGTTTGTTGCTAATCCAGATCTGTTTGATGGCTGTAGTGGTAGAAAACTTGCTACAATAGTTTGAGATGGTTATCTACAGGTTCATATTGTTGTTTTGGTTGACTATGTTGATACAATAGTTGCTTGTCACACCTACGCAGGTTCATAGTTTGAGATGATTAGGTGGATTTAAACTTTTTTGAGCCAGCATTTTGATTTTCATACTTATCTTTATTTTCTGTTGCTCTGGGTTGAATACCACCATCTAGGTTGTTTATGCATATTGAAAACATGAGGCTATGTCTTCCTAGGTTCAAGTCTAAAACCAATCACTCCTTAAGAATTTTATTAGTTTTGATTCAGTTGTGTATTGAAAATAAAGGCTAGGACCTATACTTGAGTTTTCTTATAGACTGAATGAAGAGTTGTATTTGATTTTTATAATTTTGTACTTTTGTTTGTTGCTCAACACACAAATGTTTTTTGTTGCATGTACTGCTATGTTTTTTTTGTTGCCTGTAGTGAAATGTTTGTTGCTCTAGTGCTATGTTTTGTTGCCTCTAGTGCTATTAAAGTTGATATGCAGAATGAATCTTTTTTGTTTTGCATAGTTTGCTTTTATTTGGGTTGTTATTGCTCAACTTTGCTATGTTTGTTGCCCGTAGTGCTAGTAAAGTTGCTATGTAGATTCAGTTCTTCCTCTTGTAAATTTCATGTTGATAAGGTTACCTACTTATCATTTGTTTTTTAGCAAATAGGTGTGCTAAAATGGTAGGAACCGATCCGTCCGAAGTAGCCGGGTCTTCTTCAGGTCACCAGCAAGTTCAGGTTAGATTCCTTTTTTAATCTCTTGTTTTTTTGCTTTTCTGCAATTTGTATTCACTTAAATGGTTGGGTCCTTTTTTCTCCTACAAACTTTTTATATGTGTTTATATGTGTGTTGACTCCCCAATGCAGCCTACCAGTCATATTCCAATGAAACAGAAGGCTGCAGCCGGTCGAGGGCATCCTCCAAAAAGGAAGAAGAACAAGGTGGTACCACAAAAGACTGGGGATGCTGGAGTTCAGAAGAAGACAGCAACGAAACAGAAAGAAAAGGAAGTTAAGAAAAACAAGGATAGCGCAGATGTAAGTTTACTGTACTCACGATGCATCATTTCTTACACAGAGCATTTTTGTATAATTGTCTGTTCTTGGTAGGTTCTTTTGTAACATGCAGTAAATTTAAGAGTTGATGGGACTTTTAGGAGTAACTTTTTTCTTTTTCTATTTTTTGTGCAACTTGGCTATGCAGGAAATAAGAAACAGGGCATCACCATCCCGTTTCTTTGCTCTAAATGGTGATCTTAATGCTGATCAAAGGATTGCCATACTTAAGATGGACTTAGGTGGTCTTCTCAACATCGGTGCATGCACTATGCCCGTTGATCTCAGCCAATGGGTGATGAAGTGTTATGATCATGCGAAATCAGAGTTAGTGATACCCAACAGGGGGAAGATACCAGTTGACGCTGAAAGTGTTTCAAGAGTTTGGGGGCTACCGAATTCCGGGCTCAAAGTTTGTTACGAGATGAAGGCGGACATCATCAAATCAATCAATGAGGAGTACGGTTTTCCTAGAACGAATGCTCCTGAAAAGACTGCATGGTGTAAGATGATAAAAGATATGAAAGGTGCTTCTGATGACCGATTTCTCCGAGCTTGGGCTATTGTTGCTTTTGATTGCTTCCTTGCGCCTACTACCGGCCTTAAAGTTAGCCCACGCTGCTACCCTGCTGTAAATGATATCAAGCTTCTTCCTCGGACAAATATATGCCAGTTTGTTGCTGACCAGATTAGGGTTGCTTTCAGCGCCTTGGGAAATAAGAAGTCCGTGCTCGTTGCTCGCGTATTTCATTTGGTGGTAAGTGTATTTTTTTCCTATGATGAACACAATACGGAGAATAGCATATATGAGGAAAATTATTGTTTACATTCAAACATTTTAGTTGCTAGTTTTTGAGATATGACCAGCTTCGTGTGTTAATTCATGTTTCCACTGTATTAATCTCTGCAGTTGCTTTTTTGGTACATACTTTTTGCACATGTACTGCTGTTAGTTGCCTTGTTCAAGTCATAAATTGCCTCCCAACTATGTATTGCATTATCCACCAAGAGCTCTTTTTGGCTTTTTATCAATGAATTTGTTGCCTTCAATCCATATTTACTTGCTTAGAAATACAGTTTTTTAAGTGGCCTCACATGTAGTTTTTTGCTTTTTTTCTATCTATGATGTTTTTTTGAGCCAGCAAGATTTTCAGGTAATTCAATTCTGTTTTGTGAGCCAAAACAAGATTTTTCAGATTTCATATATGTTTTTGTTGCCTATATTAGTTGTGAAGTTGCATGAATACGAGCTGTAGTTGCCTATATTGGTTACAAAGTTGCTATTCATTTCAGAAAATGAATATGAATTTTGCATGAAAATAGCTACTGTATTTGCCTTGAATTTTGCAGTCACTTTATAACCTCATGAAAATAGCTACTGTTTCTTGTTTCTCCAATGCTTCCTTTGCCCCCTCACACATCCTTTTTTTTTTAATGAGCAGATGCTGTACCTTGATTCACTAGAAGTTGATGAGGTTATAAGTGACTGCAATCCTCGTGTTGATGCCTGGGACAGCTCATTAATTAGCAAGGTGAAGAAGAAGGATAGGATTAGCCCTGGAGTTTTCGGCAAATTACAAGTATGCAATAGACCATAAACTTCTTTTTAATTTTGCTAAGATAACTTTTTCATTTCTTAGAAAGTTCACAGTCTTCTTTTTTTATTGCCCTTACACTGATACATTTTTTCCAATTTTCTTTTATGAATTTAAAAACCAGCTGAAGGAGAAATACAGGGACACTCAACAGGGTGGTCTTTTTGGAGGTTTGCTAAAGGCTGAACAGTTTACTGCGTCTAATCTCCCACGAGACTACGACCAAAGTGTGAGCACCTAAAACAATACTTATTTCTTAGTTATAGCATAGTTTTTATATCATTCTTTTTTTCCACAGTTTATAATTGTTAAGATTTTGTTTTCCTGATTTCAATTGTTACAGAAGAAAAGGAAAATTTCTGCGTTGCTTTATGGTCTGTGCTCTGAATTTGAAGAGTCGATGGCAAAGTTTGTCCAGGGGATTGGCAATCTTGAGCAACGTACTGCTGCTGGAAGCACTACCCGTGCCAATGTAGTACCGAAGGAAAAACCACACAGGCCAATGAAGAGGCAGCGTATGAGTCACGAAGAAGAGGCAGCACTTCAAGATGATACTGATGACTCCGCAAATTCTGATGACGATGAAGCTGACAACCTGGTATTGAATGATGATGATAGCGACGATGATAGAAGGCAAGTAATTATCAAAACTCAAAATGCAAAACATGAAACATTATAACAGGCAACTTCATGATCATTTAGATGCAATTGTAATTCCTATTACAGGGAACTAAAAGTATAAAGCAGGCAACTTCATTACCATCTGTGGCAATTAATTTACCAGTACATGCAACTAGAACTGCATTTATCTGCAACTTTCCCAAATTTATTTTCCACAGCAATTATATTGTCTGCAAGTAAACTAATAAACACAGGCAACTTCATGACCATTTTCCAGCTATTTTTTTAATAGCCATTACATGCAACTACAACAGTTGAAACTGCAACTTTTACCAAAATAAATAATCTATGCATAGTTTTTTGATTCCCCTTTTTCGTGTTAACAGCGAAGAAGATACCGAGGATGACAGTGAGAATGGTAACAATGATGACAACCGAGCTGACGCAGATGATGATGGGGAACAACGTGATGACGCTGATGAGGAGGAGGTTGAAGGGAATGGGGACGATGACGAAGATGAAGAGGAAGATGAAGAGGAAGAGGAAGAGGAACAGGGAGATGATGATGAATTTGATGGTAAAGGAGGTGATGACGGAGATGATGACAGTGATGGTGATGGAGGCAACAATGCTGCAACTGGCGGTCAGGGGGGACAAAACGACGATATGCATGATGACGAAGCTAGTGACGATTCTTTGACCACTGCGCAGTACTATCTTAATACCAGGAGTAAAAGGGGCAGTACAGGTACGGGTGACAAGAGGAAAAAGAAGAATGATGCCGATGTTTTGCCAACAGCAACAATGGAGGATGCATCAGTGCCTGAATTGTGCAGATTTGATAAAAAGAGTAAGCTTGCAGACATCCCTCCAACGGAAAAACATGTTGTTCTTGAGGAAAGGTCACATAATATCAAAGAAAATGTGTCCAAAGAACATTCAACCCCCAATGCTGCACATGAGGATGGATTGGCTTTCATTAATGCTATGCAAGGTAGCCCGGGGGCATACATAGAGTTTCATGGTCGAACTCCTAGTCACAGGACAGAAGATGTGCAACATGATGAGCCCACATTGGGTAAACATGCAAGTGCCATGAAAAACATCAACAAAAAGTCAGCTACTGAAGCTGTTCATGCAGGTTTGCAGGGAGAACATTCAAATGCCGGACTGAAGGCAACATCAGTCACAGTTGTTGCAACTTCCAGTAGCATACATGCAACTAATGCTGGAACTAAGGCAACTACAGCTAGGCCAGAGACAACTGCAAATCCAAGAGCCTTTCAAAGATCTTCGTCAGTCCAGCTGCATCATCCACCACAGCAGGCAACTCCTACCACCATGCAGGGGAATACACTGAGATGCCGCGCAACTCATGCTGCCAGGGAGGCAACAACACCTGGACCTGTTTGTACCTCACCAACTGATCATGCAACAAGTGTTGCAAACAAGGCAACTACTAGTTCACTTGCAGCAACAAGCCCTTTGGAACATGCAACTCCAGCCCCACAGGTGCCAGTTGTGCCCAGCAATAGGGTGCAGTTTAGTCCTCCTACACGTCAAACATGCCCACCGCCATCTCCACACACAGCTCCTCGAGGTTCTTTGACGCAGGATGAGGTATACAGTTTGATCCAGAAGAGCATCGCGTCACCGGACATGCCCCAGCATATGCAGCGCAGCAAATCTGCTGAAACAAAGTGGAAAGAACAAAGCAATTATAAGATGAAACTCCCGAGGACCAGGTCTGGAAGTGAGCTTCTGGAAGGGTATTGCAACGCGCCAACATTCAATCTTGGCCCGGAATTCGATTTGACTGAAAATCAAAATGCTGCAACAAGTGCATCCGCAGATGAAGAGTATGATGCTTTGGAAGGAATTGATCCCGCAGAGATTGAGAGGGTTTGTATTGCTGCCGAGCAAGCACGCAGACCTGTGCACGAGCAACAAAGAACTGAACAGAATTCAATATCTCCAAACAGCTTTCAAACACCTATGAAAGAAGCAGAGAATGTTGCAACTGAAACAATATCGGGTGGTACAGGAAGCTCAACAGTTCCTCATCAATTCCAGAGGAGGATAATCAAGCTTCCACCGTGCAAAAAATCTCCATTTGTCAATGTTGATAGCACCAAACAGTTCCAGTGCTCAGCTGAAGTGAACAAACTGTATGCTATGATAATCCAGTATGCAGGAAGAAGCACTAGGCAACAGAATTCAGATGACAAAAGGTTTCTCCTACCTTCAACATGCACTAGTTTTCTTCCATGAATCAATGATGCATGCTTAGTTGCAAACACTTTTTTATTGCAATTTAACTAATTTGGGGTTGTCTTTCTCCCTTCAATTTCTTACAGCCTTCATATCGTGGACTTTGGTGGATACCATATTACGGCCAAGGAACTCGCAAACTCAATGAAGCCAGGTGGTTGGCTACATAGTGCAGTTATGGAAGTGGGAATTCAGGCAATCACAAAGAACATGAAACCATCATCTAACAAGGTCATCATGCCACTGAGGATAGGAGTAAGTACAAGTCATGTACAGTATGAGTAACTTTCTTTCTGTTGGACATGAAAATGCTGATTACTATTTTTTTGTTTTTTTTGTTTCGTTTGCAAAGACTTGGTTACAGAACCTCGACTTTAACCGCAATGAAATGAAGGAGCTCTTCAGTTATGAAAGACGTTTAGATAAGAAAGACATGGTATAACTTCCTTTCTTTTCTCTGTTTTTTTTTTTAAATTTTTTATTGTTTGCATTTTTTCATGGTTGGTGCTAACCATGCAATTCATGCTAAAAACATGCCATTCTGTACTTTAGAAGCAACTTTCTTTACATACAAAGTAATTTCAATCCCATTCCAGGCAACACTCTACTGTTTAAGAAGCAACTACTTTAGTCACTCCAGTATTACTTATCACCAACAAAAACATTTACATGCAACATTCTTTCTTTTGTATAGCAAATACTTCCAAACAATAAGTAATTTCAAACCATACCCATGCAACATCCTTATTACTAATATGTGTAATTTAGAACCAATTAAAGGCAAATACAGTAGCTATTTTCATGCAAACTCATAATCAATATGTGCAACTAATAATTTATTTTTAAACATGTTTGTACTTCTGGTGTTAAGATAGAATGAATAGAACTTTGCACTAAATTTCATGCAACTTCAAGGCAAATATAGGCAACTACAGCTCCTATTCATGCAATTTCACAACTAATACAGGCAACAAAGCACATGTCTTCTCATGAATAACTTTTTTTTTAGTAATTTTTTGCTCTGTTTTATTTTAAGCTCGACCAAACAAGTAATTATATATGTCAAACTACCAGTGTCTTGATACCTGTCTGCGAACCACTAAACAAGAAGACAAAAAATGAACCTCTCGTTAACCACTATTGGTTGTTAACTGTGAACATGAGGGACAAGAGGTATCAAGTGCTCGATTCATGGAGGACATTCAATGACAAAGCTCTAAGGGAAACTTACAAGAAGATCCGCACTACTCTGTCCATTCTATGGGAGGAGAACTACAACAAGTCTAAAATCAAAATAGACGATTTCATGTTGCAAGAAATAGCAGTGCCAAAGCAAACAAATAAGTAAGCAATAACAATTGTTTTATAAACTATGTTTTTATGCTTTCTTTTCCACTTTGTGTTTAACATTCCATGGTCTTTTACTCACTGCCTTTTTATTTACTTTGTTCTTTCTTTCTGTCGCGTCTTATGGTGTTGCAGCCATGATTGTGGGGTTTGCACGCTCATGAATGCGGACGGCTGGGATGGGAGATTGCCACCAGAATATAAAGCCGAGGATATCCCAAAGATAAGGAAGTTGCTGACGCACAGTTGGGTTACTTCAGAAGATAACAAAGCAAACTGGAGGCAAATTCTAAACATTTGAAGAACAAGTATGCATACATCAATTTCTTTTTTTTTTGGTTTCTACTTTTTTATAAATGTTATCAGTGCATCATTTTTTCTACTTACATGTTATAATTCATCTCCTAATTCAGTTTTTCATACTCGCCAGTACATGTCTGATATCAATGTTCTCATAGTTGCTTCATTGTCATCACAATTTGCTTGCACTAGTACTGCATTTTGCATCGTTTTAACCTAAAAGTTGCCACAACACATAACAGCAAGGAAATTTTGTCATAAATCAGAGTTGCACACTAGACTACAATAAGGGAGGCAAGACTCTTCTTTGATTTTTCAATAAGTCACAACTAAGATTGACAACTAAAATAGAAAAAAAAAATAAAGCTCGCGGAGAACTACAAAGGACTTGTGTTTCTGCAGTACTACAGAAACCTAATCTTGCAAGTTGCAGAATTGTGCTCGAACGAACCACAAGTGTGACACTGAACTTTTTTCTTTGGATGCAACTCAAGAGCTGAAACTGTACGGTGCTCCTTAGTCCTCCCTTTAGTCGTTGTTTTTGCCGGGTCCCTAGGTTTCGTAGGCTGATCAGGTGCACTAGTGGACGGGACTGCTGAAACAGGCTTCTTCTTCTTGAGCGACTTGTTCAAGTGAGATATCTCTGTTGCTGCAGCTCTCAAATGTTTGTTTACAATGGCAGTAGCTGCGTCTGTTCTACTAGCAATACGGGCAAGTTTTGTGAATCCCATATTAAGGTTCGCGTGCCGCAATTGCACTTGTGATTCTGGAGGCATAACATCTCGGTCGTTCAGCAGAATCGCTGCCGGCACATAACCACTCAAAGCACCTTGAGTCCACCTTTTTGGGATATACCTATCTGGTATCTCATCAACACCAAGGTGGGTGAAGATCTTTAAGATGTGGCAACAAAGTATACCATCCCTGTCCATCTTGGAGCACTCACAGTAATATGTCGCTTCTTCCTTATTAGCGGTTACCAGGTAGGTCCTAGTACCATATTTTGCACACCATCCCCTGTTTGGCTCAAGCTTGTAAAAGTTGCAACCAAATGGTAACACATTGTACCTCCCAATCAGCTCAAACTCGTTCCGGAACCTCAAATATATGTCTCTGCAGTAAACTTTGTAAGCATGTTCCTCAACAGGGAATGGTGACCATGGAGTAAGTTCCAAACAATCTGTCCTGTAATCATTACCCCCTTCTTTCACAAGTACATGAGTTTGCAACTTCTCATACTGTTGTACAAAGTTTAGTATAGACTTGTGTGGGTTCGTATAGCGTTTGAGAATGGCATTAAATCCCTCACTTCGTTGCGTGGACTGCAGGAATGGGAAGAATCTGTGCTTGAAGTAGCATGGTACCCACTTAGCACGATTAGCATAGAGAGTCGTAAAGTAAGAATTTGCACCACCAACAACTGGCCACTTGCCTACAAACGAGCCCATTTTGCCTCAAACTCCTCTCGGTGAAAAGCTGAAATCGATGCAATCATTGAAATCTTCAGCTAAACCAGGGTTCCCGCCTGATGTAGGGCCACATTTCAACCGTGCGTTCGCATTATGTGCCAGCCGACAATTACGGTGAACGGAGGATGGGAACAATCTGCCAATCGAGACCGCCATAGCTCCATCTTGGTCTCGTGATAATATTGTCCGGGCAAGACCATTCATGGCAATAAGGAAACTCTCAAATAACCAATCATAGCTTGTTGCCAATTCTTGCTTAACAAATCCACAACCCAGACATGATGGACTGCCCATGTTTATTTATCCCAATGAATGGCGCAAAAGGCATACTCGTACTTATTTGTCAAGTAAGTTGCATCAAAGGAGACACAATCGTGGTAAGCCTCTCGCATATGCCTTCCGGCAGCACCATCAACCCGTAAAATGTTTTCTACCCTGTCTTCATCGTCCAATTTTAACCGGAAATAAAAGTCTGGATCCTTTTCTTCTTTCAGCTCTATAAAGTAGCTCACAACTTTAGCCAGATCCCCATCTTTTGTTTCTTCTCTAGTCAGAGCTGCACAGTAGTTGGTGATTGTTTTGGTTGTGTATGGCACAAGCAACTCTGAACCATAAAATTCTGACATGATTTCCATCATTTTACCTGTTATTGAAAACAAAGTAGGAAATGGTTAGTTGGTTGTATTATACTACACAACTATTTGCCTCACATTTTTCGAGCATTACTTTCCAAACTATTTTTACATGCATTTTTTCAATGACAACTTGCACAACAAATCCTGGAATTTGACAGGTAAACCAGGCAACTACCTAAACAATCCATGAAATCATAGAACCATTCCAGGCTAGTACCAATTCAAGTGTCTGCAAGTAAATTAATAGAACAGGCAACTTCATGACCATTTGCAGCAAATTACCAACCATTACATGCAACTAGTTATTCTTTTCATGCAACTTTACAAATACTACTTTCACATTCTTTTTTACTTTCCCAAATGATTCTTACCAGCGGAATTTTTTCCCACATGCAACATACAAAATTTTGCAGTATCAAAACTGAAAAACTTACCAGCTGTCAAATTTGTATTGTGAAGATTCTTCACAAATTCCTTTTCCTCCTT
Source organism: Lolium rigidum (assembly GCF_022539505.1). Classification (NCBI taxonomy): domain Eukaryota; kingdom Viridiplantae; phylum Streptophyta; class Magnoliopsida; order Poales; family Poaceae; genus Lolium; species Lolium rigidum. The sequence goes on from NC_061514.1 coordinate 108,886,538, forward strand.
TGGCATGCCTTGGTGTGACCTCAGATACTTTGTGAGCGATGGCTTGTGGATAAGTGGATGGTTATGCTCAGGCACAAAGTGGATAACCTCCCATCTTCCATCAATTAACTTCACAACCATCTGGGCCTTGCAAAACGTGTGCACAATATTTTCTCTTTTACGCTTCTTGGGCGCCTTTTCTTTTCTTCCTTGAGCAGCAAGATCAGCCACAACGGAAGCAAGCTCTGCATTTTCAATATCAGCCTCATCTTCGGATTACGTGAATCAGGAATTGGCCCCACATCAACCTGCAACTCAGCCCCACCATCATCTTTCCTTGGTCTCCCGAATTTGTTGCAAGTGAACTCGCTGTTTCTGTTTCTCTCCGGTGATTGTAGACCTCCCGTTACTATTTACTTTCACAGAGAAACCTTTCCTTGCAGCATGTGCATTGTAGTGCTCCTTAGCACCCTCCAACGTATCATAGCGCATGCCAACATGGGGGTCATTTGGCTGGGACGAAGCCTCATCCTCATTTCCATCTTGTGCAATTGAAGTAGTGTCTGTAGGAGCAACAAAAGGACCTGTGTATGTATTTGTTGCAGCAGGTTCTACATTAACAACCGCGGCGTGAGTGTTCACAGTGTGGCTGTGGTGACTCGTCAATTGCCTCATCCAACAGTTGTGTAAAATAATTGGGAGGTAAGATACCAGGTTCCTCATTAATATCAAAAGGAACCTCATTTAGATCAAGGAAATCCACTCCATGAGTACCAGGGACCTAGAACAAATGACCCATTAGCAATTACAACACAAAATGTAACTCAGGCAAAATAGTTAGTGAAAACAAGCAACTAACATGGGCATGGAAGCAACTAACATGGGCATGGAAGCAACTAACATGCACAACCGAAGCAACTAACATGCACAACCGAAGCAACTAACATGCACAACCGAAGCAACTAACATGCACAAACATGTTGCAAAAACCAGGTGGGTTTTTTAGGAAAAATCATGATGATGACAGTGAATTCTTTTTTGTTGCTTCCACATAATACCAATTTTTATGTTCATGCCTTACTACTTATGTATTTTGCATCTGCAATATTGCTTCTTATAACTACATTTTTGACTTGGAGCTAACACCTTGTTCTATATACGCATAGGCATTGTTGACAAAAGAAGATATAAAGTGCAACAGAAATTGCAAAGGACAACATCATGACTTCCTCAACATCGATTGCTACTTCCTCAACATCACTTTTATTGCTAGTTGCACGATATAGTTTGCAGATATGTGGATTTGTACATAGCATTGAATTCTACTAGATGACAAGACCACTGTTGAATATGTGTTCCCTTTTGTTGATGGATACTTACTTCTATTTTCTACTATGTTCCATAGTGCAGTCACTCAAATTACTTGTTGCCTGGAAACATTTACTTGTTGCTTCTATTAAGCATTGAATATTCCTGCATGGTTTACAAAATAACCTGCTTCTACTTTGTGTCATCCTACATTTACTTGTTGCCTGGGAAACATTATTTGTTGCTTCTCTTATGCATGAAAGTTGCATGCATAGGCTAAAAAGTTGCTTACTCTACTATTTTCACCGTATTTTTTACAAGTTGCCCGGGAAACATTACTTGTTGCTTGTACTAGGCAAGGAATTTGCATGCATGGGTAACAAAGTTGCTTCCTTTTGCTTGTTCATCCTAGCATTATTACCAGCTGCAAATTGGCTACCAGTTGCATATTCTGCCCAGGTTTTTTGCCTGTTACTACATGGGCACATAGTATGCAGGGTTAACAAGAACAAAAGTTGCCTGCTAGTTCCCAATCTAGATGGGAAACTTCAATCTAGATGCAGGAGCAAATCCTACTACTGTTTAGGCAAGAAACTTCACAGACAACTAGCAGGTATGTCCCATAGCTTCTCTTTGAGGAAAAAGAAGGCTATCAGGAGAGGAATAGGAGGATCTATAGGCAATTTTTGAAGGTTTCTGTTCAGTTATTGTTACCTGATCTGAAGATCCCACTGGAAATCTTCCTGTTCTGGAGATGCTTGGTTCATGGTTCGTAGACATGGAGGGCTGGGAGGTTGACGAAGGGACCTGGAAAGGTGACGAAGGGAGATGGGGAGCTCGAGGCAGACGAACGGAGCTCCAGGTTGACGAAGAGCTGGAGGTTGACGAAGAGCTCGAGCTGGTAGGGTTTTGGTCCAGGTTTGGCAGATCTGGGCGTTATATGGGATCTGGCGATCTGGGGGAGCTGCTAGGTTTGGGCGGGATTGGAGAGAGGATCTCCCGCCTGTTTTTTCGGGATCTGGTGCGTGCCAGAAACAGCCAACCGGCACCCAGATGGTGGACCAGGTTGCTTTCCTTTTTGGACGAAAGCCGACAGGTACTTTCCTTTTTCGGCCGGCCGCTCGGTTTGACTATGGGGCACGCGGCCGCCCGCTAGACGCGCCCATATATAAATCCCGTTCAGTCAATAGGACAGAAACGGCAAGCTGACGGGTAGCCATGGTCGTGACCACTTACAATACTTGTCATGGAAACAGCGTAGTTTACCTCTTGCACTAAGATTTTTTCCATGAGGAACATACTGTCAGTAGTTTTATACAACATCGAGATTGTACACGTCGCTTTTGAATACTCCAGGTCGGCGCCGCATTTCGTCGAGCATATGGCGCGCGGGTAGGCGGGCGCTGAGGGGGGTGAGCAGTGGAGTCGAGCATATGGCGCATCCTCCTCGCCACTCTCAATCCCGTTCGCCTCTGCCACCCTGGGGGCTCCAGCCGCCATTGCCCTCGGTGCTCAGCCGCTGCCGTCCAGGGATCGCCGGGGAGAGACACTCTCAATCTCATCTGCCTCCGCCGCCCTCGGTGCTCCAGCCGCTGCCGCCCTTGGTGCTCTAGCAGCCATCGCCCTCGGTTCTCCAGCCACCGCCGTCCAAGGATCGCCGGAGAGACCTTCGCATCAGTGAGAGAGTATGAATGGGGATTGGGGAGAGACGAGAGAGATATTTTGGTGAGAGAGATATGCTCAGTTTGCTTGCTTTAAGATGTGTGCAGATATGTCAATTGCTTTAAGATTGGTGCAATCTCATCAGATGTTTCGGCCGCTCAAAAGGACGCTCGTCTATTCTAATATTCGTAAAACATATTAAAAGTTCCGGTCCCATAAATTTTGGTTCCGGTCCCATATTATTGGTTCCGTCTATTTGGTTCCGTCTATTTACCACCGTCAGATCGAGGTGGATGGACGGTTATTAAAAATGCCAATCATTGTAAAACTTGTAAAAAAATAAATAAGAACAAAATAACAAAAAAAGAAATATACCTTTTTTACTTTTACTTAAAATTATTATAATGTTTTTTGTCAAAATTCTATTTATTTATCAAAAAAGTCAGTTAAATGGTGAAAATGTCAAACCTCCTGAACATTCTTAGGAACCTCATGCACATTTTTCAAATAACAAACATATTTGGAATCTCATGAAAGTACTTTTTAACCCCCATGAAAAAATACAACCCCATGAACATATATTTTCATCAACTTGGTGAACACTTTTCCACCATCATGAACAAGTTCTTATAGTATGAACTACTTTATCAGAAAACAATGAAGATTTTTTCACGATAGGAAAATTTGAAAAATATATAAAACAAAAGGGGAAAAGAAAGAAATAAATAAAATACACAACAAATATAAACACAAAATAAAAGTAAAAGAATAAACATAAACATAAAAGGGAATGAAACCGAAAACACTTCTTGTATGAGTCGGCCATAGTATGATCTACTTTTTCCAAAAAAAGAGCGTCATATAGTATTTCCGATCTTTTATCCAAGCTTATAGTGACAAATTTGCTAGTTAAGATCATGACCTAACCAAGTATAGTTGTCTTTTGGAGCCTTTCGAAATTACTAGCCCATTTGTGAGTTATCTCTTCTAATTTCTTCTTCCTTGCTCCCATTCTATTTCTTTCCTTTTCTTCTCTTATTATTCTTATTAAATATCTTATATTTTTCAGAATTGTGCATTTGTTTCATTTACAAAAATCTCATTATGTTTAGCTTTAAAATTTTAAATTCTTTTGTGTATTTTATAAATACACTATCCTTGATGCCATTTAAGAAGATGTTCAAAATTATGTTTTCATAATAACTATTTGTTTCGTGGATTGATGTATACACCTACTGAGTTATGTGAATATTCCATCAATGTAATACAATTTTACAAATACATCCACTATGTTGTTGATGTGCTCATCTCGGCGAGGTTTAGCGTCTGTTGATCCACTGGCCATGGACAGGGGTTCCCTCGAATGACAGAGATTGAAGATGAGTCTACACCGGCCAGCATGTACTCATCCTCATTAGCGTATTTCTCGTTAGGAGTGTCTTGCTTTAGGTTTTTCTCAACCTGGTTTACATTTGGTGCCTTGTTCATTTGGTTCGTCTAGCTTATTCTTATGTATGTGTATTGTTCTTTGAATGTAATCTGGATTAGCAATCTTGTTTTTTCCACCAATTTGATGTTATTAGCGTAACCTTAGGTTTCAGCCTTCTTTCTGAACTAAAAGTTGCTCAGCCATCAAGAATTGTCTTTTGAGACGAAAATTAGGGAGCTAGGTGTGTCGATAAAATTACCCTCCATTGTGTGGACAACTGCGTTGTCTACTGTTTAGAAGCAAACTAGAGGATCTAAAATTCTCACCGTCCTCTCAATAATATAATATAAGGGACAGTCTTTGTGTACCTGGTCAGCTTCTGTTTGTTGTTGTGAAGTCTGCTAGGTGTTATTGGCCTAGGTCCCAACAGACAGTCTTTGTGTATGTGGACTGTATGGTTTTGTTGTTGTGTTGCATTTGTATGATGGTAAAAAATAACTTGAGTGAGCAGTCATTAATGCGATAGACTGTGTGCAGTAGAGGCAAGTATAATGTGTAATATTTTCATCGTGCGCAATCTTTTTGGACATATCAACTTTTTTATTTTCTCATTCAATGACATTTCTCTAGACATCCGATATTTTTTCTAGTTGCAAGTGAGATTGCAAATGTGTTATTTTCCGGTTACACATCGGGTTGTAAGAGAGGTTTTTCTCCGGTTGCAAGTCAAGCTGCACCTAAATTTTCCTCCAGTTGCACCTGAGTTTTTCTGTAGTTGCAAGTTAGGTTGTAACTAAAGTTTTTCTCGAGTTGAAAGTCTGGTTGCAACTAAGGTTTTGCTTTAGTTGCAAGTCGGGTTGTAACTGAGTTTTTCTCTAATTTTTCAGTTGCAACTAAGGTTGCAAATGATCTTCTCTAGATACAAGTAGTGTTGTAACTGATTATTAAGAAAAATATACAAATAGTTGCAACTTTGAGAAAAAAATAAAGGAAAAAATACCACCATGTTGTACCATACACGAGACAATAAAAAGAAAACAATAGAAAGCCATTAAGTAGAAAGCTAGGCCCAAACGGGAATGGTGTTTTGGCACATGGGAGCATATGCTCTCTTTATTTTAAAATGCATGTTACATACATTTTGAAATTTCAAAAAATTGAAACGAAAAATTCGAACGTACATCTTCACGTGCTAGACGCTCACAAAGTTGTTTCATAAAAATCCGACTTGTCGTGTGACGTGTGTAAAAAAGACAAAATTCAATGCTGAAAATAAGTCTTTTCAGGAGATAAATTTTATCTTTTTTACACAGACCACAAAACATATTGGTTCCTCGTGAAACTTGACGAACGTACGTATATTGTGGAGATGTACATGTAGAATTTTTTGTCAAAATTTTTCGACATTTCAAAATATAACTTTTTGATAGAGGGAGCATATGCACCCGGGAGCCGAATTGAATTTCCGTTAACGGAGCATATATACACTATGAGTTATTACGAATTTCGAAACATTTACATGCATTAACATATCATCAACTTTTCTAAAGTCAAGAGACTTTTAGCGCTTGATGATAGATAATCTATGTATAAAAGTAGATACTATAATAGATTTGAAGAAACAAAAGGATTTTTCAGAGAACACTCTCACCATTCATTTCTAGATTAAAATTCAGACCTATGGAAAGCTAAGTGCTCTGGCAAAGGAGAGAGTTGATCCGATTTATGAGGGATCTAATTAAAAGCCTCACAAATAAGGGCGAGATACCTGGTCGCTCACATGACAGAAAACCAAGAGGAAAATAGGAGCATCTTCACCGACGCCTCCGATAGCTACAAATTTAGAGGCTGACATAGTTTTTGGGCTCACACCACGGCGCGTCCCAAAAAGCATCGGCACGGATCCGAGCCCAATAGAAAACGCCGGCAACCCCGTGCCGCCCCTTCGCAAAGGGCGCGAATCGGACGCGCCGGCACCTCACACGTCGGATCCCGTGTGCACTCGCCGCTTCCCGCGCGTACACGGCGTTTCTCGCGCGTACTCGACGTTTCCCGCGCGTTCTTTCTGCCATTTCTTGCCGCTTCCCGCGCGTACACAGCGTTTCCCGCGTGTTCTTTCCGCCATTTCTTGCCGCTTCCCACGCTTACTCGGCATCGCCTATAAACGCAACCTCCGCTCAACGGACACCATAGCCGCCGCCGTAGATAAAAATGTCACGTCACCTTCCTACCATGTACTCTCTCGCTGCCTCCACCCCCGTCTCCACCTGCGCCTCCACCTGCAAGCACCCCCGATTTTGACGACTTGGAAGAGGACGTGGAGGAGGACCCGCAGCTCACAGAAGACGAGCAGTGGGAAGCGGCGGCGCTTGCGGCGACCGTAGATGCTTTTGTTGCGGACGAGCGGCTCTAGCAGGAGGTGGAGTGGCAGGTGGATCGGTAGTGGCGGGAGACGGAGCGACATCGACTACGGGCAGCGAACGCGTGGCGCCGGGAGGTGAAAGAGGATCGTCAGCACCAAGATGAACTGCGACTGCGTCGGCGTGTGGAGGCGCTGGAGCAGCGGCTGCGGACGTAGAGGCTGGAGCACCAACAACGGCGAGAGGAGCTGGAGCTGCATCTACGTCAGGAACCGGCGACCGCGGATTTGGCGGCCTGGGAGGAGGAAGCGGTGGTAGCGGAAGCGAAGAATGACGAGTCCCTCGACTGGTCAGATGACGGGTCAGACGCAGCGGAGCAGGCGGCGCAAAAGAAGGCGATCCTCGAGTCCTTCGAGTCGCTTAAGAAAGTGGAGGACGACGCCAATGCTCGCGAGGAGGATAACGAGGAGCGGTGGCGCCGCCAGTAGGCTACAAGTGTAGCAATGTAGCAAATTTGTAATATATAACTAAAATAAAAAAATCTTTATTTTATCTAAAAAAAATCCATCGGGGCCGCCGTATTGGGGACGCCGGTGTGGGAACCCTTCCCCAAACGGAGGACGGCGTGCCGGCGCCTCGGTAGTGCCGGCGCACCCGCCGATGTCTATTTGAGGGCACCGGTGGAGATGCTCTAATATTCTCATACGGTTTAACCCTTCCACATAGGTCCTGGCGTCCTAGATAGTCCTAGACACTACTAGCTCGTCTATTGCAATTTGCTCCGCGAGATCGCCTAGAGACAAAATTGATCCGTGAAAGAAACGGAAAAGAAGTGGGAAGAATCTCAACCTCTAGAGCTTTGACTATAATAACAAATAGACTAAGAGATGTGTATGAGTATCGTTAAAAAAAAAGATGTGTATGAGTATGCCCTCGGTGATTTCCTCATTCTTTTGTGGGAGTGATGACATGTGCCATGCAATCATGCTTTAGTTCATCTGTACATAGTCTTAACCCATCAGAATTATTTGTGTTTCTCAGTAAATATAGTACTGCAAGGGTGTTTATAAACCCAACTTGTCAGCACAGTCATCCTACAGCTCTTCGTTGTAGAGACTTTATAATCATTTAGGTTTGTGTGCATCTGTCAGTTGAAAAGCTAGTAGAGATCGATATTTCTTTTATTCTAGAAAAGACTTCATGCATCTTAAAATACTATGTAGAATAAGCAGAGACCACATGGCTAATGAACACACTCGTCGAGGTAGACAGGCCTTGTCCAAACTGAAACATTTTGGACAGAAGACTCCAAATCAGAGTTACAAGCGTGGCATATTCCAGGATCGAATCGAGTGCGTACATATTTGCCCGATTCAACTGCATATTTGAACAAAGTGAAATTTGTATTGGAGGATCGAGTCGAGTGCGTAGCAGTTGGAAGCGAGGCAGGGGACGGGAAACAAGGGAACACCGAACGGAGATATACCCCGAGTATGCTCGAAGGTGCCGCGGGAGGCACTCGGATAATCCGCGTATATCCTAGTGGCCTACTAGGCCACTCGGATTACTCTTCGCAGGACAGCGACCGTTCGTGAATTGTTGCGGCTCGGCGTAAAATACTTGGTGGACGATGTATCCAAAGGAATTGGATGGTGGCATGATGCTGCCGTAGGATTTGTACGAAAGAGACCTGGCAAACTAAAAACTTGATATGTAGATAGATGGTTGGCGCCATGCTTGGCTTAGTTAAAGCCACTTGATCTGTTATATTGTGGGTATATGACTAGGCTCTGTCATTTTTGGGATATTTTTTTTACAATAAATACCATATATATATTTCTAGTAGCAAATAGTTCATGGTAGAGGTACATGAGCTGCCTCTAGCGATTACAAAATAAAATTTAAAAGAAACAAGCAAATCTTCGAGATCTTCAAAAAAAAAAAACTTTCATGTTACAACAATCTTGCAATTTTTTGAAGGCTGCCAAATATAGATACCAAACTACTAACCTGTACATACTAATAGAAATTCCATCTAGTAATTCAGCTGGAGCGTTTGACTCAGATGCAGCTATTCACGGATTTGGGTGACAACAACCTGGGTTGTCTCACTTCACCAATATACTCATTTTTTGTTTGCTTGTTGGGCCCGGAAATTCAATTCGGCTCCCGGGTGCACATGCTCTGTTAATTTATTCTTTAAAAATTCTTAATCGCCATGCAATACTGAAATGAGGTTACAACCATTACATAATTATTAATTAGTGATCCCATGTTGATCGTCGAGCTAGTATTCTATACAGCGACACGTATATTCCTTGCCATATATAGGATTGACATTTCCTATGAGGAAGCGACTTTACAATTTTCTGTGGACTAGTTGTTCTTATATTAACTACAATGGGAGCTGACATTCCTTGGTTTATATTTTAATTATAATGTGTTAACTTGTTATAGGGAATGCAAGTCAGCGTGCCACAGCACACATCCGCTATGGTTGGATGTGAAACTATCCTATGTTGAGATTCTCTCCATTTGGTCTTCGTAATTTTCATGGATCAGTTTTGTCTCTACGCGATCTCACGAAAGTAATTTGCAATAGACAAGTAGCGAGCAGCGTGCAGGACACTAGGACATATGTGCATATGACTACGTTATATTAGAACATTACCGTTCTCTACATTCGCAAAAAAAAAAACATTACCGTTCTCTTAAAAAAACCTTGGGAAATGTTATTATGAAATTATCACTTCCTTAAGAAGACAAAATTTTCAGGAATGTATGCCACAAAACTTTATAGAATTAGTTTCGCGGACTTCTCAATTTTTCACTTAAATTGTGAACTTCGGATAATCTTGAAATTTACTGGTAGGTGTCTTTTCCAAAAACTTCCACAAAATTAGTAGCAGCAAATTAATAGTTTCTTTAGAAGTGGCATAATTTCCAGGAAATAGTATGGGGGAATCAAAGATTTTCAATTAAATTGATTTTTCAAGATGATGAAATTTAATTTTTCCAAATATTTCCTAGATAGTATCATGAAATTATTATTTTTCTTCTAAGAGACGCAATATAAAAAAACAAAATTGGTGTCGTGACATAATTAGATTTTCGCTAAAATTCAAATTCCACAAATGGTACTTCAATTCTCACTCCTCCTTAATGAGCTGCCACATCAGTATTTTTGTGCGGCTATGATGCATGATACCGGCTAAGATACTAACAATATGACTGGCCTAATTGATTGGAGAGATATAAGGGACTGGAGAATTAGTGCTCGTATGCATTTCTCAAGCTAGCAGCATACTCCCTCAGTCCACAAAGAATGTTTAGCCTCAAAATTTATCAATTAAAAATTGTATTTCCATATTCGTAATTCATTTTAAGAAAAAAAAGTTGTTTCTCTCTCGTCAAACGGGAATCAAACCCAACAACATTCAACACGTAGTTTTCTCATTTTCTTCATGTACTTAGCTCAGTGGAGATGGGGAATTAAAGAGTAGAGAGATGGTGGGTGGCACCTTATGGATGCACTTTCTGCTCCGCTCCATAACCCGTCTGAAAATTCATGTATGTTCACTTATTTTTGGACGAAAGAAGTAAACAATATTTTCTAAAAGTTTGGCCAAACTTTCGTTCACTTGTTTTTTTTTAAAATATATATACTTCTTGTTCGAATGAAGTACTTTGTATTTGAGGAATGCCAGTCTGTTGTGTGATTAATTGACATTGATGTCCATGACTTCATGATTGCACATCTATTATGTTACTCCCTCTGGCCCTAAATATTTATCACGAGTTTGACGAATCTAGACATATTTAACATGCATTGTAATCAAATCTGCGAGTTATTTAGTGTTGCAGGGAAGACTACCTTCTGCTTCTCGGTGTGGCAATTGTAATCAAGAAAAACATAGGACCTGGGAAGACAAGTTTCTAAGTTATAGCATCAAATTAAGAGTGCGCCCGCTATAACTCAACCGACAAAGTTATTCGTCGCCTCTAGAGAAAACCCTAGCCTCCTTCACTTCAGCCTCCTCCATAGATTGGTTCCCCCTCCTCCGGCTGGCCTCGCCGGCGTCGGGAGGAGTGGAAAACCCGATCTATGCGTGGAGTTTTCAATAAAATTAGTCTTTTCAGTAGTCTATGTTAGGGCTTTGGTAGTCTTTTCTTGTTGGTTTCCCCTCAATGGAAATGGCATCGTCTGCAATAAGTGTTCTTCGGTCTTTCGTTCGATGACAAGATCTCCTTCCCGACGTCAATGGTGGTGTTGAAAGATTACAATTATCTAGGTATGGATGTTCAGATCTTGCTTCGCCAGATCGATTTTGGATCTTTTCTCATGGTTGCCGCAAGGAGGATTATCCTCGCCGTTTTTGTCCCGGTTGCTGCGTCTTTGACAATGGTGATTCATACTCTCGGCTCTCCATCAACATCGGCAAAGATGATCGGTTATTATTTCCTGACATACTGTTATTGGTACTCTTGCCGATGTTGGGATGGTTGCGCGCGTGCACGCAGCCTTGGCATTGCGGCTCAAATTAAAATTATTGGAGAACCTTCGTTAGTATTTACAGGTCTATGGTTTGTTATGTATATTTGGCTGCCTTCAGAAAAGTACAAGATTGTGTCTTGGAAGAAGAAAGAGTTTGAAGACCTCGAATATTTGCTAGTATTTTTTAGACTTTATTTTGTAATCGTTGGAGACAGCTCGTGTATCTTTACTATGTACTATTTGTTATTATGAATATTTGTATTAATTGTTAAAAAAAACTCAACCGGCAAAGCCGTTACAAGGAATTCGGATAGTGTTTGTGTTGACAAAGTTCGATATAAGAAAATGAGATCCTGGATCACCTATATATTGTGTAGTTTATAGCAGCTCTGTGTAGTAATACATTATTGACCGAGGAAGCATGATTACATGGACAAAATAAAGCATGCTTACATGCTACGTGTCATCATTCCCAGAAAACATACAATTATGAAATCATCGAAGCCATCGACATATGTGCTGTTATTATAGTTCAATTTACATGAGTTGAGATTCTTTTCATTTGTTCTTCGTTACTGTCATGCATCAATTTTGTCTCTAGGTGATCTCGCGAGAAAACAAACTGAAATAGACGAATAGCATGCAGGACACTAGGACGTTTATGTACGGGCACGGGGTCGTAAGGTTAGAATATCCCCGTTCCGTTCCTTGGTTTTAACATGTCTCGCGCTTCTGATTTTACGATGACGGCTATGGTTTCCTGTCATAGATATCCATTTGTAGCACAAGTTAAACTTCCTTTGCTACTAACGTTCATATTTTCCTGTAAAATAAAGAATGTCATGCCACTTCGTGTGTTCTGTATTTATTATCTGTCATATCTTGAGATGTATGCAAGATCCAGCTTGTTTCTTCTGTGGTGACTAGTTGCGGCTGACTATACAAATCTGCCCCGGTTGATGGTACTAATTAACCAACTAACCTGTAACGGTCCATATATGTGTTAGGGCAAATATACTTGTTGTATTATCAGGGGGCCAAAGGCCACAATATATAGTACATGTACAGGTGCACATATGCAGAAAGCCCCCTAACATATGGGGAAACTACAATAGACAAATATATACATCTAACACCCCCCTCAAACTCATGGTGGATCCACAACACCGAGTTTGGAGAGTAAGAAATCATGTTGCGCTCGAGTCCGTGCCTTCGTAAAGAAATCCGCCAACCGCAAATCTGAAGGCACATAATGAACCGCAACAACATCATCCTGTACATGTGCACGCGTGTAAAAAGCATCAACACCGATATGCTTGGTCAGCTCATGCTTGACCGGATCACGTGCAATACTGATAGCACCTGAGTGGGTGTCGTAACAGAGACCCCAAAATCTGCAAGCAACCACCGTAACCAAGTCACCTCAGCAATCAACAAAGCCATAGCCCGCAACTCAGCCTCAACACTCGAACGGGAAACTGCGACCTGTTTCTTCGTCTTCCAAGCAACAAGTCGTTGGCGTCGAAACCCACCGGCGGGCAGCGACCGGCCAACACGGTAGAGCCGGGAATGACTAGGGCTGCGGCTGGCCCCGGTCCCTCGCAGCGACGGCCCGCAAAGCCTCCTCGGTCGCGCGCCGATGCCGGGTCGCAGGGCGTGCCACCCGACCTATACCCGGTCGGAAGGTGTGGATGATGCCTCGCTTAGCTTCCCGCAGTGGCACACACGTACACGTAAAATACGAGCCTCGATCGGCTCTCAGGTTGTCTCCGTGAATCGGCTCGTGGAGCCGATTCACCCATGATTCGTCCAAGGTGGCCGAATATATGGTGGTCCTGCTTGATCAATGTAAAGCGTATGAGATCCACGACGATCTAGGGTTTTCACCGCATAATCGGATCATCCTACTCACGATTGGGCCTCGCGCTCACGCACGGTAAACGTAAGCCAGCCCTAGACAAGGCCTAAAAACCAACACTAGGTTGATCCTCGGAACGTCCCGTCTAGGGGCAGCAAACTACACCCTGCATGCCGCTGGATCCTCCAACCCTTTGTAAGGCCTAACTATTGCAGATATTAAACTAATCCTTGATGAATCAAGGATCGACCATAACGGATCAGATCTACCAAATAAAGATCAAGCAGGGTGCCGCCCCTGCACCCATGATGAGGCACAAGGACGGCTAGACGCGCTAGGGTTGCACTACGCGAGCATATGATGCTAAGAACGATGCTAACCCTAACGCGTCTACGATAACTACGTCGCTCGCCATCAAAAAGGCTTCAAGCACGAGCAACGCATGAACAACTAGGCAGGCTCGTGCTGCCTAGATCGCGAGATGCGATCTAGGCAGCATGGTGCTTACCGGAGGAACCCTCGAGACGAAGGAGTTGGCGATGCGCCGAGATTGGTTTGTGTTGAACGTTGGTTGTTGTTTATTCCATAAACCCTAGGTACATATTTATAGTCCAGGGGACTTTCTAATGCGGGCGTGCACTAAACCGTGCACGAGACAAACTCTACGTAACCTACTAAGTAAAGATACACGGGCTAACTAGCCCAAACTCGATATACAAGGCCGATTTACATATCTCTCCATGCATATATCTTCAAACTCGTCTTGATCGCGGCCCACCTCTAGCTCGGTCAAATTCTGGTGATAACACATGCCCCCCTGGTTTTGGAAATGACATTTCCAAAATCATTATGCTCTCTTTTCGTCGGGTCATGTCGTGGCGAGAGCGTAAATGTCGCAGAGTCCTTCATCATGATAACTTGCCTTCTCAACTTCTCTCGCGCGATTAGACCGTTCCGGCACCACCTCCTCGGAACTGCCGTGGCATTGAATTTTTACTATGCTCCCTTCTATTTAACCGCCAGCAAACAGTCGTCTCCCTCATCCCCTTCGCACTAGCCTCCAAAAAACCCTCCTCTGCCACCATGTCCTCGTCCTCCTCTTCTTCTTCCTCATCGGATCTCTCCCACGTGTCCTCTCCTATCCGAGAGGAGACGCCCTCGTGGGGTACGCAGGCGGCGTACGATATCCTCGCCCCAACGAAGTGGGACAAAAATGACCATGACTCCTTCGTATGGTCCGAGGATGACAAATCCTTGACCGACGGGGAGAGTGACCTCCGCTTCCTCGCCGTTGGGGAACCGGTGGAGGAGAGCGACGACGACAACTTCTCCTGCGACTTCACCTCTTCCGGGGAGAAAGGGGAGCAGGGAGAGGAGGAGGGAGACGACGATGAGAGCTCCTCCGACGAGCCGCCGGCCAAGCGCCATTGCCCCTGGCCGGGAAATCTGAGTGACTTCGACAGCGACGACGACGACGCCGACGGAGAGGATGAAGACGACGAGGGCCCAGTTGGCGGCCATTGGAGCGACGACGAACCCGCCGGGAGCAGCGCCGACGGCAGCGACGAAGGCGACGATGAGGGCAGCGACGGCCCATAGAATAGGACCAGCAGTAGTCTTTTGAGAGCAATCAGCTCTTTATGTAAGAAATCTTGTCTATCAATGAAGAACTTTTTCTTTTCCCCAATTTGATTTTGCCGATTTCTTCTGAGCTTAATTAAGCCGATTCTCTCTTCTACTGTCCTTACCGATTCGTCCCCTTTGCCAATGCGTAATGAGCCGATAGCACCGCATCGGTCCTTTGAAACTCGTCCTTCCCTTCTTCAATGCCCATCATCTATGAAGAAAGTTGCAAGGAAGGATCAGCCGATGATAACTCAATCGGCTCGAAGAAAATAGAGCAAGGCAGAACATCCACCAGGCCTGCTGCCCCCCGAGTCTTGGCCAAAGCAAAACTTAGCCGAATTAGCCTGGGCTTGATCACGCAGAGTCAGCCGATTTGCACGTAAATCGGTTTGCAGAGAACCTTCAAGGTGGGCTGCCCCCCAAGTTTCCTCAGTGCGCCTCTTTGCCCTCGCGAGTCAGATCGGCTCCCTTCCTTTGGTGGATCTGATGCGACCCACCTTTAACCTGATCTGGACACCCAAGCTGCCCTTAGCACTGTTCTTGAAGAGAAGATCTGAGCTGTTAAACCTCTCTCTTTGAGGAGTTCTTCCATTGTGGCTTCTCTTCATAATTCACTAGGGCTGACCTTCTGGTTGACAATTGTATTTCTTGAGTCGATGGCCATGCATCGGCTGCAATTCTAAAGTCGATGGCCATGCATCGGCTATGAAAAATTTAAAAATTTCAGGCCGATTTGTGTATCGGCCTCCATACTTAGTGTTTTATCCATCTAGGTGCCCCCCGAGCCGATTCTGTCAAGAGAATTGATGGTATCGGCTCTTCAGGTAGTCCCTGTTGGGTCAAACGTTGATCCCAGGCAGAATGGATGGTGAGGATAATTTGGGCCGATTGCCGGAATCGGCCTCCATGTTGCTTGTTCGGTGAAGGTTTTGTAATATCCCTTCATCAGTTTCGGAGGGCCGATCGCAAGGATCGGCCTCGCCATGTTGCTTATCGACGTAGTCTTGCTACTCGTCCATGTCGGCGGATAAAACCAGCCCAATCTCTGACTTTAGCACGTTGGTGTGCTTGCTGTTTTCCATGTCGGGTGCACCGTGTAATCGTGGAGCACTACACTCCGCCGGACGAATGAACACCATGTTTGTGCCAGCCCGATGTGTCATCATCGGCTCTCTTTGCTTGGGGCGCCACTCTTTTCTTTGCGGCAGTCCCTCCTCATCCAGGGTCCTCTGGACTTTTGCAGCCAGGTCAGGTCGTGCCTTCCTCAGCGTATGCAAGTACATCCTTTCGGCTTCCTCCAGACCGCGCAATCGCTGAACCCTGCGTTTTTGTGAATGGCTGAGACCGTCAGGGCACCACCTTGGACGGTGGCACTCGTCTTCTTCGCATTCCCCTTCGTCTTCCGAATCTTCGAGATCTTCCAACGGAGGGGTCTCAGCGACGTCCGTTTTGCGGGGGAGAGGCCCTAGGCGCTCGAACACGGACACGTTGGCTGTCTCCTTCTTTTTCCGGTTGCATTACGGGCGGTTGCCGATTGTTGGTAATCGGCTCATTCCCGAATCCCAGCGAGTTGTCCGAAGAAGGGGCAGTGCCAATGCCTGTCCGTATCGTCCCGCTCCCTCGCCGTGGCGCTCTCGTCGCTCCTCATCATGATTATGCCGGCGATGTCTTCCATCGTTTATGGTCATCCGACCTCTTTCATCATTGTTATCGTATCGCCGGCGTTGGTCATATCGACTAACATACTTGTTGAGGAGGTGATCAGAGAGGGGTCGTTGGTATCTTATGTTCTTCACTTCCCCCTCTGTGACGTAGCGCTTGCCATCTTGACGGAGCCGATCGCATGGAGCGGCCCCCTCAGTGTCCTTGCTCTGAGAGCAGCTGTCCTCATCCCCGTCCTTCTCAGAGCGGTGTCCAAGCTCTACCATACTGATGTTGGCCGAGAAATCAGGCTGGCACCCTCCAAGGTGGGTAAACTCCACCATGTTGACGGCGGGGAAGGGGTGTGTGTCGACCTTCATGGCGTACTCGGTTAAAAATTAATCGCCCATTTTCTATCGCCACTTGGATCCGCCGACGCCACACCCTGCAGTCGTTGGTGGTGTGGGTGAACGTGTTATGCCACTTGCAGTATGGCTTTCCGTTCAGCTCTTGCACCGTAGGAAACTTGTGGCCTTCGGGTACCTTTATGTGCTTCTCCGCGAGTAAGAGGTCGAAAATCTGCTCGGTTTCCGTCACGTCGAAGTCGAACCCTCTTGGAGGCCCTGGTGGCTTTACCCATTTGCAGGTTACTCGGGCCTCGCAGCTCGAGTCCACTCAGCCATCGCGACCTCTCGCTCTCCCGTAGGACCTTCATCTTTGCCTGCGTCAACCATGGTAACCACGCGCTTGAATTTATCTTGGTAGATATCCGGGTGGCGTTGCTCATATGCTGACAACTTCTGCACCATGTGTGCTAATGAAGGATAGTCCGCCTGGGAGGCCACTTCCTTGATCGATGATGATAGACCCACCACCGCCAATTCGACTGCTTCCTTTTCGCTTACATGAACCGAATAGCATCGGTTCCTAACGGTCCTGAAGCGCTGAATGTATTCGACACCGTTTCTCCGCGCTTCGTCGTACTTGGGCTAGATCGGCAATGCCAGCCTCGGAAGCCTCCGAGTGATATTGCTCGTGGAACCGTTCTTCCAGCTGCTTCTGTGTCTGGATTGAGTTCGGTGGCAGCGACGTGTACCATCCGAAAGCCGATCCTGTGAGGGACTGCGAGAAGTACCTCACGCGCAGCTCGTCTGACGCTGAGATCATGCCCAGCTGTGCCAAATATCGGCTCACATGCTCGATGGAGCTGGAGCCATCTGATCCGCTGAACTTTGTGAAGTCCGGGAGCCGATATTTGGGTGGTAGCGGGATCAATTCGTACTCATTGGGGTACGGCTTGGTATAGCCGATCGCCTTTCTCTTCGGCATCATGCTGAACTGATCTTTCAGGATCGTACAAATTTGATCCGCGGTGATGGCTGCAGTGCCGAACCCCGAAGATTCGTCGGAGTGGCGTACTTAACCAGCCATGCTCGTTTCTCGGTTCCGAGCCAACCGCAGGAGCTGGGCTCGGGAGTTTCGTCGGGGTGGCGTATTTAGCTAGCCACGTTTGCTTCTCGTGGTCCGCCTCCGACGCTCCTCCTCGTTGCCCCGTAAGTCCCTGCTATAGCAACCTGGTTCGAGGGTGCCCGTGTGCTGCTAGCCTGCGGTACGTATGCACATGCGTATCCGTGCGGGATCTCCTTGGGCGCGTCCTGTAGGAACTGGTAGTCACTGGGGTCACCACCAATCTTGTAGACGACAAAAGCCGATGAGTTCGGTGCTTCGGGCGCTGCCAACGCGAATGGCAGCGGGGGACGGGAATGGAGCAGCGCTTCCCTTGGTGAGTCCCTAGGGCTGGTCCTGACGGAGAGTACCGATGGCTCATGATCTCTCGGATCACGCGCAGCGCGACGCGCTCCAACGTATTCACCAGGCTCTCAGAATGGCGGTGCAGCGAATGAGCCACCATGAAGTTGATCTCCTGACGCAGCGACCTGGTGCGTTCTTCGGACGGGGTGGACAGGTCCACTCCATCAAGCGCGCCTTCAGGTGTGAACCCCTTCCATCCGATGCCATGGGAGCGGGTCCTCGTGGAAAGAGCCGATTAGGTCGGCTTCGAGGCGCGACTTGATCTCGTCGTACTTCTTCTTGAGCTCGCCAGTGAGATCCCCGTACGTGACCGGAGTTTCTTCTGCCACTTCTGATGAAGACGGTATGGTGTCTTTCGCCATCTCTGATGTGGATGGCGAGATGGTTGCCGTTGAAGACGTGTCCCACCGGGCGTGCCAGAATGTGTTGGCGTCAGAAACCCACCGGCGGGCAGCGACTGGCCAACACGGTAGAGCCGGGAATGACTAGGGCTGCGGCTGGCCCCAGTCCCTCAGAGCGACGGCCCGCAAAGCCTCCCGGTCGCGCGCCGATGCTCGGGTCGCAAGGGCGTGCCACCTGACCTATACCTGGTCAGGAAGGTGTGGATGATGCCTCGCTTAGCTTCCTGCAGGGCACACACGTACACGTAAAATACGAGCCTCGATCGGCCTCGGGTTGTCCCGTGAATCGGCTCGGGGAGCCGATTCACCCATGATTCGTCCAAGGTGGCCGAATATATGGTGGTCCCGCTTGATCAGTGTAAAGCGTATGAGATCCACGACGATCTAGGGTTTTCACCGCATAATCGGATCATCCTACTCACGATTGGGCCTCGCGCTCACGCACGGTAAACGTAAGCCAGCCCTAGACAAGGCCTAAAAACCAACACTAGGTTGATCCTCGGAACGTCCCTGTCTAGGGGCAGCAAACTACACCCTGCATGCCGCTGGATCCTCCAACCCTTTGTAAGGCCTAACTATTGCAGATATTAAACTAATCCTTGATGAATCAAGGATCGACCATAACGGATCAGATCTACCAAATAAAGATCAAGCGGGGTGCCGCCCCGCACCCATGATGAGGCACAAGGACGGCTAGACGCGCTAGGGTTGCACTACGCGAGCATATGATGCTAAGAACGATGCTAACCCTAACGCGTCTACGATAACTACGTCGCTCGCCATCAAAAAGGCTTCAGTACGAGCAACGCATGAACAACTAGGCAGGCTCGTGCTGCCTAGATCGCGAGATGCGATCTAGGAAGCATGGTGCTTACCGGAGGAACCCTCGAGACGAAGGAGTTGGCGATGCGCCGAGATTGGTTTGTGTTGAACGTTGGTTGTTGTTTATTCCATAAACCCTAGGTACATATTTATAGTCCAGGGGACTTTCTAATGCGGGCGTGCACTAAACCGTGCACGAGACAAACTCTACGTAACCTACTAAGTAAAGATACACGGGCTAACTAGCCCAAACTTGACACACAAGGCCGATTTACATATCTCTCCACGCATATATCTTCAAACTCGTCTTGATCGCGGCCCACCTCTGGCTTGGTCAAATACTGGTGATAACACAAGCGAACCACCAAGAAACACACAGTAAGCAGAAAGCGAACGACGATCCGTAGGATCACTCGCCCACGTAGCATCCGAATAGCACTGGAGCTGGAGAGAGCTGGAACGGGGAAAGAAAAGGCGACGAGTGATCGTGCCACGAAGATAACGAAGAACACGGAGGAGATGACTATAGTGAACAAGTGGTAGGAGATGAGACAAACCGACTCGAATATGAACAGGATAAGAAATATCGGGACGAGTGACAGCCGGATAAACAAGACTCCCAACAAGATGGCGATAACGGGTGGGATCGGGAAGAGGATCACCATCGGTAGGACGAAGCTTAACATTAAGCTCCATAGGAGTATCAACCGTGCGCTCATCCCCAAGAGCAAGCACGAGCAAGAAGATCCCGAATGTACTTTTCCCGAGAGATAGAAAAACCATCGAAGTGGAGGAAACCTCAATGCCAAGAAAATAGCGAAGAGGACCAAGATCAGTCATAAGAAACTGATCACGAAGACGAGCCTTGACAAAGGCAATATACTCGGGATCATCACCGTAATGATCATATCATCAACATAGAGAAGAAGAAGAGTACGTCCACGAGGAGAAGTGTGAACGAAAAGTGCCGGATCATGAAGACTAGGAGAGAAACCAGCAGCGGTCACCACGAGGCGAAGCGCTCAAACCAGGCACGAGGGGCCTGTTTGAGACCATAGAGAGAACGTCGAAAACGACAAACCATCCCATCGGGAACAGAATACCCAGGAGGAGGCTGCATGTAAACCTCCTCACTCAACTCGCCATTAAGAAAGGCATTCTGAACATCAAGCTGGGAGACATACCAGCGGCGAACAGAAGCAACAGCAAGAAGGGTACGCACAGTAGTCATATGAGCCACAGGGGCAAAAGTCTCATCATAGTCACGGCCGTGCTCCTGCTGAAAACCACGAGCCACAAGACGCGCTTTATAGCGCTCAAGAGATCCATCGAAGCGAGTCTTAATTTTGTAGACCCACTTACACGTGATGGGACGAACACCGGAGGGGGAGAAACAAGATCCCAAGTGCCAGTGCGCTCAAGCGCGGCGATCTCCTCAGCCATGGCAAGCTGCCATTCAGGATGACGCTCGGCATCCCGATAAGAAGTCGGCTCGGAAACGACAGAGAGACCATACTGACTAGGAGAGTAACGAGCTGGAGCACGACGCTGACGAACAGGCCGTGAAGGGGGAAGCTCATCTGTAGAAGACAAGTCATCAGAAGAAGAGGAAGAAGGGACAGCATCGGAAGGAGCCGAAGCCGGAGAACGAGGAGTACTAGGTGGACTAGACGAACGAGAGGATGGCGCCGAAGGGGGCGCATCAGAAGTAGGAGGGAGGGGAGGAGGGACAGCAGGGGGTGCATCCGGAAAAAGAAGAAAAGAGATATCATCCACCGGGTAAGTACCCGAGGTGGGGCGAGGATAGAAGGGACGCGTCTCATCAAACGTGACGTCACGAGAGATGCGCATCCGACGACAAACGGGGTCCCAACAGCGATAGCCCTTATGCTCATCACTGTATCCGAGAAAAACGCACTCAACAGACTGAGCGGTCAGTTTGGTGCGTTCGCGAGGAGGCAGAAGGACATAGCAGACGCAACCAAATGAACGGAGAGTCGAGTAGTCTGGAGAAACACCAGAGAGACGTTCGAGAGGAATGCCACCCTGTAGAGCAGCGGAAGGCTGAATGTTAATGAGGTGGGCCGAGGTAGCAACAGCCTCAGCCCAGAAATGTGGCGGAAGAGAAGAAGCAATCATCATAGCACGAGTGGTCTCAAGAAGATGACGATGCTTACGCTCGGCGACGCCATTTTGAGCATGCGCGCCGGGACAAGAAAACCGAGCGAGGGTGCCCTCCTCGGCAAGGACACCACGAAGGTGCCGGGAGATATACTCACCGGCAGAATCAGCACGGAACACGCGAATGGGTGAGGAATGTGAGTGCGGACCATGGCCGCAAAACGCTGATAAATAGAGAGCACCTCACTGCGAGAGTGCATGAAAAACACCCAGGTGTACCGTGAAAAATCATCAATGAATAAGATATAGTATCGATGGCCCCCTTTCGAAGCGAAGGGAGCCGGACCCCAAACATCTGAATGGACTAAATCGAACGGTCGGCCGAGAGACGGACACACTAGTAGGATAGGGAAGCTGAATCTGTTTGCCTAACCTACAACCACGACAGATGTAACGACCCATCTCCAGAGACGAGACCCTAGAAGACCACGATGAACCAAAGACGACGAGCGAGAGTCACAAAGGTGACCAAGACGATGATGCCACTGCTGAAAAGAGCCGGTGACAGAGGCAACAACCGGAGGAGAAGCTGCAGATGAAGTGGCAGCGGAAGGAACACGAAGCCAATCTAACTCCCAAAGCCCCGGAGACTGACGGCTACGAGGGCCAGCTCCAACCAGGGCCTGTGTGCGACGATCCTGAACCGCACAAGACTCAGCGTCAAGAATGACGCGACAACCAGAATTCGGTGAGCTGGCTAGCGAGAGAAAAGGTTCATCCGAAGGCGAGGAACATGAGAAACATCGGGGACGAGAGAAAGAGGGAGTAGAAAGGGTGCCTGTACTAGAAACAGGAATAGAGGTACCATCAGCCGTGACAACACGGACAGGAGAAATAAGAGACCGAAGAGCGGACAGAATAGAAGACTCAGAGGTCATATGAAAGGAAGCTCCAGAATCCAGATACCACGGGGACGTACTCGACCGTGTAGAGAGAGGTGGTCGCGCGGTGCCGAAGAGCCGATCACGGAACCAGCAGCGCCCGGCGAGGAAGAGTCCGGAGTAGCGAGCGGACCACGAAGACCCCGAGAATGTCCCGATCGGAGAGTGCAACCGCAGAAGATCTCGAAGAGCCGGCCTGTCGACGATCCCGGAACTGCCGACGTAAGCCGGGATCCCGCGTCCAGCAGGTGGAGGAAGTGTGGCCAACCTTGCCACAGTAGGTGCAATGAGGACGAGGGCGGAGACTCAGACCGCGAGGCTGCTGACGTAAACTGGAATCCCAAGCATCAAGCAGGCAGTGAAGCTGCGCTATCTCATGCGCAGAGAGGGGCGCGACTGGAGAGGTTGACGTATAATCAGGTATCGACGAGGAGCTATCATCCACACGCACAGAGGCCACCAAAGGGGGCGACGGAGAGCAACACGCTGATGAAGACAGAGTCGGCAAAACGCGGTCATAACCACGTAAAGAGGCCGCGAAAGTCGATGTAGAGCGGCGGGCCGACGCAGACGGAGTCGACGAAGCGCGGCCATAACCGCGGGAAGAGGCCGCAAAAGTCGATGTAGAGCGACGGGCCGACGTAGACGAAGTCGGCGAAGCGCGGCGCGAGCCGCATGAAGAGGCCGCAAAGTCGATGTAGAGCGGTAAGCCGACGTAGACGGAGTCGGTGAAGCGCGGGCAGAGCCGCATGAAGAGGCTGCCAACGGCGACGAAGAATGGCTAGCCGTCAGACACGGAGGCAGCGGGCAAATATCAAGTACCGAAGGGAGGCCCAAAAAGAAGGCGGGATCAGCGGAAGAAGACATAGCCTATCAGCACCTATTTTTTTTTTGCTTTTTTTTTCTCTCTCTTTTTTTTTTTTGTCAACTGGGAAGATGCGGATCAGCCTTTAGGAGAGATAGCACGGAGACAGGCAGAGATAGGGTGAGGAGCAGCACGAAGCAGGACAGGCAGGTAGAGATGGTGAGAAGTAGATCACGTACTGACTAGAGAAGCAGCGCCTCCAATCTTCACGCAAAGGAACAAACCACGATGGGTTCTCAATCACGGGCGGCCACAGGAAGGCAGAGATCACGATGGGATGAGCAGGGAGCAGCGAGGGATCAGGCCACGCGGAATCGGGCCTGGACGGCGGGCGGACAGAGATCGGGTGAGCAGGATCGGGACGGCCTCGCGGGATCGACCACGGGGGCGGACGAGATCGAGGCAAGAACAAGCCGGCGGTGAGGCGGCCGGGAACAAGCCTTTAGGAGGATCAATTTTGCTCTGATACCATGTTAGGGCAAATATACTTGTTTTTTTTTTTTGAAAACGGGCAAATATACTTATTGTATTATCAGGGGGCCAAAGGCCACAATATATAGTACATGTACAGGTGCACATATGCAGAAAGCCCCCTAACATATGGGGAAACTACAATAGACAAATATATACATCTAACAATATGTTTATTTTGCAGCCTTGTTTCATCCAATGATTTTGTTTTGCGGGTAATGAATTAAGAACACTGCATATCAGATTGAGACAACGTCAACTTAATTTTCTCTTGAACGCACAACGAGGTCATGGTGTCTCACGAAATCAAGGCCTAAAAAAGTTATGACTTCTATGATCATGCTTGTTTTGGGGGGATTTGGAAGGAGAATAACTCTAGAGTTTTTCGCCACCACTCCTCCCCTGCATTCATCGTCGTCAAGAAAATCAAAAACAAGGCAAGAGTTTGGTTCTTAGCCGGTGCTAAATTTTTGGGCGAAGTAATTTCGGAAGAGTAGGCTCCCTGAAAAGTCCTAGGGATTGTCTTATCATTTGTTGTTTCTAAATATATTATTCTCTGTTAATAAAAATGGTAAATCTTTTGTCTCGCTTAAAAAAACTAACAGCAGACAGTTTATATATATATAAAAAAAAGCTACTCTTGCAAGTTCTCCAAGGTGCCAATTGTCTGCCTGCCTAGTGTCCGACACGAAGTTTCAACTTTTTTTTTTTTGAGATTAAGTGGCCGCACTTTATTCAGATCTCAGCATCAAGTGCCAACAAGTTCCTTACATCAGCAGGTAAAACCCCTAACCAAGTTTTGCTAACCATACTCATACGGCCTACCTTAGCTAAATAATGAGCAACACCGTTACATCTACGACGAACGTGAATAACCGAAGATCTCTCAAACTCTCCAAGGAGTGCCTTGATCTCTTCGACAAGGGGACCATGCCCAGAGCGATCCAAACCAGCATCATTCAGTTTGCTCACAACTCCAGCACAATCAGATTCCAACACCAGTTTCCTTGCCCCAATCTCCATCGCCAGCTGCACCGCGCTTCTACAGGCAAGGAGCTCAGCTCTCTCCGGATCGATCACCTGCGGGAAAAAATGACTAGCACCTGCAAGCGCCGCGCCATGGTGATCCCTAAGGATCACACCACCGCCGCCGTGACCAAGCTCCGAAGAGAAAGCACCATCAGAATTGGCTTTAACCCAGCCAACCACAGGGGGGAGCCAGTGCTCGATTGCGGCCTGAGGCTGCCGTACTGGAGGAGCCTGGAGCGAGACCCACTCCTCCTGCAGAGCAACCACACGACGTGCTATAGCCTCCGGGTCTTCAATAGCTTTCTCATCCCGTGCTTCGTTGCGCGCTAACCACATGTGATAAAGGGTCATCGACGCAATACTAAGCTCCCTTTCGTCCAACGCAGCAAACCAACTCAAGAGCCAAGCCTGCAGCTCCCTATGTGACCTACAATCGCTCGGCGGTGAGGCTAGCACAAGTGATGTACGGCTGCGGATCCGATCCCACATCTGCATAGAATGCGGACAGCCCCAGAAGCGATGAAACACTGTCTCCTCTCTACTGCAGACAGCACATCTCACACCTTGCTTGATCTTTCGCCGCTGCAACTCGGCCCCAACCGCCAATCCATTTTTTGCCAATCTCCATACATGTACTTTGACTTTACTCGGTACCTTGGCTGCCCACAGAGCCAACCATCCCTTATGTTCAGTACAATTCCTCGACGGGCTGGCCCTTCCTGCCGCCAAATTTTTGAGGTGTTGTTTCAAGTGGTACGCCGACCTCACACTAAACTGCCCATTTTTGGTGTAATTCCAAGCGACATAATCTTGAAAGCACCAGCAGGTACGTATATTGACTGACCCTTTTTTTTTCCTTATAAGTACTCGATCTTCTTCTGATTCTACGTGATGCTGCGTAGGCGTGCCGCGCGATCTCCGTCTCCTTCACGACCGGTCTGCGTGCAGGGTTGACGACGTCCTGGCAAACGTACACGCGGACTCGGACTCCCGGTCCCAGCGGCCTTGGAGAAACAGGAGCTTGCCACGTTGCATCTACTGTGGTAAGCCGGCACAGTCAACCTCGCCTCCTACTTGGCGAGTTGGCGTCTCTGTGTACGTCAGGTCGGGGGCAAACAAAATCGGACGGCAGAGACAATGTGGATGCGGTAATAAACAACAAATACTAACTGCAAGAGTATAGTAAATACTCCCTCGGTACACCCACTTCTAGGTTTTGTTCAAGTCAAAAGAAAATTAAATTATGACCAACTTTATAGGAAATAGTAGCAATATTTTTATAATGTGAACTTGTTATACTTTGACACTACTAGTACATTGCAAGATCCATCTAATGAAACTAATTTGATGTTGTAATATTGCTATTTTTTTCTAGAATGGTGGTCATACTTTTAAAAGTTCGACTAAGACAATACTTAAGCCGTAATTCATGTTTGTATGGTACACATTGGTCACAAAATCAAACATATCCTAGCTCTTTGCCCATTTAATGTGGATTCAACCCCTCTCGCCTCTACCTTTTATGGTCATCCCACCCTGCCTCTCTAAAAAGAAAAGAAAATTATGAGCTAAATCCAATCACAATGGGTCTTGTCAGAGGACACAAGTATTAGTCCATCACAGACGGGATGGTTGTACTTCTAGCTCACCAAATAACAAATTATATGTTTAATAATGTCTCGTGTGTCTCATGAAAACATATTACATTTTTATGGAAGTTAACACTAGCTTTTACAAGACACATGTGGCAATTTCGACAATCTTGAGTGTTTATGATTTTTGTCCCAAAGTGTTGTGCAAACTGTGTGGTTGTGACTTGTGAGTAAGTGTGTATGTATTTGTAAATATAAGAAGGTTTGAGAGTTTAATTTAAACTCACAAAATGATTTATATTCGGAAACAAAGAGAGTACTACTACCTCTATTAGGGATTATAAGCCCCCCCAGAAATTTGAGCCTAACTTTGACTATGAATTTATAACATATAGAAAAAAAACTATATTTTACATAAATTATGTCATTGGATTCATATTTGAAAAAGTTTCCAATGGTACAATTTTTGTGATAAATAAGTTATATCTTGTTGGTGAATTTTAAAGTAGATAAAGTTGACTCAGTTGTAGATTGTTAAGTTAATTAATTTGGGAGGAGGGAGCATTGGGTTTAGAGGTTTGGGTTTGGTCTGATCCAGGAAGAACTGAACTTCTTTTTTACCGTGATCCTTTCCCCTGTCCGCCTCGAAAACCCAAGGGCGGGGCTGTCCCTGCGGCGGAGACACCAACCTTCCCCCACCCCACCGGGTAATTTCCGGGATTCGGAGAAGAATATGCTCGCCCATTCCCTAGGCGGCGGTAACGAAAGACCAACCGCACCTCCGCGAGGTCGCCGTCGCCGTCGCCGAGACCATCCCTCCGGTTTGTCCCGACGCCCTTGGCCACGGCGCGGGATCTGGTCCGTATATAAGGCGTCACCGCGCCAATGGCACACCCCAACCCGGAGGGAGGCTGCGCCTGCGACTGCGTGGGGAGCTGCCATTTGGCGCCAACACGCCGCTTCTTCCTGCTGCACCCCGGACGCCCGCCCGCCCGGGCACTGCAGGTATAATTTTTTCCCCTTTCACCTTCATCCGCTCTTATTGCCATATTTGCCTCCGCATTGTGCTTGTCCTGCGTCTGCGCGCGTGGCTGTGGTATGGCGCAGGGAGTGATCAATCACCGGGCTTTCCTCATTGAGGTTTCTGGTAAATAAGTAGTGGGTCATTGTGAGCTAGTAGTTTTGTTTTCACTTCCTCGGGTGTCTGGAGGAAGGCTCATGATTGCTTAGTTCGTGAGTGCGGTGCCATGGCAATGGAGCGTGCAAGTGCTCTGTGCCTGACATGTATGATGCATCCTCCTCTGCTCATTCGTTCTCCATCATTCTTGTCTATTTATTGCTTTTTACCAACGCATTACCTCTCTGCTACCTTTGCCCAGTTATGTTAGGATAGAGCCTTTTTCCCCTTTGATCTGTCGAGAATTATTGGTTATCGGATCAAGAACTGGTATTCAGTTCTAGCCACAGCTTTCTGACGAAGATGAGTCGCAAATTTTAGCAACAGTGACATCATGCTTTGGTTTATATCTGTATTTTCGTGCATACTGAAAGCACATGCTTATCAAAATGCCTTTCTGGGAGTGCTTCAAATTCCTATGTTGCGTTGGTGAACAAACTGTTTTGCACAGTTTCTCTACCATGAAGGGCACTAGAAATAGCCTAGTACATTATGAGCCTGGCTGTTATTTCAAGAATGAAATAGTTTATGATATGTTACTACAGTAACTTTCTAGTTCTTATGGCTGTTTCAGAGTTTTCTAAATATGTTCTGGTATGTTTCCCTGTTTCATAATCACTATGTCATAATGAAATGAGATTACAACCACTGGATGATTATCAATTAGAATTTCCTTGTGAGTCATCAAGCTAGTATCTTAAATAGCGGCATATATTCCTTGCTATGTATAGAATTGGCATTTCATATGAAGAAGCAACTTTACAATTTTTTGTTAACTTGTTGCTGTGTAACTAAAATGGGGGCTGACATGCCTGCAGTTATGTTTTCAAGTGCTAATTGCTGAAGGGAATGCATGTCAGCAATCAGCATACCCACAAGATATTTTTCTTGCCATATATGCTGTTGAAACTAATATTAATCGAATCCTAATATCATGACTTTTATGAAATTTGACAGGTTGATTTGTCAAGGGCCACAATTGGTCGAAAATGGGCCCAAAGAAATCAATAGATGACAAATTCTCCAAGTTTCATCCAAGTTTGCCAGTAGACACTAGAATTGGGATAGTTGGGGCAGGGCCAAGTGGCTTATCAGCAGCATACGCACTAGCTAAACTCGGGTACTGCAATGTAACTGTATTTGAGAAACGCCACACTGTTTCAGGGATGTGTGAATCCATTGACATCGAAGGTGGGGAACTAACTGACTTGCACTTCTATTCAGTTACCTTTTTCTGCACTGTTGTAGTTGTAACTTATGACTGACAATTGTATTCAGGAAGAACCTATGATCTGGGAGGACAAGTTATAGCAGCAAACAGTGCGCCTGCGATAACTCATCTGGCGAAGGAGGTAGGAGCTGAATTCGAAGAGATGGATTCACACAAGCTTGCTCTTATCGACAGCCAAACTGGAAATATTCGAGATCTTGAAGTAGCTGAGGACTATGTGTCCATGGTATCTCTGACGCTAAAACTGCAGGTGAGCTTTTCTTGTACAAGTGTGATTAGAAATTACTAGCTAGAAAATAGATGCTAAATTCAGTATAAAGTCTACCAATGGTCTAGCTCACTCTATTGTTTCCATGTGCGTCTTTTGGTAACTCTTATAGGATGAAGCAAATAAGTCAGGCCGAGTGGGCATTCATGCTCTGAGCGGATTGGCTTCTGACCCAACTCTTCAGTTTCTGAAGCAACATGGAATAAATTCAGTGCCAAAATCTGTGGCCTATGGTTACACAGCTTCTGGCTATGGTTTTGTTCAAGACATGCCCTATGCTTTCATTCAAGAGTTCACTAGAACCTCTATGGCTGGCAAAATACGGCGGTTTAAGCATGGTTACATGAGCATGTGGGAGAAACTAAGTCAGTCATTACCATTTGAAGTTCTTTGTGGCACAGAGGTTCTGAGGGTCAAGCGCAACAGCTCTGGTGCAAATATAACCATCAAGACGAACAATGGTGACGAGCAAACTATTGAGTTTGAAAAAATTATATTCTCAGGTGCTCTCGGTTTCAAGAACGGCAATACATATCGATCTTCCAATCTCACTGGTGAGCATAACTAGTTTCACCTTTGTTTGAAGTTAGCGTTACAGCTGTCTGATTAGTTTGTGTGCTCTTTGATTCAGATGGAGAAAATGAAGTGGTGGAATTGAATGATCTTGAAAAAGAACTATTCAGTAAGGTACAGACAGTTGACTACTATACTACTGTTGTTAAGATCAATGGATTTGAGCACATGCCAAAGGGATTTTACTACTTTGGAGAATTCATGGAGGATCCAGCAACAATAGGGCAACCAGTGGCAATGCAAAAATTCTTTGATGACACAGAAATTTTCTTGTTCTGGTCTTATGGGAATTCGGCAGACATCAAGGGTTCATTTGTGGCTAAATGTGTGACCGACATCGTGAGTTCTATGGGAGGCACTCCTCAGAAAGTGCTTTTGCAGCGACGATTCAAGTATTTCCCCCATGTCAGCAGTGAAGGTATAGAATAATAGCAGTGTCACCAATATCCAAGGTTTTTATTACTTTTCCATATTCCAACCATGGCGATTTCTTTCCTTGCAGACATGAAAGATGGATTCTACGAGAGGTTTGAATCTCAGTTGCAAGGCTTTCAGAACACTTACTATGTCGGAGGTCTCCTAGCATTTGAGCTCACCGAAAGAAATGCTTCATACTCCATTGAGACAGTTTGTAAACACTTTGCCATTGATGTTGAGCAAACAGTGACTCCTTATGTCAAGGTGAGCTAGAAAATACTTTCACAATACAAATTCGGCTATCACTACCACTTTCATCGTATTTAGCAAACTATTTATGCTTATGTTTTTCAATTATTGTTTCCACAGAGATTATTTCCTCTGTCCCACAACAGCAACCCTTCACCTCCTAGAGATCTTGGTGAGCTTGACGGTGTTCAATTTCCTGACCTTCCATCACTGGATGGATATTTGCAATACTGGGGAACTCACAGAGTCACTAAGAAGAATGCCATCTATACTTGGATCAATGAAGAAGGGAAGGTCATGAACCAAAGAACCTACCAGGAGCTTCATGAGAACGCATCTCATATTGCACACAAATTATTGACAAGCACGAAGCCTTTTATCAAGCCTGGTGACAGAATTATCCTTATTCATCTCCCTGGTTTGGAATTTATTGATGCATTCTTTGGATGCATAAGAGCAGGAGTTATACCAGTACCAGTTATCCCCCCTGATCCAATGCAAAGGGGTGGACAAGCACTTCTGAAAGTCGAGAATGTCTCTAAAGTGTGCAGCGCTGTGGCAATTCTATCAACCTCTTCATACCATGCTGCTGTACGTGCAGGTTATGTCAAGAACATGGTCACTCTAGCAAAGAGTCAGAAATGCTCAGCACAGTGGCCTGACCTCCCATGGGTTCATACCGATTCGTGGATAAAGAACTACCGGAGATGTCCAGACACCTTCAACTCAGACAATGTTTTGTCTATGATGACCAAGCCCCAGCCAAGTGACTTATGCTTTCTGCAGTTCACTTCAGGTTCCACTGGTGATGCCAAGGGGGTGATGATAACTCATGGAGCACTAATCCACAACGTGAAGATGATGAAAAAGGTGTATCGGAGTACCTCAAAAACTGTCCTTATTAGTTGGCTTCCGCAGTACCATGACATGGGGCTAATAGGTGGTATTTTCACTGCTCTTGTAAGTGGGGGAACTTCCATTCTGTTTTCACCGATGACATTCATCAGGAACCCCCTCCTGTGGCTGCAAACAATCAATGACTACCATGGAACCCATAGTGCAGGGCCAAACTTTGCATTTGAACTGGTGATAAGAAGACTTGAAGCTGAGAAGAGCAAAGTATATGACCTCTCTTCAATGATCTTCCTCATGATTGCAGCAGAGCCAGTAAGGCAAAAAACTGTCAAAAGGTTCATAGAGTTGACTCAACCTTTTGGCTTTTTGGAAGGTGCTCTTGCACCTGGATATGGGATGGCTGAGAACTGTGTCTATATTTGTTGTGCCTTTGGTGAATGCAATCCGGTCTTCATAGATTGGCAAGGAAGAGTTTGTTGTGGGTATGTTAAGCCAGATGATACAGATATTGACATCAGAATTGTTGATGCAGACTCTTTGGCTGAGCATCAAGATGACGGTTCTGAGGGTGAGATATGGATCAGCAGTCCTAGTGCTGGAGTTGGTTATTGGGGCAACCAGGAACTGAGCCAGAAAACTTTCTGCAATCAGCTTAAGAACCACCCCAACAAGATGTTCACAAGAACAGGTGATTTAGGGCGCATCATTGACAGAAAACTTTTTATTACAGGAAGGATCAAAGATCTAATCATTGTTGCTGGCAGAAATATTTATTCTGCGGATGTAGAGAAGACAGTGGAAAATTCTTCCGAGGTCCTGCGACCAGGATGTTGTGCTGTGGTTGGTGTCCCAGAGGAAGTTCTTACTCAGAAAGGCATCTCAGTTCCTGATTCTTCTGATCAGGTTGGACTTGTGGTGATTGCAGAGGTTAGGGATGGTAAGACAGTCTCCGAAGAAGTTATCGACAACATCAAAGCACGTGTGGCGGAGGAGCACGGTGTAACTGTTGCATCTGTCAAGCTTATCAAGCCTAGAACCATATCCAAGACAACATCTGGGAAGATACGAAGATTTGAATGCATGAAGCAGTTTGTTGACAACAATCTTAGTTTGGCCAATGGTAATCGTCCATCTAGGAAGAGTCTTTTCCGGTCTCTCACAACAGGAACAGGCACAGAGAGAAGGAGGTCATTCTTGAAGCAGACTGTTGATTCCACTATTCATCCTCGGCATGAAAGCAAGGTGAAAAGCTCCAAGGAAATAACTGACTTTCTGACACAGTTAGTATCAGATCAATCAGGTATTCCAAAGGACAAAATTTCTCCAACAGCAAGCCTACCTTCTTATGGCTTTGATTCAATTGCAGTGGTCCGAGCAGCTCAGAAGCTCTCAGATTATCTCGGTACTCCTGTTGGAGCCATTGACATCTTTGCTGCAAGCTGCATTTCTGAGCTTGCAAGCTTCTTGGAGAACTTATTGAATAAGTCGCAACCAAAGATGGCACCTCGGCCCAAAAGCAACGGGAAAAATTCTGAGGAGATTATTGAGTTTCTGACACAGATAGTGTCAG
Source organism: Lolium rigidum (assembly GCF_022539505.1). Taxonomy (NCBI): domain Eukaryota; kingdom Viridiplantae; phylum Streptophyta; class Magnoliopsida; order Poales; family Poaceae; genus Lolium; species Lolium rigidum. The sequence goes on from NC_061514.1 coordinate 108,919,290, forward strand.
ATCAATCAGGTATTCCAAAGGACAAAATTTCACCAACTGGCAGCCTACCTTCCTATGGTTTTGATTCTATTGCAGTGGTACGAGCAGCCCAGAAGCTCTCAGATTTTCTCGGTACTCCTGTTGGAGCGATTGACATCTTTGCGGCAAGCTGCATTTCTGAGCTTGCTAGCTTCTTGGAGAACCTGTTGCCCAAGTCACAACCACTGTTGGCATCTGATGTATCTTTCTGTACTGAGGATGAGAGTTCACTGGCTCCCGTAGATGTCACCGCAGATTTCAGTGTGCTTGCTACTGGGATTCTCCAACTCCTGTCCCTTACCTATGTGTGTTTCATGTTGCTACTCCCAGCATACCTTGCAAGTTCAGCATACATGAGCACGCTCTTTGCGGTCAGTTTGGTTGAATCATCACTGATGAACTATCTTAGTTCTTTGGTCATGGCACCTGTGGCGTGGATGTGTTATGTCTTTCTCACCTCTTTATCACTGTCTATCCTGGGGAAGTCATTCCTTCAGCCAAATTATGCCCTGACCCCTGATGTTTCGATATGGTCAGCTGACTTTGTGAAATGGTGGGCACTGAACAAGGCGCAAGGTTTAGCTGCAAAGATGCTAGCTGTGCATCTAAAGGGAACAATCTTCTTGAATTATTGGTTCAAGATGCAAGGCGCTCGGATTGGATCATCTGTTGTAATTGACACAGTAGATATCACAGACCCATCCTTGTTAGTAGTTGCAGATGGTACAGTGATTGCAGAAGGTGTTCTTATTCAGGGCCATGAAGTCTGTAATGAAGTGCTAAGCTTTAGGCGTATAAGGATTGGTCGTGAGGCATCCATTGGTCCTTATGCGGTGCTTCAGAAGGGCACTATTGTGGATGATGGTGCTGTGATCTTACCATTGCAAAAGACTGAGCCAGAAAAATCAACCTATCAGACTAAGAGAACTTCTGGAGGCATGAAGGTAATAAGAATATCTAATTTTGTACACTATGCTAAAAACTTTAGGCAGTACTCCCTCTATCCCTAACATCATATATTATATTTTATGGGATGGATGGAATACTACCTAAGGTTTAGGGTTGCTCATGCTTTAGTGGGAATTCTTAGTCTGTATTGCATTGGTTAAGTTGCCTAGCCCTAATTATTACTGTTTATTAGTAGAGGCAATATCAAGCTATATGCAATATTTCAGACACATGAGTAGGAACATAAATTTTATCAAGGAGGCCATGCACTGAAGCACAGTCGTTACTCGGCATAAAGAATTCATGTAGTTGAGCATGTTTTGCTGTTATGTGACTGTCTAAATCTTTTGCAGGAAGAAACAAGGAAAGCAGCCATGTTTCTTGAGCACCTCGTTTGCATCTATGCAGTTGCTTTTCTGGGTGCTCTGTCAAGTGCAACCGTCTACATGTTGTACACTCACTTCTCCGGCACTGAGGCTTCATTTCAGCACTTCTCCTTTGCCTGCATTGCTGGTTCGTTCCATTGGTTACCTGCTGCCATGGCAGCTTATCCTGTGATTGTCCAGGAGACACCCACAAGCGCATTGAAATTTGCTCTCTCCATTGCCTTCGCCTACTTGAGCTACGGTGTCATCCTCAGCCTTCTCACCAGTATAGTCAACACAGCTCTTGCTACAAGATTTGGGAAGAAATATGTGACAACAAGCTTGATTCAGCGGCGTATAAACATCGCTGTGCACCTCAGATTTGCAAAGATGCTATCTGGAACTGAAGCATTCTGCATGTACTTGAGGCTTCTTGGAGCAAAGATTGGCAGGCATTGCTCTATCCGGTCCATCAATCCAGTGGCGAATCCTGAACTGATCAGCATCAGTGATGGGGTCCATCTAGGTGACTTCTGCAACATTGTTCCGGGTTTCTACTCCAGTAAGGGGTTTACTGGTGCGGAGATAAAGGTCCAGGAGAACACCATCGTCGGCAGTGGCAGCCTGCTCCTCCCTGGCTCAGTCCTCCAAGGGAATGTCATCCTTGGAGCACTTTCTGTGGCACCAGAGAATTCCCTTCTCCAGCGAGGGGGCATCTACGTTGGGGCACAATATTTGACCTTGGTGAAGAACACCTTGCTTGCAGAAGATGAGCGGATTGAAATGATGGACCCAATGTACAAGAAGATCGTGGGGAACCTTTCAGCCAACTTGGCGATCACCACCATGAACGTCAAGTCAAGGTATTTCCACCGCATTGGTGTAAGCGGGCGGGGTGTCCTGAAGATGCACCAAGACATACCATCTTTGCCCAAGCACAAGTTATTTGGTGCTGGAAAGTCTTTCCCAGTGATCGTCCGGCACAGCAACAGCCTGAGTGCAGATGATGATGCAAGGCTCGATGCGCGCGGCGCAGCTGTGCGCATTCTCTCAGATGATGGCGAGGTGCCCCTTTTGGACCTCACATTGAAGAGTGGCAAAGCATTTTACGCGCGCACAATCGCCGACTTTGCCACTTGGCTGGTTTGTGGTCTGCCAGCGAGGGAAGAGCACGTGAAGCGTGCTCCTCACATCCGCGATGCTGTGTGGACCTCCTTGCGGGACACCAACTCGTACACCATGCTGCATTACTACTCCAACATATGCCGGCTGCTGCGCTTCGATGAAGGGAAGGAGATGTATGCAAAGTTCAAGCTTCGTCCTATTGATCAAGACATACCAGAGGAGTCTGGTCAGGTGGAGCCCAGGGGTATCTTGCCGCCAGAGACCGGTGCAATCCCAAGAGACGAGAGTGACACGCGCCCTCTGCTCTTCCTCGCCGATGACTTCCGTCGGAAGGTGGAACTTCCAGAGGGGGTGCGCTACATCTTCCAACTGCAGCTCAGGGAGGTGCCCTCCGACGACGCCACCTGCGACATTGCCCTTGACTGCACACGGCCATGGGACGAGGAGGAGTTCCCGTACATGGACATCGGGGAGATAACCATCGACAGCAATCTTCCAGCAGAGGAGACGGAGAAGCTCGAGTTCAACCCTTTCCTCCGGTGCCAAGAGGTGGATGTCATCCCGGCGACGTCCTGCAAGCAGAGCGCGTCCATCGACCACGGGCGCTCGCTGGTTTACGAGATCTGCCAGCGCCTACGGAACGGCGAGCCGCTGCCTGCGTCATGGGCGGCATTCCTCGAGCAGTCCGACACCAAGATCAACCTGTCCGGCTGCCCAGTGGCCGCGGCGATGCACACAGGATCCAACGCCGGCGATGCCAGCGAGACCAAGGTGACACTGGCCAGGACATGGTACAAGTCGCTCTGGGCCACGCTATGCCAGCCGCTGCTGCAAACACTGGTGCCATACTTCGTCCTGGGCCTGGTCATCTTCCTCCCATTCCGGGGCCTCCTCGCCATCACCGCGGCCACCGGCACGCCGCTCTACTGGCTGCTGCCGGTCTTCTGGGTCGTGTCGGGCCTTGTCGCCATGGCCACATGCGCAGCGGCTAAGTGGGTCCTAGTCGGCGTCAGGGCCGATGGTGACGCAGTGCACATCTGGGCGCCGCAGGTGTTTCTGGACACGGTCTGGCAGGCCATACGGACGGCCACAGCGGAGTACTTCGCGGAGCTGACGTGCGGGTCCGTGCTGTTCGCCGCATGGATGCGGATGATGGGGTCCTCGGTGGCCGTGGCCGAGGGGGTCTATGTGGACTCCATGGGAGCTCTGCTGAACCCGGAGATGGTGCACCTGGAGCAGGGCGCGAGCGTGGGGCACGACGCGCTGCTGTTCGGGCATGTGTACGAGGGCGAGGCCGGCAAGGTGAAGTTCGGCAGGGTCCACGTCGGGGAGGACGGCTTCGTTGGCAGCCGGGCGGTGGCAATGCCTGGCGTGAAGGTCGAGGATGGCGGCTACCTCGGCGCTCTGAGCCTGGCCATGAAGGAGGAGATCGTCAGGCACAAGCCATAGTAAACGCGAGCAGCATGTGTGTGTGCTCTTTTTTGTTTCAGCTAGCTGCCGTGTCGGTGTGCCGCTTATGGGTGTATGTATATAGGATCTTATAGCTGATAAAGATCGATAGTGATAAGTGGCCGCTAGAAGAAGAAATAATCAGTTGTTGTACGGAAATTAAATAATAAGTCAATCATCAGCATTATTGTTGTTTGAGCATCTCCGGCAATCAGATTTTCAGCTTCGGAGAGAGTATAAACTGCAGAGCACCGCTGAAGTGTAAATTTGCCATCTGCCTCGCCCGACAGTACAGATTTGGACTTCTGATTATTGCGCCACGATCTTCATGATAGCATGGCGGCATGCTAAGTATGTTTGCAGGAGGAAGATACCTCTCACCCAGTCTGTGTATGCGAGGCAAGTTTGGTTCTACTGCTTTCAAGCTTGCTCTGCCAGCCACGGACCGTCTAGGGCGTCTGTTTAGTTGCTGGCAGCCATTTTGGATACTTGTGGAGAATTTTTTTCACAGAGCCATGGTTTTCTGACCTAACCTAAATTTATCTTAGCCAATTTCGTCTTAATCGATTCTAATCTATCCAACAGTGTTTTAATTCGAGACAAGTCCTACTAGAAAAATATGTACCTCGACATTATGATTTCATTCCTACAACCGGTTCCTATTTTCTTTGAGCTCTACTATGTAAAGCATCCCCCATAGCAACTACATCTTCCCTTGAGCTCTACTTGATGGATACCTTTGATTAGAACTCGAGACTAGCAGGAGCAGCTTCGAAGGCGGCCGGCGCCGGCGAACGGCGGTAGAGACGCTGGAGCAGAGGACGGAAGTAGAGGACGCTAGGATGGAGGTCGAGCATAGATGGGGGTGGGGGCGAAATGCTATCTTTTTCTCTTTCTCAACCCTCCCCCAAAAAAATTCTTCATAGTTTTTTACAACGCTGGAGCGCCCCCTCCCCCTGAGTTACACTAAGCTCCGTCACTGCCATGGGAGGACGACATTTCCATCTATTCTCGAAAACATTTGTGGCATTGACCAAGATTCGTACCATAGGGTCCAAAATTATGGCAGCATCTCACTTGTGTGCACACAACCAAATTCATATAAGTTTGTAGCACCTCGAAAACACTCATGCAACATCACAAAAATAAGTAAAGTAGCCTTATGTTGGAGCAGCGACTTTGCCGGATCAGGCTCTCCAGAGGCAGATCTAATGAGTCTGAACTCATCCCCCATAGCAACCCGATCTTCCCTTGAGCTCTACTGGGTGGATACCTTTGATCAGAACTGGAGACTAAGCAACAGGAGATTCGAGGGTCAACGTTGTCGTCGAACGGCTGTAGAGACGTCGACGGTGGAGGATAGAAGCAGAGGATGCTAGGATGGAGGTCGAGCGCAAACGAGGGGAGGGATACTATTTGTCTCTCCTTCTCAACCCTCTCCCCCCCCCCCCAAAAAAAACTTCAAATTTTTTTTCAAAGTTGGGGGCAGCCCCCCCCCCCCCCAAAAAAAAACCACCCCCAAAAAAATCTTCACGACTTTCTACAAAGTTGGGGGGGGGGGGGGGTAGCGCCCCTTCCCCCGAGTTGCTATAAGCTTTGTCACCGTCATGGGAGGATGACATGCATCTATTCACACGAAAACGTTTGTGGCATTGAGCAAGATCCGTACCATAAGGTCCAAAACTGTGGCAGCATCTCACCTGTGTGCATGCAACAAAATTCTTATGAGTTTGAAACATCTCAAAAAACACTTATGCAACATCACAAAATAAGGAAACTAGCCTTATCTTGGACCATCGAATTTGCCGGATCAGGTTGGCTAGAGCCAGATCTAATGAGTCTCAACTCATCCCCCATAGAAACTCCATCTTCCCTTGAGCTCTATTGGGTGGATACTTTCGATTAGAACTCTAGCATGAGAAGCTTCGAGGGCGGCCGACGTTGGCTCTGGCGAATGGCGGTAGAGACGCCGGGGACGAAGGACAGAAGCAAAGGACACTAGGATGGATGTCGAACGCATACAAGACGAGGCGATGGTTGTATTTTTGTAATGTCACATTGTTGCTCGTCATTGCTAGCGCGCGACCCAACAATGGAGTTGTTTCATCCCCCGACTGGACTGTAGTTCTTTTTTAATAGAAAACGTAAGAACATGATGGTCACCAAAATGGTTGGATGTCTATTCTTAGATAACGAAGTGATATTTTAACTATCTTCATTGGGCTATGACAGAAGCAAAGGATGCTAGGTGGATCTCGAACGCATACAAGACGAGGCGATGGTTGTATTACTGTAATGTCACATTGTTGCTCGACATTGCTAGCGCGTGACCCAACAATGAAGTTGTTTCATCCCCCGACTGGACTGTAGTTCTTTTTTAATAGAAAAAGTAAGAACAGGATGATCACCACCAAATGGTTGGATGTCCATTCTTAGCTACGAAGTGATATTTTCCCTATCTTCATACCGGCAGTAACCAAAGGAGATAATCATAGTGTTACCGTCGTAGACCCTCCCAAAGATCTACCAAAGACCAAGCAGTCATAGCCCACGATGACGACACCGAGATTTGTTAACGTAGTTTGGCAAACTGCCTACTCTTCGGGGCATGACCACGGGCGCTCCTCCCCAATTATGCCGCAACACCAGCCGCTTTGGGCGCCGGCACATGTTGTCGGCTCCCCTTGCGCTCCTTCTGCTATCAAGTTGCCATAGGTTACATTACGCGGCATCCGTACATATTATATAGGAAGGCTAGGCTACTAGAGTCTGACTCGAACACGACTCCGTCGGCACTTATTACACCTTAGAATCCAAATGTAAACCCAACTCATACATAATATTCGACACAAACTCAACAATGGCTAGCATATGTAAAAGTGGCTCATCGGGAGATCCGTAATAATACTGCAGCGGAAAACATAACCTAAATCTTGGAAATTCACAACAGAAAGACCACCCTATAGTAGAGAACGCAGGGAAAATGGTCTTTTACTAGTCGATAGGGCTGGAAAGAGGAAATGCAACCATTGACCGTTGCAATCGCGCAACAAGAATTCCAGCCCGTCCTAACGTCATTGTACCCCGGATCTGTGCTCCGATTAACCGTTAGGTCAAAATGATTGGAGATGTATTTTGAAGTTTAAACTTTAAACCCAGGTCCGGTCTTTGCTAAGGAAAAAAAAGAAGAGAAAAAGGTATGCAGACGATCACCTGCTCAGCAACAACACTGCACCAGCTGTCCTGACGTCACCAACGAGACGGACCCGATGCCAACGCCAAAGCGATACTAGGTCACTGCGAAGTGGGACCCACCTGACCTTCTCCCTCGCTGCCGCGCGGGCCGATCAGAGCGGCCGGATGCTCGCCACGTGTCCCCGGGCACGTGAGACCATACGGAGGAAGCCCACCAAACCGCCGCTGCGGCGTGTTTCGACGGAGGGAAGACCAGACCAGACCAGGAAAAAAAAGGCGCCGTCTTGTTCTTGCGTCCCTTCCGTGGCCGCGCCGTTCGCTACGAGTTGGAGCCGGCGGCGCTCGAGGGCAAAGGCCGGATTGGATGTCTCATGCCGCCGCCGCCGCCAGGTCGCGCCGCGTCGTCGCGGTGCTCGCCGTCGCCCTCTTCCTGGCCTGCTTGCACCCCGCCGCCTCCTCCTCTTCCCGGAGAGGTACGTCCTCCTACGTTGCTTGCTTTACTTACCCCGCCGCCGCTTCTCACGTTCTCGCGCCGCCCGACATCTCCTGGGTTCCTGATCCTGACGTTTGTGCTTGTTCCCCTCCTCGCCGGCCGGTGCAGCAGAGGCGGCGTCATTGCAACGAGTGGAGATGGCGGCCATGTACGCGCCGCAGGACCTGCAGGAGAAGCCGGATGTGACCAAGGTACGTCGGCCGCGCCCGCGCCCGCGCCGCCGCGCTACGGCTCGGGGACGAAGGAAAGGCGCCTCCTTCCATGGTTTTCTTTTCCTGGCGTGCTCTCTTTTTTGAACTCGTGTGTGGGGTTTTCGGTTGCGCAGGACGCGGAGGAGGACGTGAGCACGACGGGGTTCGGCGCGGAGGAGGAGCGGGAGGTGCCCACCGGCCCGGACCCCATCCACCACCACGCCAGGGGCCCCCGGCGCCGCCAGTCGCCCTGATCACGCGCGCGCGCGGGGCGGTGGGCGGGGATCCTTCCATGGCCAGGGTGTGGGGTGAGCCATGAGGAACAGACCAGATTCTGATATGCATGGCTGCTGTGTTTGTTTTCCTGAATCTGTGACGATGCACTTTGGATTCTGATTCGATTGCTAGCTGTTGTTGTAGGGAGATTGTAGTCTCATTCAGGGCTATGTCCTTTCTGTTTTTGCATACTAAATCAAAGGAACAGGGGGGAATACAATTCATTTTCATTAATAAGGGATGTACAATTACTGGTTCTTCCCCTCAACAAACTTGTTTGTTACTGTTGGTTTGTTACTAATTGCTTACCCCTTCCCTGTGACTTTGCTTCTGTTGTGGTTTTTATTTAAACAGATAACAAATTTCTTTCGATGTTGAGATTGGGGGCAAGAAGCAATAACTCTTAATTCCTTTTCTGTTCCATCAGGAAAAATGAACTTTGTTCTGGTCTGTGTTAGGGCAGGGAAAGAGTTCATGAAAAGTTTGTCTGAAATGTGCTGTGCTGGACAATTTTGATTTGCTATAAGCAGCTAGCTATTGCCTCACTTCGTCTAAGACTTCAGGGAAAGAGTTCATGGAAAGTTTGTCTGAAATGTGCTGTGCTCGACCATTTTGAAAGAGTTCATTTTCTTCAGATTATTTGCCTGCATTTGAGATGAACAAAAAGTGCTTGTGCAGCATATTTATACCTTCTTGGTCTACCTTTAACCTGTGGTTTAGTTACAGTTGTATTGCCATCCATTATATACCAGTAGAAAAGTTTGCATGAACAAATGGGTAACTTTGCCTACTCGAAAAAATGTAGACGAAACTGTATTCATTTTTCACCATAAAGTGAAAATGCATCGGTGTTGTCTGAACTATATTTTACTCTCAAGTTTGCACTAGTTTGTCACTTCTTAGCAATGTTTTATCGCATTTCCTTACAGCCTGCAAAAGTATTCTGTACCTCGGGGGTTCTGGGAAGAATGCTAAGGATCAGACTGGAACATATGAATGATCTGTTTGCACCGCAAAGGATGGTACAAAATGTGCTGATGCAAATTGTCTTTTGTGGCATGGCCATGTTATCTGCAAGGCTTGGCATCCTTCTTGAGTGCATCTCCTCCTGTACTTCTGTCCGCTGAATGAATGCAGAATTTGAGAAATGGGTTCAGATAATGGAGACAGAAGAAGTACTTGCATGATTTAGTGAGAAATGCATATCAATAGTACAGATGGGCACAAATCAGATTCCACACCACTGTTGAGATAAATATCAGTTTTGTTGGATCGGACGTGATTTTACTTTCAATACAACGACTGATTGCTGTATTTTGATCATATGATGGTGAGATTGGCAGTTGGCAGGCCAGGATGCAGCCGGATCTTGTTGCCTAAGCCAGTGGATCTTATTTTTTGACAGTGTGAATCTACTGGTGATGAAGATGGCATTAATACATATCAGTTCTGTTTGATCTGACGTAATTTTACTTTTTCAAGTATGTGCATGATTTGCTACTCAGAACAGCATCCTCTTCAGGGTGATTATAACGTTTTCTAGTCTACGTTTCAGTTCCTTTAAATCCCCGCTTGTCACCTACTCGGCGTCATCTGCTTACAGGATGCAATTCCTGGGATCCACGCGCTCACCGCTGATGCCCACAATCTGGCAAGCCTGGGCGCCGGCCAAGTGTAGGCTGCTGGCGTGGCTATTCGTCCAAAACCGGGTCCTCACGGCGGACCGCCTCCTGGCAAGACGATGGCCAAACTCATACTTCTGCCCCCTGTGTATGCGTAACCTAGAGACGGCGGAGCACCTGCTGGTGGAATGCCCTTGGTCCACGGCCTTGTGGTTCAGGGTCGCCGACAAGTTTGGTGCTGCATCGCTGCGTCCGGATACCTGGAACCTCCCCTTGGCGTCACTCCCGTCTTGGCTTGCGTCGCTCTCCGCCTTGGTGGGTGACCCGGCCAAAACTGCGAAGTCCCTAGCCCTGTTAGTGATTTGGACAATCTGGCGTGAGCGGAACGCTCGCATCTTCCGGGGCTCGCACCGCTCCCCCGACGTGGCCGCGAGAGAAGTGTTCGACGAGGCGGCCGCTTGGGCTTTAGCTGGCTGCCGGCACATTCGATGCCGCGAGTAGTCCCGTGTATGTACGTTCTGTAGGGCTTTGCCCTACCGTGTCCTTTGTAAACTTTGTGCTCCTTGTAGCACTCTCCTTCTATCAATACAAAAGCGCAGTCCTCCTGCGTCGTTTCAAAAAAAATAATAATAATAATAAAGTTGCAGACGCGCTCTTGCAGCATATGGTGCAGAGTTAGGCCACGAGACTCCACCGGTTAGTACGATGTTTCGCTGGCCTATGATTTATGTAAGCACACTGGTGATATCCTAGCTACAAAAAAAGAAGCAAATTTCACAAAAGCACAATTATTGTGACAAGAGTTTCACATAACCACAACCGGAATCTTTTTTTGGGAGACTAATTTGGAAATACACAGATAGTGTGGAGGAGAGTGGTACAACTTTAAAAAAAAAATTAAGGGTTTCCCCCGATTTCCATTATAGAGAAATCATCAGTAACAAGGCTTTCCACCTTACACAGCAACCACCAAAGTCAAAATGAACCAACGGAAACAGATACTACAAGCAGGGAAAAGGAAAAGACAGACAAATTAACCCCCATAGGAAATTACTGCTCCAGGGAGCAAACTCCATCTAGTCCTAATTTAGAGCTGCCCAAAGCTTCTGTCATTTTCTTCCTCTTCTGTTCTTTTTTTCACCCCTCCAGCCTCTGAATCCATGGCGTCCATCTTCGTCTATCTCTGAAAACCTCAGCCGCGACCTGTTCCAACAACTTTGCGCCCCGTCCTAGCTCCACCCTTACGCTTTCCTTCACCTGCAGACTACTCAGGAAGTGGACTCCCTTATGCACTGACCAAGCAAAACCGAAGCTGGCAGAATGGGTCGCAGCATTGGACTAGCATTGGACAGAAAAGCGCAAGAAACTACCCAGCTAAATGGCGTTAAAGCGAAAGAAGACGCTGGTGATAACCCTAACCCCAATAGTTGTGGTTTTGTGAAATTTGCTAAAAAATGCCACAAAGTTGAAATAGTACCGTTAACCGCAAATCAGTAGTAAAACACAATCTCTACAGATACAACATCTAAGATGGAGTAGTAAAAACCACTCTACCATATATTTGTGTATCTTTATTTTAGCTGCTAAAATTTGTGTATCAAACCTCTCCTATTACGGTACGGGGTAAAGCTTTAGATACCAATACCATGCATTGATCACTGCCTTTAAAAAGTAGTTTTCAGATAAAACGAACTTGTCGCACGGTATTGTGAACTTCTCTTCGGGTGATTTCTATGCTGTTGTTCTTCTTAAAATTGACTTGAGCTTTGGACGAGGCTTTACCGCCTGAACATATCAAGTCTCTCTGATCGTTGATACTCTGATAGCTCCAGTTAGTAGCATGAACAATTTGCATGTCCGTAAGAACTTTGGCTCCAGCCATAAGAAACTTTGCAAATTGCTGCTCCCCTCTAGTGCCGCAGTACCCTAGCAATTTCACATGTTTGAGATGCTCACGTAGGCAGATGATTGTATTAGCTTGATGTGCCGCCGGTTGCCAGCACGGTCCAGCAAACGCACCCGGGTTGTCCTTGGAACCAAAGTTGAGGCACCAAATCCGAAGGTGCTGCAAAGATGGGAATAAGCTTAGCATGCCGGCAGCCTTGCTCATTTCGTCTCCATGGCTGAACTTCATGTTGAGGACGAGGACGGTTACTATGGGTACGGAGCTCCTAGGCATGACGGTGAAGCAGGGCGAGTCCAGCATCGGAAGCGTGAGGTGAAACGTCGCGAGCTTAGAGGGCAGCGTAGCTTCGGAGACGATGTTGGGATACAGCCGCCACAGATTGACGTTCCCGAGCGCAATGTTGTCAACATTGGGCATGTCCCTGAAGGAGATCTCTTGGAGTGGGACGCGTAGGTTCACGAGCTGCAGGGCAGCTAGCGTACGTGAGCGGGGGACAAGGCGGTGGAGGTCATGGACTCCCAAGAGGCGTAGCAGCCGCAGGGCCGGACAAGCAGCTATCAGACGGTGCAGCGATGTCTCGGAGATCTTCACGTCAGCCAGTATCAAGCTATGCAGGCGACTCAGGGCCAAAGGAGCCCGAGGGTGAGGGTCGACGAGGCGGCACCTAGTGAGATCCACCTAGCGAGGGGCTGTGGGCTGACCTGCTAAGGGCCAAATACCTGGGAGATCACGACTTGTTCTCTCCAGCCGTGCCGACTAAGGGCTCGCAGTTCTGGAATGCCATTCAGAAGATCAAATGGTATTTCAAAATGGGGGCCAAGCACAAGGTCCGGAACGGGAAACGCACCTATTTTTGGCTTGACTGGTGGACGGGCACGGGGCCCCTGCGTCTGACCTTTCCCCGCCTCTTTGCTTGTTGCGATAACCACTTTGCCACTGTTGAAGGGGTGCGTGACAATGAAGGGTGGCACATCCGGTTTAGACGCTCCTTCGGTCTCGCGGAGACGGTGGAATGGGACAACCTTTGTAGAATCTTTGATCTAACCCCCATGTCTCCGGGCGAGGACGAGGTCCGCTGGTCGCTGGATCCTTCCGGAGATTACTCCACCAACTCCATGTACTGTAAACTATCTCAGGGCGGGGCCATAACCCACTTCAAAGAGGTTTGGCGCACCAAGGTTCCGCCTAAGATTCGGGTCTTTCTTTGGCAGCTGATTAGGGGTAGGTTGCCAGCTGGGGACCAGCTGGTCAAGAGGCGGGGGCCCTCTGACGGTAGCTGTGCCCTATGCGGTGGCTGGGAGACTTGCGATCACATCTTCTTTGAATGCCATCTAGCGAGATTCATGTGGGCAGGAATTAGGGAACTTCGCATCTGCTCTTGGAACCCGACAGGGTCGCGGATTTCATTGCCATTGTCAATGGCCTTACGGGTCGTCTCCGTAGGATAGCTTGGTTCACCTTTGCGGCCCAATCCTGGGCCCTCTGGAACATCCGCAATAAGCTAGCTATAGAGGGATCCTTGATCAACAACCCGTCTGATGCTATCTTCAAAATGTCTATCTATATGCAGTCTTGGAGGGTTCTGGTCAGACCGAGGGACCTGCCGCTTCTGGACGCGGCGCTGGACGAGGTTAGGAGGCTTCAGCGACGGCTTCGCGATGAAGACGGAGGATGATCCGCACCTGTGCACCTGTGCCAGCATCATGTTTCCCTCCAGCACGTGTAGCTGTTGCACTTTGTAGCCTTTTCCGTTTCAGTTTGGGCACTTGTGGTAATGGAGTCGCTATGTTTAAGGCATCAGACTAGCTGTTCGGGTGTGAGTTTGTATCGCTACTATTGTTGCTTCGTGTGCTTTATTTATAAAGCAGGGCCAAGGGCCTTCCCTTTAAAAGATCCAGATAGCGGAGCCGGAGACCCCACGCGGCCATTATGTCAAGGGAAAGCAGCTGCCGCGCGCCACCCAAGGCGAATGTCAAGTCGAGGCTATCGTCAATGCGCCTTCGCGCTAGGGTTTGTAGCCAGCCAGCGGTTGTCTCGTCAGCACGGGTGCTTGCTTGGAAGCGCCGGATAGGCGCCCCGGCGCGGTGGGAGGAAAGTATACCTGAGATGGACCGGCCGTCTGAGGGGATAATTGAGTCGCGGGCGTAGAGGTCGAGGTCGAGCGGCATTGACGGCCAGATGAGTTGCCAACGGCGGGAGAGTTGCATGGTGCGGGCTGCCTCCTTGATTGGGAGGAGGGAGACGATGTTGCCCAGCAAGCAGTCAGGGAGGAGGCTGAAACGATCTTCGGCGGCCACCTCCATTGATTCTTTTCCTAGGGCAGTATCTTTTGCATGAATTTTTGTGAGTTCGTACGGAGCATCTATCTTTCCTATAGTACAAGTCTTTAGATCAATTATATTAATCTGCAATTCTACATGCCATGTAAGAACAAGACACGATGTAGCAATACGGAATTTTTGCTACTGATAGATTGACTCGTAATAGGCCCCTGGCACGGAATCGTGGACTACTCCAAGTCCAAGATCACGGACTACTTTTTTTTTTTTTTGAGAAACACAGTACAAACGCAGACCCTCACATACACGCGCATACACTCACCCCTATGAACGCACACACGCACACCCCTACCCCTATGAGCACCTCCGGAAGACTGAGCCGGCGGATTGGATCTTGAAATTGACGAAGTCACCACAGGCGCCTCGCTGTCGACGGGAACGTCGCCTCCCACTGAATGAATATTCCACCTTTATGAGACACACAGATGTCAAACCTGGGATTTGAACTCTGGTGGGCTGGGGGTACAACCACCCTCCTAACCACCCAACCTCAGGTTGGTTCTCGTGGACTACTCGACTCCCCTCCATATATCAGTTTAGAGAGAGGATTTTCAGAGCGGGTGCTCAGCGCGCACCCTTATCTACACTATCTATATTGCATCAAGATCTGTGCTAGCTCCTTTTTTCCCTCTCTTAAATAACTTCTCATTTTTATATCTCTCACACCACACAATTTTTGAACTTGACATTTTCCAAGTCACTTAAACATAACCACTTAAATGTAGGAAAAATAGTTAGAATTTTTTAATTGAAATTTTAAAAAATTCTAACTATTTTTCCTCCATTCTATTTGTTATTTTTGAGTGACCTAAAAAAATCAAATCCAAATATTATATAACTCGAAAGGTACAAAAAAGACAAAATCAAAAAAGTGCAGGTGCGTAGAGCGCAAGCTCTACTCAACTTTTCCCATCAGTTTATTATTAGTCCTACATGTAGCCCTAGGTTATCAATTTAACCAACTTAATACGAGGTATATATATTTAAAAAATCAGTAGAAACTTTAGGTGTTATATTTTCTAACAGTATAAATTTCGTGTTATAATTATATAGGTCAAATTGGCGATCTAGGTACACACGTAAGACTTTTTTCGAGAGTACGCCTTGGCATACCATATTTATTTTTATAGAAGGCAGAATTTTAAAGAACGACCACATCTCGCTGCGAACAACGAGTATAGCAACTCCACACCACCACCGACACACAACTATGAAGCAAAAAAAACAAAATTGTCCTAAGCTAAACATCATCGCCGCGTCGCGACCGGCGTTGGTCACCCCCGAAGATCAGCGACGCTACAAACGTCCCTTGCCAACGCACCCTCCACCCTTGATGCCGTATAGGAGATGGCAAGTGGAAGGCGGGACTCGAAAAAGTCTGAGAAAGGCACCATCTTGGACTAACCGGCAACAACGTATATTGCGCCTCTGAAGATTAACTTGGGAAACGGTGAACAACGGAGGAGAGAAACCTAGGACCTCCATGCCTTGTCTCCACACATGATGCTCCCAACAGAGGAACGGCGTCGAGGACGCCGCCATCACATCGATCCAATTCTAAATCTAGGCTTTCGCCTGGAGACAACTGTGCATATCCAAGAGAGAGCGAGGGGATGTCGACACACCTCGACGATGCCTCCAAGAAGGGAACGATACCTACGGGTATACCTGGCCATGGGCAGCCCGGCCCGGCCCGAAATTCCCGGGCCAAGCCCGACCCGACCATGTCTCCGGGTCGGGCCTGATTTTTTGGCCCGATGGTCAGGATGGGTCGGGCCTGGGCCGTGATTATATGCCATTTACTGAAGTGGCCTGGCCCGACGCCCGAGGCCCAACGGGCTTTCACTGTGATGGGCCGGGCTTGGGCCAATATTTTCGGCCCGACAATCGGGCCGGGCCGGGCTTGGGCCGAGATTTTTCCCGTCGGGCCTTGGTCGGCCCAGCTCGAGGCCCGGCCCGGCCCGAGAAATGCACAGGTATACCCACGAGTGCCAACACCGGGCTGGATTTTCATCCGTCTCTTCGCACATCCCCCACCACCGAGGATTGAGCCAGCAAGTCCATGTAGCCTCACACCACCGCCACCGCAGTTCCTTGTTGTCGTAGATGCAAAGTTATAGTCTCCAACACCCTGCAGTAGAGGGCCATGTCCAACTCCCGCCTCCATCCTGGCAAGAATCTGCAGCCTCGACTCCGGCACAAGTCAGGGTCGTCTACCAGGTCGTCAACCACTCCAGGCGACATCCATGTATGTGGTAGCAGCAGCCCCAGCCCCTTTGGCCCAACATAAGCCCGTGAAGAGAAGGCCCAGATTGTGCCCACCTTTCCCCTCCAGATCCTCTGCCGGCAGCCACAGGGAGGGCACCCACACGCCCGCAGCAAGTCGGCAACCAACCTGTGCTCGCTAGGAGCTCCTTCCTGGCGACACACTCTGAGCCGCCGCCGCCCGACCTTGGATGCGCTACCACCTACGGTGCTTGCCGATGCACCACCTAGCTTCGTCGACCCTGCTACTTCCTCTTCCGAGCTCCTCCGCGCCTCCATCGCCTCAACCGTGTGCCGGAGAGCGCATGCACACCCTCGCTCCATCGCCTGCTTTCCACCCTCGCCGCCCAGGTTGATGTCCACCTCCGTGCATAGGGGCCACCTTTGGTGACTAAGGTATGGCTACCACCGCCAGCATCTGCGATGACAGCGGCCATGGATGGTGGATGAGGCAGATTTCTAGGGTTTGGGGAGGGGAGCCTCCGGAGCCGCTTCGCGCGAGGCAACCCGGGGGGGTTTAGTTGCTACACGCGCAAGACTAATCACCTTTCCCCTCCAGATCCTCTGCCGGCAGCCACAGGGAGGGCACCCACACGCCCGCAGCAAGTCGGCGACCAACCTGTGCTCGCTAGGAGCTCCTTCCTGGCGACACACTCTGAGCCGCCGCCGCCCGACCTTGGATGCGCTACCACCTACGGTGCTTGCCGATGCACCACCTAGCTTCGTCGACCCTGCTACTTCCTCTTCCGAGCTCCTCCGCGCCTCCATCGCCTCAACCGTGTGCCGGAGAGCGCATGCACACCCTCGCTCCACCGCCTGCTTTCCACCCTCTCCGCCCAGGTTGATGTCCACCTCCGTGCATAGGGGCCACCTTTGGTGACTAAGGTATGGCTACCACCGCCAGCATCTGCGATGACAGCGGCCATGGATGGTGGATGAGGCAGATTTCTAGGGTTTGGGGAGGGGAGCCTCCGGAGCCGCTTCGCGCGAGGCAACCCGGGGGGGTTTAGTTGCTACACGCGCAAGACTAATAAAGAAATATAGAGGGAATACTAAAGAAGAAGAAGAAGAAGAAGAAGAAAAGAAACAAATAATTATACGCGAGAGAACTAACAAAGAACAATGAATGACATGCGGGAACAAAAACATTTGTGAAGCTAATTTTGAAGACTAAGTGGAACAGATCTTTCTGAATAGAGGAAAAAAGTAAATATACTCTAAGGAACAAATAATAACACATTGGGGAACAAATACATATACACGGGGAAACCAAAAAATCAAGAAACAAAAATATTTGTGGAACTAATTTTTAGGAATAATAAGAATAAATCTTTCTACACAAAGGAACAAACAATCGTACATTTAGGAACAAAAATGATCATCACATGAACAAAAAAATTGTGAAACTAATTTTCTGAAATAAAAGGAACATATCATTCTACATGCAGGAACAACTAATTATATGTTAGAGGAACTAATATATACAGGGGGAAAAACAAGAAGAATCCAGGAATAAAAAGATATGTGGAAATAATTTTCAAGATTAACTGGAAGAAATATTTCTTCATAGAGGAACAGACAATCACACACTAGAGAAAAAAAACTTCACCAGGAACAAAAAAAATCAAGGAGAAAATATCATGTACACATGGAAATGAATCCCATCTACACAAGGAACAAAATCTCGTCTAAAAGGGAACGAATATTGTCGACACACGAAACAAGTATTGCCTACGCACGAAATGAGTCTAGTCTACACAGGGAAAAAATCTCGTTTGTGCAGGGAACAAATGTCGTCTACACATGGAATAGATCTCGTCTACACAAGGAACAAATCTCGTCTATGCATGTAACAAATGTCGCCTTCACAAGGAATAAATCACATATATATGTGGAACAAAGAAACAAGTATAATACGGGAACAAACAAAAGTACAACGACCGGTGAATAAATTACAAGTGCAAAGGGCATTAGGCCGAGCGGAATAAAATTTTGGCATCCATGGAACAAATCATAACTACAAGAGAAACAAGAATTTTAGACATGTAGAACAAAACACGAGCACGAGAGAATAATATTGGATCATGTGTGGATCCAAATTTGTATAAATGAGGAACAAATCATGACTAATATTGAAAAATAATTTTAATTAGACTATCTGGAACAAAACATCAGCGCTAGTGGAATAAAATATCGAAAGAGTTCATGACCACTTGAACATTTTATCCGAGATGTGTGGCATTGTGGGTCATGTTGGGGCCTATGTGCAGCTAGCTATGTCTCAGTTTGTCCAAGACTTATTTTTCTTCAAAATTTTCCATAATTTGCTAGCATTTTAATATTTTGTGTTGCTTAGATATTGTTGCCATGTATTTATACTTCGAAATATTTTCACGAACATAAAGGAAGCTTTGCCTAATTCGATAATTTTTCCAGCATAAATTTTAGTATATTCATCCTTCTTAACCAACATTTGCTATCAACTCTGAATTTGGAGTATTGTGTCTTCTAGTAGCAAGGCTGATGAGTTTTTCATATTTCCTACAGTGTGCTTGCACAAGTATTCTGTAGCTTGATGTTGTGCAGGGTGATGCAGTTGGGAAACCCCAAGAGGAAGGTATGATGAGCACAGCAGCAAGTTTTCCCTCAGAAGGTAACTAAGGTTTAATCGACTAGTAGAAGAAAGAAATCACTTCTAAAGGTTGTTGCTGGCTGACTTTGGCAGGGTGCACTACCGGTGTGAGCAACAACGTGGAACCTGCACACAACACAACCAAACTACTTTGCCCCAATTTACAGTGAGGTTGTCAATCTCACTGGTTTTGCTGAAAACAAAGAATTAGACGTATAGTGTGGAAAGAGATGTTTGTTTGCAGTGAATAGAGAGAACAGTACTTGCAGTAAGAAAACAGAACATGTATTTGTAGTAGATGGTTTTATCATTGTAAAAGAAAGGACCGGGGTCCACAGTACACTAGAGGTGTCTCTCCACAAAGATAAATTACATGTTGGGTAAACAAATTACAGCTGCGCAATTGACAGAATAAATACCATACATGACAATATGATTACTATGAGATTCATTTGGGCATTACAACAAGATTCATAGACCGTAATCGAACTGCATCTAGCTATGACTAATAATCCACCCTCAGGATATCATCCGAACAACTTTGGGTATTAAGTTGCAAGCAACAAATTATTGCATTAAGTAAAGTGTGTAAAGTAAACAATAAAATTATTCTTGGATAAAGCATTGTTGTTTTCTCCCTAGTAGCAACAACACATCTACAACCTTAGGAGTTATTGTCACTCTCCCAGATTACTAGAGGCATGAAACCACTATCGAGCATAAATACTCCCTCTTGGAGTCACAAGCACATACTTGGCTAGAGCATCTACTAGCAACGGAGAGCATGCAAGATCACAGATAACATATAAAAAAGATCTATAATCAACTCAATCATAGTACTCAATATTCATCGGATCCCAGCAAACACAACATGTAGCATTAAATAAAGATGATCTTGATCATGTTAGGAAGCTCACAAGATCTAGACATGAAGCATAAGGAGGAGAAGACAACCATCTAGCTACTGCTATGGACCCGTATAGTACAAAGATGAACTACTCACGCATCACTTCGAAGGCGGGCATGGTGATGAAGAGGCCTCCGGTGATGATCTCCCTCTCCGGTAGGGTGCCGAGAAGAGCTTCAGAACCCTCCCGAACTAGGGTCGACGATGACGGCGGCTGCGGAACTTTTCGTGGATTGAGGCTTGGGTATTTAGGTTTTTCCCGAGGATGTCAATTTATAGGCGAAAGGGCGAGGTCGGTGGGCACCCGGGGGGGGCACACCACCCCTAGAGGCGGCCAAGGGGCACGCCTAGGCATGGTGTGCCCTCCCTGGTGCACCTGTTCATCTCTCCTTCGGACTCCGTCTTTGTGACAGAAAAATAGGAAATTCGGATTTTGTTTCATCCAATTCCGAGAATATTTCCAGAACAACTTTTCTGAAATACTAAAATAGCAGAAAACAGGAAATGGCTCTGTGGCATCTTGTTAATAGGTTAGTTCCAGAAAATGCATAAAAATGCCACGAAGTGTAAACAAAACATATAGCAATTGGTGTAAAACAAGCATGGAGCATCAAAAATTATACATACGTTTGCGACGTATCATAGATCCTGGATTATGGCGACAGTGCTCATAAGATTGCATTTCTTCAGTGATCATCTGATCCGCAAGGCTTTATATTTCTGAATTGTTGTGTGCATAGCTACGTATGATGTGTAATCTGCAGCTAAGTATTGCTTCTAGTCATCTAAGATTTAATTTTCTTCACATTATTTGTCGAAGCTGCTAGCATTTCTTCAGTACTGCACTCTTTTGAGTTGGACAAAACTTTTGGTGCAATAAATTTGTATGTTCTTATTCAACTTTTGACCTATAGTTTAGTTACAATTGCATTGCTCTTTTACTTCAAATGTTATCATGATCACAAGGCAAGCTTTGATTAGTTAGAAAATGTAGAAGAAATGGGCTAATAAGGCACTGCTTGAACTACATTTGCTATGCGGTTTCAGTGGTTGTTTTTGCATGTAAGAAGTTTTATCAAATTTCCAACAGCCTGCCAATACCTCTGGGATTCTAGCAACAATGCTAATGGATCAAAGTGGAACTTTTGTAGAGTCTCGTAGTCGTAGGTAAATATGGGTCTGTAGAGGGACTAGAATACAACTTTACCTTGTACATACAGAAAGAAAGAAATGAGAAGAAGTGTGTGGAAGGTATCAGACAACGAAACTCTCTCCTCTCTCTCCAATGAATCCTAGCAGATGAGTGATGTGAGAGCTTGATTCAACATGGTATCAGAGCAACCCATGAATTCGAGTGACATGAGAGCTTAGAAGAGGAGCTTGAGGATTAGGGAAGTGAGAGGAGGTCGTGGAGGAGCTCTGGCTCCAGTGGAGATCTGGTGGGGAGTGGGAGGAGCCTGACGTGGTTAGTAGCAGGCAGGGAATTGTCCGTTGTTGTTCGAGGCAAGTTGAGGATCTATAAACTCAGATCGAGCTACAGTGTGTGTGGTGGTGTGCTGAGGAGCAAAGCAGAAAGATGGTAGACAATGTAGGTGGTGCCACAAGGGCTATCACAACCAGGGAACTTGCGACAATACTTGAGGATATGGATGAGAGGTATCGACCTCTGTTCGATGCCATGAGTAAACAGGCAAGAGGATCAAAACCAGAAGGAGAAAATGAAGAAACTCATCCCCTACAACTAACTATTGTGAAATTGGAGGGATCTGAGAGTTATGCTAGTTGGACAGAGCACGCGGAGACGATCTTGGTCTCAAGAAAGCTAAAAGGCTACATTCTAGGTACAAAGGAGAAACCAGAAGAAGAGAATTCAAAGGAAGGCTAGAAGTGGAGAACCACCAATGCCTTGGTCAGAGCATGGCTGTTGAGTTCTTTATCTCCTGAGATCGCAAAGCAAGTGGAGAGGATTAAGAAAGCATCTGAAATTTGGCGCTTACTTAAAGGTACTTACTCAGGGGTTGGAAATGAAATGTTGGTATGTAGATCGAGTTCAAAGAGAGTTGCAAGAACTATCTCAAGGGGAAAGATTAGTTGTTGATCATGTATCTCAACTAAAGAAATTGTGGAGTGATCTTGACTTCTATGACTCAATTGAGTTGGAATGTGGCAAGCGTGTTGAGAAATTTAGTAAGTGGACAGAGAGAACAAGAGTAAGAGATTTCTAATGGGCTCAACTCAAAGTTTGAGAATAGAAGGGTCGCATTGTATGGCATTGGAAAGTTTCCCAACATGGAGCGGGCCATATCAACTATCATGAGCGAAGAAACTCGGCTGAACTTGGAGGCTACAGGAACATCTACCCAGGGTATCTCAGAGAGGCGGTAATATCATCTCTATGTTGTAGAAGGTGAAAATTACCAGAGAACAGGGACAAACACACATGACAAGAAATGTTTTGAGTGCGGTTCCCCTAAACACTTGAAATTTGCATGCCCAAAGTTGTTCGGTGTAGGCAGAGGAAGAGAACAAGATTGGCAAGGAAAAAGGTGTGAATGTGCCCTGGATGGTCGTGGTGTTCGTGGACGGGGTGCACGCTTTGGAGGAAGAGCTAATACTTCAATGATGAATGAAGAAACTTCTCATCCTACGATGTAGAAATGACAGCATAAGATTGGGTGAACTGGTGTCAGTTCAAGGGGTTGCAGCTGAATGAGAAGGTTTATGATGCAGGTCCTACACCATTTTGATGGCTCTCAAGTACAGGAGATCAATTGTAGTATTTTCAATAAGGAAAGTTGTCGAACCCACGAGGAGGTGAAGGTATTGGTTAGCAGATTTGACAAGCAAACAATAATAATAAAGCAGTTGTTTTGGTGTTTTGGGTGTATAGTTTGTAATAAAGTAAAATGCAGAAAGTAAATTGCAATATGTAAATGCTCTTAATGAGATAAAGCTTAATCATCTATGAAGCAAGAGGACAATCAGAAGTGTGTGTGTGCTTATATGAGACAAGTGATCCCGAGGGCAGCATGGATTTACTAGCATCGGAGTTCTACAAAACATGGTAAATATTTTGTCAAGTTTCATTCAATTAGGGGCGGAACCTAAATTAGGTAAAGCCATAGATATGAGAAAATACACCCCTTATGATGGGTCCTAGAGCCATTTTCATCCGCAAGTATAGGAATCATTAAGATATAAATGTCCCACCATAGCAATAATATCATTGGTCCCAGACATAAACCCCTCTAATGCAACTCATAGTATTGGAAAAAGGTTTTTGTCATTACGTCCCTTCCAACACACATTCATTAAATTGAAGTGTAGCCCTATGAGCCCATATAGGTGAAATAATATGCAGTCGATGTTCGCATAAAACCATCATAGAACAAAATAAAAGATAGAAAACTTGACCAAATACTCATTGCACATCATATAGAATCATAGCCAGATCATCATATGCCCCCAGGAACATGGGGAACTACTCACAAGTATCAAACATGAAATGGAACAGAGCATAATGGTTACAACACAATCTGAATATATAATCTCTCCAGCAAATAAATATAAAGCACCAATCACAAACATGCAACTAGCCTCAAAACGATATCCAGGGTTCCATTCAACACAGAATATGAGGGGGATGAAGTCGATCTCGTAGATGGAGATGGTGGTGATGATGGTGTTGATGGAGATGCCTCCCCTAAAGCCAAGGAGGAGTGATGATGACGATGGCGTCGATTTCCCGTTCACTGGAGGCACCGATGCAGCAGGATCTGCCCTCTCCCGGAGTAGGCGAGGACTTCCGCCTCCGCCTCCACCTCAATAAATCTCGGGAAAAATATGGCTATGGTTTTTGGGCGAAATGGAGGCGTCTATTAAAAGGGGGACCCAAGACGATGCCCGAGGGTGAAACGACCCTGGATGGTGCGCCCAACCAGGTAGGGTGCGCCACCTGGTCTCTTTCCCCCCTCGTGGCTCCTATCGCGTGATTCTTTGGCCCACGGTGCTTCTTCGGGTGAAAAACTGATCAGGTATTTTTCTCTCGAATTTTAGGTATCCAGAAGGTCCCTGAAACAATAAAAACAAAAAAAGAGGTTTTTTGGCTCCTAGGAATTAAATACCAATGAATGAGACTTTGTAGGAAAGTTCTGGAAATTGGCTAAAATGCATAAATAATTATGTATGATGGAAAATATCAATAAAACCTAAACATATATGTGACAATAATGATGATGTAAAATGCATGTATCATATCTATATCGGCTGCCTCCCCAAACTTTAGTGGTAATCATTTCCATACTACAAGTTATAGAAATGCTACCGCACCATTGAAATGATCGTATGGCACCTAGAGGGGGTGAATAGGTGTAATCTCAAATTTTAATTCTTTTTCAATTTAGGCTTGACACAAAGGTAAATTCTCTAGATATGCAACTATGTGAATTCACCTATATGACAAGATGCAAGCAACAATACAAGATACAAGTAGTAAAGGCGGTGAGAGGATAGAGTTAACAGAGGTGGAGCACACAGAGAGATGATGATATGATTCCCGTAGTTCCTTCCTTGTAAAGGGAAGTACGTCTACGTTTGGAGGGGTGTGGTGCCACAAAGGCCAACCAACGCCATGAAGGCTCACCCAGTTCTCCGGTGAGCAACGCCACAAAGGCCTAGCCCACGCTCCACTAAGCGGTTGCCTTGAGGTCACAACCGGCACCTTTACACAAATCTTGGGGCACACATCCACAACCAAATTGGAGGCTCCCAAGATGTAACCACGAAGCTTTAGACGAATAGTAGCTTCGAGGTCACCTCACAAATATCCACTAAGAATGTTGATGAAACACAAATTCCTTTGGTGGAAGAATAGATCTAGGTCATCTCTACCAAATCCTCAAGTATGGTGTAGTTGGAGTGGAGGAGTAGAGAGATCTAGGCGATTTGAACTCAGCAATGGTGGTCTCATATTTGCAATTTTGTTGGTCTGACCATTGGAGAAGAAGGGGTATTTTAGACCCCCGAGGAGGGGATCCTGCCGTTGGAATCCAGTGACCGGTAGTACCGGCCAGGTTGGGTCGGTACTACCGGCCGTGATCGACGTGGCGCGCAGGGGAGGAGGAGTCGCGGGCCGGGGGGAGACCGCGGCCGTGGCCGAGCGGTACCTCTGGCCGTGCCGGGGCAGTACCTCCAGCCTCGGTACCGGTCGGGTACCGGAGAGCGCGCCCAAGCCCCTGGAAATTTACTCCAAGGCTTGCCCCCTTAGCGGTACCGCGAGCGGTACCGGGCCTGGAGCCTCCGACCGTGGCCGGGCGGTGGTACCGCCCGCGCTCGGTGGTACCTCTGGCCACCGGCCCCCTTCTCTACAATTCCTTCTTCTTTCTTTCTTGTTTCTTTCTTTTCTTTCTTCTTTTCTTTCTTATTTTCTTTCTTCCATCCAAGCCCATATGGGAAGATCATTTGATTTCCCCGCCATAACAACTTCAAGCTCTTCAACTTTTGGGAAATATGATTATTGCTACAACCTTCAGTTCTTATACAAAATAATTAGTTGAGTATAACCATTGTCATCAACACCAAAACCACTTACTTAAGGAGATATGTTCTTTCAACCATGGCTCTTAGATTCAGGTGCATCTAGATATATGACTAGCTCTTATGAGAACTTCCTTAATCATGTCCCTAGACCAAAAGAACAAACTGTTAAATTGGTGGATGGCTGGTCTCAAGCTATTACGGGATCGGGGACAGTCAAGTGTAGCTTAAATATGACTATACCATCTGTCTTGCATGTCCCATAATTCCCATTAAATCTGTTGTATATTAGTTTCCTTACAAATGATTTTTATTGTGTTATAGTATTCTTCACCTCGTGGTGTTATTTTCAGGAACTTGGGAATGGAAAAAGGCTTGGGATGGGGATCATGCGTGATGGCTTGTATTATATTTAGATAAAAGACAGCTTACTACATGTTGCCTGCCAAAACCCACCGGCGAGCAGCGACGAGCAACACGAAGAGCCGGGAGGCTCCTAGGACTGCTGGTGGGCCCTGGTCCCTCGGGCAACGGCCCGTAATGCTCCGGCACACGTCCTGGCGGTCGCAAGGGCGTGCCACCTGACCTATACCTGGTCAGGAAGGTGTTGGATTACTTCGATTAGCTTCCTGCATGGTTGACACGTAAACATTAATTACGAGCCCGATCGGCTCTCAGGTTGCCCTGTGAATCGGCTCAAAGAGCCGATTGCCCCATGGTTCACGTTGGATTTACGATGACATGGGGATCCTGCTTGATCAATACAAAGTTAAACCAATCTACGACAGTTTAGGGTTTTCACCGCATAACCGGAACATCCTACACGTAGTTGAGCCTAGCAGATACGAAAGATGATAGAAAACCAGTCCTAAAAGAGGCCTAAAAACCAACATGAAGTCAGTTCCCGGAACAATCCCTTCTAGGACTAGCAAACCATGCCTCACGCACTACCGGATCGTTCAACCCGTTTGCAAGGCCTAACCATGCGGATATCAAACTAATCCTTGCAGAACAAGGAACAACTATAACAGATCGGATCTACTAAATAAAGAACGAGCAAGATGCTGCCCTTACACCTAAGATAGATGTAAAGGCAGCTAGATATCGAGGGGCAGCATAGCTAAGCAAACATATTCAGAAAAACATCGATGCAAGCCCCAAAACATCTATGATAAGGGTGTTACTCGCCATCAACAAGGCTTCAGTACGAGCAACACCAGATAACGAATAAACTGATATCGCCTAGATCGCAAGATGCGATCTAGGCAAGCATGATGCTTACCCGGAAGAAACCCTCGAAACAAGGGGCGGCGATGCGCCTAGATTGTGTTTGTTGTGAACGTGGTCGTCCTCCTTTCTCAATAACCCTAGGTACATATTTATAGTCCGTGGACTTTCTAATTCGGGAATAAACCTAACCGTGTACGAGCTAAACTCTATCTCTTAATTCTACCATAATATACAGATACGCGGGCAATCTAGCCCAAACTCTCGTACACGGCCGCTTCAGAGACACTTCATACGCATGTCCTCTAAGCCCATCTCGATCACGGCCCATCTCCTGCTCTGGCTAAATTCTGGTGATAACACATGCCCCCCTGGTTTTGGCAATAATAATTCCAAGGGATTTCTAATTTCGTGCCCCTGGTTCGTTAGTTGTACTCAGTTTTCCCCAGCCCCTTAGTTTTTCCTCAGTTTTCCCCTCCCTCTAGTTTGAAACCCGTCGCAGACACTCAGACGGGAGGGTTGCCGTCTGGTCAGAGGCCTTCACCGTTACCAGTGACGGCTAGGGAGCCGCGTTGGTGTTGAATTGACCATTTCTTTCGAACTGTGTTGACTATTGACTGGAGGAGCTCACCCAAAGCTTTCCACTCCGCCCGATACTGGAGGAGCTCACACACCGCCCTCCGCCGCCACGCCGTCCTGCCCTCCTACCTTATGGCGTCGTCCGCCGCCGAGCCGCCCCCGCCCCCACCACCACCACCGGGAGGCGGAGAAGGCTCCGCCTCCACCAGATCTAGATCTACCCCTTTCACGGAGTTTGTATGTCCATCCGGTGTGCCAAATGTTCACGTCAGCCGCGGAGAAGATTGGGAATCAGAGGGATCTAACGCATGGATTCCATCTGGGTAAGCATCGTCTGCCTATGTGAATTAACAGTAGGCAGTTTTTGAGCGCCAATCGTTGTTCCTCAACTAACCGCGTTGCTTTTCGAATAGGATTGATCCAGCGCCGGCTTTTCGGCTGGTGGTTAGGGCTGGATTCTAGCTTTACGCGTGATTCTAAACGCTATAAGAATGGGTTTTTCTTCCCTGCGGTGGTTGCAACCACCATCTCGTTGAGGAATTTGAAAGCTAACATCTGCGCTCAGTACAGCTGGAGCTCTGACGATGCAGTTCATTTCGAATATTTGCACAACAAGGAGGGAAGATTTGTTCCACTAATTTCTGACGACAATCTGGGAGTTCTTTTTGCTTTGAATGCTTCTTGCCGGTTCGGTAAAATTCGTATCCATGTGGACAGGGGCCGAGCATCATCTCTCTCTGGTGCTGGGGCATCATCAGGTGGTCGGGCATCATGTCTCTCTACTGCTGCTGCCTCTTCTAACGGTGTGCGCCGCGACGCTCCTTGTAGGTCCACAGCAGCACCATCCGTCCCCAGTGCTAGTGGTAGCCAGATCGTTCGTACGGTCGATGTGGAGGACGATGCGAGAAATTGAGGATCGGTCTCCTCAAGATGATGAGGATGAGTTGATGTTTCCTGAATTGGTAGATCGATGCAAGTAAGCGTGCAATGGAGGATCAATACATGGAAGATATTGCTTTTGGTGCCAGATTTGATGACACTGATGATGAAGAGAAGAATGAGAATGATGACATCCTCGTTTTAGCCGATTACGAAGGTGAAGACTTGCCAACAATTGAGTGGAACAGGGAGGATCCCCGACTTGTAGAAGGCACCGTGTTTCAAACGATGATGGACTGCCGTAATGCAATTACTACATATCACATTCTCACTAAGAATAATTTTGAGGTTGTTAAAAGTGAGCCGGTAGGTTCACAATTAAATGCCCATACCTAAGGTGTAGGTTTAGGCTGCATGCATCCACAATGCGCGAAGCGACTTGGTTCGAGTACTACGCCAACCGGTTGTGTATTTAGATCACGGTGTAAAATTTGTTATCTATTACCGACATCCCTTATCATTATGTTTCAGATAAAGAAGAATAAGGAGATCCATAGGTGTCCACCTCTAGGGGGAGAGCCGGAGCTGAAAACAAAGCTAGCGAAGACTAGGTGGTTGGCGGATATAATCCTAGATTGGTTGAGAGAAGATCCTTCACATGGTCCAACAACACTCGTAAAAAAGGTGGTTGAGAAGTATAAAATAAAAGTACCTTACATGAGGATGTTCTATGCAAAGGAAATGGCTCTTGACAAGATCAATGGTCCATGGAATGAAAACTTTCAGTTGCTTTACACTTTCAAAGCTGAAGTGGAGATGGCTAGTCCAGGCAGTGTTGTAGCGATAGACAAGCATACAGTTTCCTACAAATTGAAAAGCGGGAAGGTAATGCACAAGGAATGTTTCAGAAGGGCTTTTGTTTGTTTCAAAGCTTGCTGGAAAGGCTTTTTGGACGGTTGCGAGTGCCTTATTTGGCCGTGGATGCATCAGCTCTTCATGGCAGGTTTAAAGGACAGCTAGTTGCTGCTATCGCAGTTGATGGACATAATTGGATGTTCCCTGTTGCTTATGGGGTTTTGGAGGTTGAGTCACGGGAAAGTTGGACTTGGTTTCTGCAGAATTTGCGCGACCTTATAGGTCATCCACCGGGACTTGTTATCCACACGAGACGCTTGCAAAGGTTTGGAGACTGCGGTAGAAGCGGTATTCCACGGAGTGGAGCATAGGGAATGTATGCGACACTTGGTATAGAATTTTACAAAGAAATTCAAGGGTAAAGTTTTTACCTGACAACCTATGGCCAGCTTCATACACATGCAGCTCTAGGAAGCATCCGTTTCACTTGGATGTGTTGTATAAACAAAAACCTGGGGTGAAGGAGTACTTGGATGAACATCATGGTAGGGTGTGGTCAAGAAGCCAATTCAATGAAATTTGCAAGGTAGACTATGTAACAAGTAACCTTGCGGAGAGTTTCAATTCAAAGGTCAAGTCATTGAAAGGGCTTATGTTGTGGCAAATATTTGATAAGATTAGGCAGATGATCATGATAAAGATCGATCTGCGTCAAAGAATTGCATCCACAAATTATGTTGGCCATCTCATGCTCCCATCTTTGATTAAGTCTTTGCATGAGAGGGCAAAACAATTGAGGATGCAATGCGTCAGAAAAGGAATGGAGGCTGAGGTAACCTACAGCGACAAACTAAACGAGCGGTGGAGGTATCCGATGAGTTTGGTTGATAGGACATGCCATTGTAGGGGATGGCAGATCCGTGGGATACCCCGCATACACGCATTGTTTTTCATGAGTGTTATAGGGGGTGAAGATGGTGAAGTTGATCGGTATGTGTCGAGTATTTCTCTCGTTGCCAAATTTAGGGCTGCATATGCTATGAATGTTCCTACCTTGTTGGGAAAATACCAATGGATGAAAGTCGATCCAGGCTTCAAACCGTACTCTCCGGTATTGACTAGACCGGCGGGTAGGCCGAGGAAGAATAGGATCGAGCTAGTGCAGAGGGTGGTGCACCGATTCGAAAACGTAAGTGCAAACGTTGTGGAATCCCTGGACACATTGCTAGGCTTTGTAAAAATGGAGTTGACCCAGCTTTTGGAATGGAAGATCAGGCGGGAGCGGAAAATGCAGAGGAGAATGAAGCAGCAATTCAACTTGAGATTGAAGCAGCAGTTCAACATGAGGTGATTGAAGCAGCAAATGCAGAGGAGATTGAAGCAGCAGTTCAACATGAGGAGATTGAAGCAGCAAATGTAGAGGAGATTGAAGCAGCAAATGCAGAGGAGATTGAAGCAGCAATTGAACATGAGGAGATTGAACCGATGGATCGAGAGCGGAGGGAACAGATGGATGTAGAATGGCTTCAACCGATGAGTCTAGAGGAGAGGGAACAGTATAGTCGAGAATGCCTCGAAAGTTGTAAGGCCATGATAGAAGCTAACTTCGAAGAGTACATGGCAGAAGAAAAAGCACAAGCTTTGCAGAAGAAGAAGAACAAGAAAGAGGGCAAAAGGAAGGTAGACACCGGTAATATCCCCGGTAGGGTTACCCGGAGTAAGGTGGTGGCCCGCGAGTCACACCGGGAGCAAGAGAAAGATTTTATTCTGAACAACTAATTTGAATTTGTATGAATAATTTGTATTGTGGTTCCCTTTGTATTGGGGATCCCTTTGTGTTGAACAATTTGTATTGGGGTTCCCTTTGTATTGGGGATGCCTTTGTGTTGAACAATTTGAATTTGTATGAACAATTTGTATTGTGGTTCCCTTTGTATTGGGGATCCCTTTGTATTGAACAATTTGAATTTGTATGAACAATTTGTATGCCACATTTAAGCCACATTTATCATTTTAGGGTTTTAGGGTTTTAGGGTTTTAGGGTTCAATTCAAAATAATTCAAAACATGGTGGAACCTTCCCATGGAGCCTTGTTATGTTACCTACAACCTAGAGAAATAATAATGGAAAAGGAAATATAGAGATATGAAGTTTTTATGCCAAAAGCTTCAAAACCACTTCCTAGTCCATGAGCTACTAGATATGAAGATGCAGGGCTTTCCGCTCAATACACCTCCCAAATACCCACTATGCTTACAAACTTTGTCCAAATGAGTCCAAATTCATCACACTTGTGTATCTTTGAGTTGCAAACAATATCTAGTCGGCCAAAATGTAATATATTGTTCAAATAACACAATTTTACAATTTTTATGCCAAAAGCTTCAATTTCCCTTAGTCCGTTTATTATTTGGGTGCCCCTGTTTTACTTAGTGTTACTCAGTTTTCCCCCTCCAGGCCCACTTGTTTTACTCAGTCATACTCAGTTTTGCCCTTCCGATAAACATTTCCTCACTTTTCCCCCTCTTAGTTCTACTCAGTTTTCCTAACTTGTACTCACTGGCTGATCTCTCGATTGGTCGAGATGTATGTCACACGGATCTTGGTTGGTTGAAAGCTCAACGAACGCTTGCACCGTTCGATCATTTATGATCGGACGGCTCGTATCTCTCTCTCTACCACGATGGACGCACACGGAGACAAGAGCAGAGCACATACCTACCAACCTCGGCGATCGCATATTCCGGTCGCATCCTCCTCTCTTGTATTTCCTCTCTTACTACGGCGGTCGCGGCGGCGCGGATCTAACCGTGCGTGCGGCGGCGTGCGGCGGCGCGGATCTAACCGTGCGTGCGGCGGGCGGTGCGGCGGCGCGGATCTAACCGTGCGTGCGGCGGCGTGCGGCGGCGCGGATCTAACCGTGCTTGCGGTGGCGTGCGGCGGCGCGGATCTAACCGTGCGTGCGGCGGCGTGCGGCGGCGCGGATCTAACCGTGCGTGCGGCGGCATGCGGCGGCGCGGATCTAACCGTGCGTGCGGCGGCGTGCGGCGGCGCGGATCTAACCGTGCGTGCGCCGTGGATCTAAGAGTGCCGGTGAGGATCTAACCGTCAGAAATAGTTGAAATGTCTCTCTCTGTCTCACTTTCGATTCTATTCTCAGATCTGATGAAGAACACCAAGACGGCGGCCGTGCCGACAGTGGTCATCGATGCCACGAACATTGAAGCCATCGCCTACAACATCGCTTCGACGGCGCAGACCCAGCCTTCAATGTCAGAGCCTGTTGATGTCTCACTTCCGGTGCCGAGAGTGCGAATCGATGCCAAGACGTTTGAAGCCATCGTCTACAACCGCGCTGCAAAGCCGCCGATCTAGCCCTCCGCAGATCCGTCGCTGATGAAGTACACCAAGATAGCGGCGGTTCCGACACTGGTCATCGATGCCACGAACATTGAAGCCATCGCCGATAACATCGCTTCAACGTTTGATGGCGCAGATGACCACCCCTCAGCCGCCCATCGTCCCGGCCTTTCTTGCCCATCGCTGTGCGGCCGTGTTCGACGCCGCAAATTGGGATAAATTATGATAAATTTGTATTTTTCAATTTCCAATTGGGATAAAATTGTTCGAACTACTACCTCCGTCTCAAAAAAAAGCTTCTCCACGTTCTTGATGTGTCCATGTACATCCGTATGTATGATTTGAATTCTATCCCAACTTGATTGGGAAGATATTGATATTTATTTGATCCGGAGGCTGGTACATGCTTTCACTTTTGGGATCCCTTCACTTTTATAAAATGTTCATGCATGCTAAAATTATCGTGCGCATTACTTAGCACAAGTAGGAAATTGTACACCAAAATACGAGTGCTTAGAGCCACAACAAAATACGGTGGTTAGAGCCATCTACTCGAATAACAATTCTATACTAAATCGTCTACCGAACCACATAACCGCTAGGACAGGGATGACACCTAATAAACTGCACGGATGAATCTACTTTTCTCCTCTCCCATCACTTTAAGTTCATGTTCTAGATTTTCTACCACTTGATCAAATACGGCAAGATCTGTCTCAACTCTCAACTTCTCTTTGCGAATAAGCTCTGAATTCTTCTTTTCTTCCTCCACAATACGCTTCAGCTCGAATATCATCGGGTTTTTACGGGCCAATTCATCACCTAAATTGGCCACCTTCTCCTCCAAATCCATCCTCCGGCTACACCACCGGGTTGATTCATCTTGGTATGCAATGTACCATGGATCATCGGCTTGCACTGGCTAACTGTAACAATAATGGAAAAAAGAACAACTGAAATCACCCCAACAGGCCATGGCGGAACTTCAAATTCAACGGTAGTACAGAGAGCTGAAGCTAGATACCTGCACTTCCGACGAGGTATGAGAAGTAGAACATGGCCACGACATGATCGAATCCCCACCCTCGTCGGTGTACCCGCTACGACCAGACATTGAGGACTATTCCGTACCTGCAAACTCCAATAAATTACGGGAACCGAATCGATTAGGGGGCGGGGGAGGCAGAAGCGGAGGTCTTACCAAGCTATACCAATTGGTGCGCGGAACAAATCCCGGTCGTCGTGGGCGGCGGATCCGCTTGCGGCGGACTTTCCTGCGGTGGGTACAATGCGTGTGGACGAAACAAGTGCCGGAGCCGTGGTTGACGTGCAGCGCCGCAGTTCGTCCGACGCCGCCGGGGGACGAGCCGGCGGCGCGACGAGGCGCCGGCGATGGCTGCTCTGTCCGACGGTGGGGAACGAGCTGCCAGCGGTTCTCCGGTCTAGCTTAAGAATAATTAATTAGCGAACTTGTTGCTTCTCTCTATGATATTCTCTAAAGACATATATCAGAGCGGCAATATGTGAGTTTTCCTGAAAAATAGACGACCCACTGGTCATTGGCTGCGCAGGCCCCACAGAGCGGCAATATATGATTTTTCTCTCTAAATAAATAGACGATCCCACTGGTCATTGGCTACGGCAGCCCCACAGAGCGGCAATATGTGTCTTTTCCTGAAAAATAGACGACCCCACTGGTCATTGGCTGCGGAGGCCCCACAGAGCGGCAATATATGATTTTCTCTAAATAAATAGACAACCGCACTGGTCATTGGCTGCGGCAGCCCCACAGAGCGGCAATATATGTCTTTTCCTGAAAAATAGACGACCCCACTGGTCATTGGCTGCGGAGGCCCCACAGAGCGGCAATATATGAGTTTCTCTAAATAAATAGACGACCCCACCGGTCATTAGCTGCGGCAGCCCCACAGAGCGGCAATATATGTCTTTTCTAGAAAAATATACGACCCCACTGGTCATTGGCTGCGGCAGCCCTATAGAGCGGCCCCATTTGTCATTGGCAGCACCGCGTATAAAATCATGAAATAAAACGGCCCACACGTCGGCCGATAGATGGATGGCTGCTCCGATGTGTCTCCCGACCCTACCCGTCGGCACGAGACGGTCGGGGAGGAGCTGCCCCCGTGCGGCCCCACCCGGTCGGACTAACGGTCAAGGCCTCCGACCCGACGGCTACCGGCCGTTCCAGCACTTGTGCGTGTTTCAAACTAGAGGAGGGGAAAACTGAGGAAAAACTAAGGGACTGGGGAAAACTGAGTACAACTAACGAACCAGGGGCATGAAAATAGAAATCCCTAATTCCAAAACCACTCTGTTTTTTTCTTCATCGGGTCACGCGTTGCAGAGCAGAACCGCTTCAGTGTCTTTCCATCATGATGCCCTGTCTTCTCAACTTCTGCACGATTGACAGTTTTGGCACCGCGTCCTCGAAAACTGCTCAAGCATTGAATCATCTCCGCTATACCCCCTTTATTTAACCGCATCGAGCAGTTCGCCTCTTCATCCCCCTTTTCCGCATTAGCCATCGGCAAAAAACCCTCCCCTGCACCATGGATTCCTCCTCCTCTGCCTCCTCGGGCCTATCCTTCCAATCCTCCTCCTCCAGCGAGCCGGAGCCGGAATTCGACCTGATGGCAGCGTACGAGGCCCTCGCCCCAGAATGGTGGGACGAGAGGGATTGGACCTTCACCGACGGGTCAGAGGACGATGCCTCCCTGACCGACGGGGAGGACAACCTCCAGTTCCTTGTGGATGGGGGGTTGGAGGAGGAGAGCGACGACGACCTCTTCTCCTGGGACGGCTTCTCCTCTTCCGACGAGGAGGAAGAACCGGAGGATGACTCCTCCTCCGACGAGCACCCGCCGATGAAGCGCTTCCGCGCCGGGTCGGATGACGACGACGATGATGAAGATGAAGATGAAGCTCCCGCCAAGGGCTTCAGCAGCGACGAGGAGGTCGCCGGCAACAGCGCCGACAGCGGCACGGACGGCGACGACGAGGGCAGCGACGGCCCCTAGGCTAGGGGCTACTAGCATAGGACTAGTAGTAGCAATTTAGGTAGCAGATCATCCTTTTGAGAGCAATCGGCTCTTCCTTGTAAAAAATCCTCTTATCAATAAAGAATATTTCCCAATTCGATTTCTCCGATTGTCCAAGTAAGTCCACATACCAAGAACCGATAGCAATATATCGGTCTTTCACCGTCAAACACCAACAAGGCCAAACTCAATTACCCAAATCCAAACGGTAATCTGTGACCCTTGCTTGTAATAGTTTGTTCCTCTAGAGTCGATGGATGCGCATTGGCTTTTTATTCTAAATTCGATGTCTGTGCATCGGCTGTACTTTGCACAAAAAAATTTTTTACCGGCCGATTTCACACATCGGCCCCCATATTTTACTGCCCATCATCCCACATACTTGGGAAATACTTCTTGAGATGCTGGCCATTGACAGACACTGGGAACTTCACGCCGCTCAGCTCCTCGAGCATGTATGCGTTACCCTTTAAAACTTGGTCGACTCTGTACGGCCCGTGCCAATTTGGAGACCATTTACCATACACTTTATCCTTAGTCCCCAACGGCAACACAGCTTCTCATACCAGAGCACCAACGTGGAACTCCTTTGGTCTCACTTTCTTATTATATGAGCGAGCTACCTTGGCTTTGTTCTCTTTAATTTTCTCAAGCGACCACAGTCTAAGCTCCGTGACATCCTCAATGCTATCACTCATCAGGGCTGCATATTCTTCAGTTGTTAAATCATTCTGAAACGTAATCCGTCTCGAGCCAGCCGTGATTTCCCGAGGCAACACGGCTTCTTGTCCATAGACCAGATGGTATGGCGAGGTTTTTATCGCTCCATGACATGACATGCGATAAGCCCACAAAGCCTCTGACAATACCTCGTGCCAACGTCTAGGGTGCTCGTCGATTTTCCTCTTAATCAGTTTGATAAGGCTCTTGTTGGACGCTTCAGCCTGCCCATTTGCTTGAGCATAGTATGGAGACGATCGGATCAGCTTAATTCCCATGTCCTCGCAGAACTTTCTAAACTCGCGAGAAAAAAAACCGAACCTCCATCGGTCGTGATAGTCTGGGGAATCCCGAATCTATGAATGACATGCTCCTTCACGAAATTGATGACATCTTTCGACGCCACTGACTTCATAGGGACGGCCTCCACCCATTTAGTGAAATAATCTGTAATGGCCAGAACTCACTCATGGCCTTTGCTCGATGGAGGATTAATTTTGCCGATCATATCCATGCCCCAACCTCGAAATGGCCAAGGCTTGATGATGGGATTCATCGCTGATGCGGGTACCATCTGAATACTCTCAAACTTCTGACATGCTTGACACCCTTTATAGTACTTAAAACAATCCTCAAGCATGGTGGGCCAATAAAATCCCGATCGCCTGATCAGCCAATTCATCTTATGAGCCGATTGGTGAGTTCCACAGGCGCCTTCGTGTACCTCGTGTAAGAGCCGATTTGATTCGGCTGTTCCTAAACATTTGAGGAGTAACCCTTCCAAAGTTCATTTGAGGAGTAACCCTTCCAAAGTTCTGTAGAACATGTCATCGCCAATAAGGACATACTTCATGGCCTTGTATCTTATCCGTTTAGGTGCCCCCCGAGCCGGATCTTTCAAGTAATTGAAGATATCGGCTCTCCAGTCATCTGGCACCAGAAACTGTACCTGAACATCGGCTCCGTCTGCTACGTCCTTGTAGCCTGACGCCACCTGTGCGAGATCGTTTGCCTCGGTATTTTGTGTCCTTGGGATCCAATTGAAGTTTAGGTACCTAAATTGTGCCATTAGCTCACGGCATTGCATCCATAATGGGAAGAGCGACTCGCTCTCGCATCTGTATTCCTCCGTGAGTTGGGAAATCACCAATTTGGAGTCTCCAAAAAGTTCCACTGCTTCTGCCCCGGCTTCCAATAGCAACTCCATTCCCTTGCGTATTGCTTCATACTCAGCGACATTGTTGGTGCAAGGGGTAGGTAGCCTGATGGAGAAGGAATATGTTGCCCCCTGAGGCGACACGAGTAGAACGCCTATGCCGCAACCATCATCACAAACCGATCCATCGAAGAACATGGCCCATGCACGCACGGACAGTGCTGCTATATCAGTGTTGATTCGTTCAACAATAAGATCGGCCAACGCCTGTCCCTTGACTGCTTTCGCAGGCTGATACCGGATATCAAATTCCGATAATGCAAACATCCATTTACCGAGTCGGCCTTTCAACACAGGAATGTTTGATGACATCTGATTTGCATATGACGACAATTTCCGCTGACAGCAAGATGTGATGAAGCTTGGTGCAGGTGAAAAATAAGCAGAGGCACAACTTCTCGATCTCAGGGTACCTAGTTTCTGCATCCAACATCCTTCCGCTCGAGGTAGAAAACCACTTTCTCCAGACCATCATAAACTTGCACCACCACTGAGGCGATGGAAGTGTCAGCTACTGACAAGTAAATGTAGAATGGCCTGTCTAGCTGGGGCGGAACCAACACGGGTGGCTTCGTTAGATACTCCTTAATCTCGTCAAATGCTCACTGTTGCTCTGCCCCCCAGCGAAACTCCTCATCAGCTTTAATTTTTACCAACCCCATGAACGGCTCGATCCGTCCTGACAAGTTGGAGATGAACCTTCTGACGAAGTTGATTTTGCCGATGAGACACTAGAGTTCTTTCTTCGTGGTAGGTGGCTTCATCGTTCGCACTGCCTCCTGACTTTTCAGGCCGATCTCAATTCCGCGTTCATGAACCAAAAAACCCAAGAATTGACCGGCCGTCACACCAAAGGCACACTTCTTTGGATTCATTCTTAGTCCGAACTTTCTAGTTCGGTCCAGGACGTGTCGCAAATCTTCCAAGTGTCCTTCCACTGAAACAGACTTGACTACCACGTCATCGATATAAATCTCCACCAACTTGCCGATCAGATCATGAAAGATGTAGTTCATGGCTCTTTGGTACGTTGCGCCAGCATTCTTCAGTCCAAATTTCATGACCACATATTCAAACAAGCCCACCGAGCCTGGTACTCTGAATGCAGTCTTGTGTATATCTTCTGGAGCCATAAAAATTTGGTTGTAACCGGCATTGCCATCCATAAAACTCAAAACCTTATGACCAGCAGCTGCATTGATCAACGTCTCTGCTACCGGCATTGGGTATTCGTCCTTTGGAGTGGCTCTATTGAGATCTCGAAAATCTATGGCGACACGTCATCGGCCGTTCTTTTTCTCTACAGGCACGATGCTAGAAATCCACTCAGCGTACCTGCATGGCCTGATGAACCCGGCGTTCAACATTTTCTCGATCTCTTTCTTGACTTCTTCTAAGATTCCGGCCTTCATCTGACGTGCTCGCTGCTGGAACGGCCGAAATCCTTTCTTCAGAGGGAGTCGATGCTCAATGATGCTCCTGTCTAACCCAGGCATCTCTGTGTAATCCCATGGAAAGCAATCTGGGTACTCTTTCAACAAGGCTACCATCAGGCCCCTCAGCTGTGGATCTAACTTTTTGCTGATAAATGTTGGTCGTGGCTTATCCCCAGGACCAATGTCAATCTCTTCCAGCTCATCAGCCGATGTAAACCCATATCCTAGCTTTCCGTCGCCTGCTAGATCGATGCTGAACACAGGCAAAACATATGGTGAGGATAGTTTGGGCCGATTGCTAGAATCGGCCTCCTTTTTCATTGCATTGCTCAATGAGGGTTTACAACTTATTGGTGTTTTATGACGACTACGTGACATGCTTGAAGTGAGATCGTTGCTTTTTATTTTTTGGGGCCGATCGCAGGGATCGGCCTTGCCACGTACGTCCATTGCCTCTGGTCTTGCTACTCTGTCAGGCCGGTGGATAAGACCAGCCTCACCCCGTTTTTTGAAGCTTCGATGCGCTCACAACCGTCCAAACTGATTCTAGAGATCGGCTCTTGATCGTCTGCATCCCAAATACTCATGCCAGCTAGTGAGATCTCGATCGAGTCATCTGCATGAACGACCTCCACTTCATCTCCATCCCACTGTATCAGGCATTGGTGCATCATGGATGGAATGCAGCAGTTGGCGTGAATCCAATCCCTCCCTAGCAGGACAGCGTAGGTGCTTTTGCTGTCGACGATGAAGAATGACGTAGGGATGGTTTTTCGGCCCATGGTTAGATCTACGTTCAGAACGCCTTGCGCTTCTGATGCCTGGCCGCTGAAATCGCTTAGTGTGACGTTGGTCTTGATCAGATCTGCGTTAGAGCGTCCCAAACGCCGTAGCATGGAATACGGCATTATATTGACTGCCGCTCCCGTGTCAACTAACATTTTGTTGACAGGCTGCCCATTGATATAACCTCTTAGGTACAGGGCCTTCAAGTGCCTGTAGCTCCTCTCTCGTGGCTTTTCAAAGATAACCGGCCGTGGACCGCAGTCAAACTGTGCTACTGGCACTTCTTCAGTGCTTGGAGCACAAAACTCCGACGGGAGTATAAACACCATGTTTGTGCCAGCCGATGCCTTCGCATCGGCTTTTGCTTGTTTGGGGCGCCATTCTTTCTTCTGTGGACGCGTCTCTGTCTCCAAAGTTTGCTGAATTTTTACGGCCAGATCGGGCCGTGCCTTTCTCAACGTGTATAGGTATTGCGCCTCGGCTTCCTCCAAGTTGCGTAGCCTCTGAACCCTCCGCTTTTGGGAATGACTGAGTCCATCAGGGCACCACCTTGGCCGGTGGTATCTATCTTCTTCTTCATCTTCTGACTCTTCGAAGTCTTCCTCTCGAGATGACTCAGCTCGTCGGTTCTGAGGTGGAAGAGGCCCTAGACGCTTGAACACTGAAACCTCACTTGCGCCCTTCTTCTACTGTCTACATTCCGGGCAGTTATCGATTGTAGGCAATCGGCTCATTCCTGAGTCCCAGCAGTGTTTGAAGAAAGGACAATCCCAGTGTCTATCCATGTCTTCCTGCTCTCTTGACTTCTCATTGGCGCAGTGCTCATATCTTTCGTCGTTTCTATCATACCGACGATATTTTCTGTTGTCAACATCAGACCGACGATATCTTTCGTCATCCATGTCGTACCGCCGACGTCGGTCGTGCTGATGCTCATATTTATTCAGGAGATGCACGGAGAGCGGTCGTTGGTACCGCATGTTTCTCACTTGTTCCTCGGTGAGGTACCGTCTGTCATCATATCGGGGCCGGTCGCGTGGATCGGCCTCCTCCTTATCCTTGCCACGGGAGTGACTGATGTCTTCTTTATCCTTGCCATGGCGGTCTACAGGTCCTGCCATGTTAACCTCGAATGAGAAACCTGGCTCGCACCCCGTGGAGTGATTGAGTTCCACCATGTTAACACCAGGAAAGGGGTGCGTGTCTACTTTCATGGCAAACTGACTGAGGATCAGACGGCCCTGTTATATCACCATTTGGATCTGCCGACGCAACTCTTTGCAGTCATTGGTGGCATGGGTGAACGAGTGATGCCACTTGCAGTACGGTCTCCCGTTCATTTCTTGCGCCGTAGGGATTTTATGGCCTTCGGGTAACTTCAGCTGCTTTTCTTTCAGCAATAAATCGAATATCTGCTCGGTTTTGCTTATATCGAAGTCAAAACCCTTTTGCAAGCCCTTGTTGTTTCACCCATTTGCAGGGACACGGAGTTGCCCCCGAGTCCATTCAGCCACGGCTACCTCCTGGTCTTCTGCAAAGTCTTCGACTTCTTCTGCCTCGACCAGACCTATCGGGCGCTTGAACTTGTCTTGGTACAATTCTGGGTGGCGCTGT
This sequence comes from Lolium rigidum, assembly GCF_022539505.1. Lineage (NCBI taxonomy): Eukaryota > Viridiplantae > Streptophyta > Magnoliopsida > Poales > Poaceae > Lolium > Lolium rigidum. The sequence continues at coordinate 108,960,287 of NC_061514.1, forward strand.
TCATATAATGTTAATTTCTGAACCATGTGTGCCAGTGAATTGTATTCCACTTGGAAAGCCAGATCTTTGATCGGCGCTGCGAGGCCTACCACTGCCAGATTGACTGCTTCTTTCTCAGTTAAACGAACCGAATAACATCGGTTCTTGACAGTCCTGAAACGCTGAATATAATCAGACACCGTCTCTCCCCGCTTCTGCCGGACCTGCGTCAGATCGGCAATGCCAGCCTCGGTAGCTTCTGAGTGATATTGTACATGAAACTGCTCTTCCAGCTTGCTTCCATGTCCGGACTGAATGCGGTGGCAACGAGGTGTACCACCCAAAAGCTGGTCCCGTGAGAGATTGCGCGAAAAACCTCACACGTAACTGGTCTGATGCTGAAATCATGCCCAACTGTGCTAGATATCGGCTCACATGCTCAATGGAGTTAGACCCTTCTGATCCACTGAACTTTGAGAACTCAGGGAGCCGGTACTTGGGCGGCAGCGGGATCAGGTCATATTCGTTGGGATACGGCTTGGAATAGCCGATTGTTCTCCTCTTTGGCAGGATACCGAACTGGTCTCTCAAGATCGTGCTGATTTGTTCCATGGTATGAGCTGCAGGAGTTGAGCTTTCATGACTCGTTCCGGTGGCATATTTAGCTAGCCACGCCTGTTTATCGGCATCTGCTCCAGAAATCCCTCCTGCTCCAGAAATCCCTCCTGTTGTAATCTGGTTCGTGCGCGCCCAATTATTGCAGTCCGGCACGTATGTGCACACGTATCCATGTGGGATCTCTTTAGGTGGCTCATACAGGAATTGGTAATCTCCAGGATCACCTCCAACCTTGTAGACGACGTATGCAGGTGAACCCTGTGGCTCTAGATCGAGCTGCAAGCGTGAATGGCAGTTGCGGTCTGGTGTGGAACGGTGCCTCTCCCTGATGAGTTCCGAGGGTAGGCCCTGACGGGGAGTACTGATGCTTCATGATTTCCTGAACCACGCGAACCGCAATACGCTCTAAAGTGTTCACCAGGCTTTCAGAATGGCGGTGTGATACGTCCCAAACGTATCTATAATTTCTTATGTTCCATGCTACTTTTATGATGATACTCACATGTTTTATACACATTATATGTCGTTATTATGCATTTTCCGGCACTAACCTATTGACGAGATGCCGAAGAGCCGATTCTTTGTTTTCGCTGTTTTTGGTTTCAGAAATCCTAGTAAGGAAATATTCTCGGAATTGGACGAAATCAACGCCCGAGGGCCTATTTTTCCACGAAGCTTCCGGAAGACCGGAGGGGAGACGAAGTGGGGCCACGGGGCGCCGCCACACTAGGGCGGCGCGGCCTAGAGGGGGCCCACGCGGCCCTAGCGTGTGGGGCCCCCGTGACTCTCCCGACTCCGCCCTTCCGCCTACTTAAAGCCTCCGTCGCGAAACCCTCTGTACCGAGAGCCACGATACGGAAAACCTTCCGCAGACGCAGCCGCCGCCAATCCCATCTCGGGGGATTCAGGAGATCGCCTCCGGCACCCTGCCGGAGAGGGGAATCATCGCCCGGAGGACTCTTCATCGCCATGATCGCCTCCGGATTGATGTGTGAGTAGTTCACCCCTGGACCATGGGTCCATAGCGGTAGCTAGATGGTCGTCTTCTCCTAATTGTGCTATCATGCTCGATCTTGTGAGCTGCCTATCATGATCAAGATCGTTTCTTTGTAATCATACATGTTGTGTTTGTTGGGATCCGATGAATATTGAATACTATGTCAAGTTGATTATCAATCTATCATATATGTTGTTTATGTTCTTGCATGCTCTCCGTTATTAGCAGAGGCTCTGGCCAAGTTTTTACTCTTAACTCCAAGAGGGAGTATTTATGCTCGATAGTGGGTTCATGCCTCCATTAAATCTGGGACGATGACGAGAAAGTTCTAAGGTTGTGGATATGCTTGTTGCCACTAGGGATAAAACATTGATGCTATGTCCGAGGATGTAGTTATTGATTACATTACGCACCATACTTAATGCAATTGTCCGTTGCTTGCAACTTAATACCGGAAGGGTTCGGATGATAACACTGAAAGTGGACTTTTTAGGCATAGATGCATGCTTGGATGGCGGTCTATGTACTTTGTCGTAATGCCCCGATTAAATCTCATAGTACTCATCATGATATTTGTATGTGCATTGTTATGCCTTCTTTATTTGTCAATTGCCCAACTGTAATTTGTTCACCCAACATGCTATTTATCTTATGGGAGAGACACCGCTAGTGAGCTGTGGACCCCGGTCTATTCTTTACATCCGAAATACAATCTACTTGCAATACTTGTTCTTTCTTGTTCTTCGCAAACAATCATCTTCCACACAATACGGTTAATCCTTTGTTCACAGCAAGCCGGTGAGATTGACAACCTCACTGTTACGTTGGGGCAAAGTACTTTGGTTGTGTTGTGCAGGTTCCACGTTGGCGCCGGAATCCCTGGTGTTGCGCCGCATTACATTCCGCCATCACCATCAACCTTCAACGTGCTTCTTGGCTCCTCCTGGTTCGATAAACCTTGGTTTCTTTCTGAGGGAAAACTTGCTACTCGTCCGCATCACACCTTCCTCTTGGGGTTCCCAACGGACGTGTGTCAACTGCACGCATCAAGCTCTTTTTACGGCGCCGTTGCCGGGGAGATCAAGACACGCTGCAAGGGGAGTCTCCACTTCCAATCTCTTTACTTTGTTTTTGTCTTGCTTTATTTTATTTACTACTTTGTTTGCTGCACTTAAACAAAACACAAAAAAATTAGTTGCTAGCTTTACTTTATTCTTGTCTTGCTTTCTATATCAAAAACACAAAAAAATTAGTTACTTGCATTTATTTTATCTAGTTTGCTTTATTTACTACTGTTAAAATGAATACCCCTGAAAATACTAAGTTGTGTGACTTCACAAACACAAATAATAATGATTTCCTGTGCACACCTATTGCTCCACCTGCTACTACAGCAGAATTCTTTGAAATTAAACTTGCTTTACTGAATCTTGTTATGAGAGAGCAATTTTCTGGTGTTAGTTCTGATGATGCCGCTGCCCATCTTAATAATTTTGTTGAACTATGTGAAATGCAAAAGTATAAGGATGTAGATGGTGATATTATAAAATTGAAATTGTTTCCTTTCTTATTAAGAGGAAGAGCTAAAGATTGGTTGCTATCTTTGCCTAAGAATAGTATTGATTCATGGACTAAATGTAAGGATGCTTTTATTGGTAGATATTATCCTCCCGCTAAAATTATATCTTTGAGAAGTAGCATAATGAATTTTAAGCAATTAAATAATGAACATGTTGCTCAAGCATGGGAGAGAATGAAATCTTTGGTAAAGAATTGCCCAACCCATGGATCGACTACTTGGATGATCATCCAAACCTTCTATGCAGGACTAAATTTTTCTTCGCGGAACCTATTGGATTCAGCTGCTTGGAGGTACCTTTATGTCCATCACTTTGGGGGCGGCTACAAAGCTTCTTGATGATATGATGATAAATTACTCTGAATGGCACACGGAAAGAGCTCCACAAGGTAAGAAGGTAAATTCTGTCGAAGAAACCTCCTCCTTGAGTGATAAGATTGATGTGATTATGTCTATGCTTGTAAATGGTAGATCTAATATTGATCCTAATAATGTTCCTTTAGCTTCATTGGTTGCTCAAGAAGAAAATGTTGATGTGAACTTCATTAAAAATAATAATTTCAACAACAACGCTTATAGGAATAATTCTGGTAACAACTATAGGCCATATCCTTCTGCTAATAGTAATGGTTATGGTAATTCTTATGGGAATTCTTACAACAATAATAGGAGTGTACCCCCTGGTCTTGAAGCCATGCTTAAGGAATTCATTAGTACACAAACTGCTTTTAACAAATCACGTTGAGGAAAAGCTTGATAAAATTGATATTCTTGCTTCTAAGGTTGATAGACTTGCCTCTGATGTTGATCCTTTAAAATTGAAAGTTATGCCTAATAAGGACATTGATAATAAGATTGCTACTACAGCAAATGCCATCCAAGTTAGAATTAATGAGAATATAAGATTAATGGCTGAATTGCGTGCTAGGTGGGATAGAGAAGAAAATGAAAAACTAGCTAAAGAGAATAATGTAGCTAAAGTTTGGACTATTACCACCACTAGTAATGATAATGATTCACATGTTGCTACACCTCCTACTATCAATGGTAAAATAATTGGTGTTGGCAATGTTTCTACTCCTAGTGCAAAGCTTGCAAAACTGCCTGAAATTGCTAAAACTGCTGAAACTGTTGGTGATAAAACTGCTGAAATTTTTTCCAACATTGGGGACAATGATCCCATTGCTGTAGCTCATAATGATTTAGATTTTGATGATTTTCACATCTCTGAAGTTATAAAGTTCTTACAAAAACTTGCTAGAAGTCCTAACGCTAGTGCTATAAATTTGGTCTTTACAAAACATATTACAAATGCTCTCATAAAAGCTAGAGAAGAGAAACTAAAACTTGAAACTTCTATTCCTAGGAAGTTAGAAGATGGTTGGGAGCCCATCATTAAGATGAGGGTCAATGATTTTGATTGTAATGCTTTATGTGATCTTGGTGCAAGTATTTACGTTATGCCTAAGAAAATCTATGATATGCTTGACTTGCCACCATTGAAAAATTGTTATTTGGATGTTAATCTCGCTGATAATGTTAAAAAGAAACCTTTGGGGAGGATTGATAATGTTCGCATTATGGTTAACAATAACCTTGTCCCCGTTGATTTTGTTGTCTTGGATATTGAATGCAATGCATCTTGTCCCATTATACTGGGAAGACCTTTTCTTCGAACTGTTGGTGCCACCATTGATATGAAGGAAGGTAATATTAAATATCAATTTCCTCTCAAGAAAGGTATGGAACACTTCCCTAGAAAAAGAATGAAGTTACCTTATGATTCTATTATTAGAACAAAGGGATTTCTATTTTCGTGCCCTCGGGTCCTTAGTTGTACTCAGTTTTCCCCAGCTCCTTAGTTTTTCCTCAGTTTTCCCCAAGCCCTTGTCTGTAACCCGCAGAAAGAGCTCGGACGGAAGGAATCCCGTTTAGTTGACGTTGGTTGGTGCGCGGCAAGTGGGGCCGCTGTTGGTGCCCCGCAGGTGGACACGTCTCCACTTATCCGGATCATCGTGGGACCCACAACTTGTCCACGTTAGCGCGCCGGACCCACGGCTTACCCAGGTGACCGTTGCAAAATGGGAGCCCGAGCCAGCCCCGCGCCCGTGCCCGTGCCATTGCTTCCCCTTTCTTTCTCCGCGCCCCATTGTTCTTCTTCTCCGCCAGCGGCAGCCCTTCTCCGGTAGGCGGGTGATGTCTAGTTTCTCTTCGACCTCCCGTTCTTCATGGCCGCAGTATGGACCCGTGTCTTTGACAAGATGCCCTGACTGCCCACACCAGGAGCCTCTGAAGCGTTCGATGCGCCAAGACGGACGAGAACGGCAACCGTGGACGTGAGTTCGTTGCATGCGAGAGCTTGCCATATAGAGAGGGGGATAAGGTTAGATCTCGCTCCAATTTCTCTGTTTTCTCTCGATTTTCTTGTTATTCCCTCGAATTTGGGATTTAGGGTTCACGTTGTTGTTTTCGGATCTTGAAGAAATGCGAGGCATTTTGAGTGGATCGATGTGTACGTTCGGAGGCTTCGGTTGCAGGGAATCAATTAGCGCTATTGGGGGCGCAATTTGGGAGGGGGGACTTGCTGTAGAGAATGCGGTGGAGAGAGGAGCCGTTCCGATTATGCCTAATGCTCCCAATGCAGAACTGGTGGAAGTGAAGGGAGAACTGAAGAAAATGAACAAGCAGTTAAGGCAGCTGATCGAGTTGAAGAAGCAAGCTAACCTGATGGATGGTTGTTTTTTCTGTTGTATAATTGCGATAGGATTCTTATCATTGCTCACCGGGCGCTAGAAGTTGTTACAAGGGATACCTTGTTACAAATCCATTATTCAGTTACATGTACTTGTAGTTGTTTTCAAAGTTAGTGTGTGCATTCACTGAAATTACCAACTATATTCCCTAAAAGAAAAGGAAAGCTAAAGATAGTTGATAATTGTTAGAGGGGTGACAAATAATGCAATCACCGAAATCCGCAAATATGTATGCCTCATGTTTATAACAAAATTATACCACTTTTAGGCCGTTTCAAAATACCAATACCATATCCCAAACTATATTCCCTAAAAGAAAAGGACAGCTAAAGATAGTTGATAATTGTTAGAGGGGTGACAAATAATGCAATCACCGAAATCCGCAAATATGTATGCCTCATGTTTATAACAAAATTATACCACTTTTAGGCCGTTTCAAAATAGGGTCCCTTCAAAATACCAATACAATATCCCAAACTATATTCCCTAAAAGAAAAGGACAGCTAAAGATAGTTGATAATTGTTAGAGGGGTGACAAATAATGCAATCACCGAAATCCGCAAATATGTATGCCTCATGTTTATAACAAAATTATACCACTTTTAGGCCGTTTCAAAATACCAATACTATATCCCAAACTATATTCCCTAAAAGAAAAGGACAGCTAAAGATAGTTGATAGCAATCACCGAAATCCGCAAATATGTATGCCTCATGTTTATAACAAAATTATACCACTTTTAGGCCGTTTCAAAATACCAATACTATATCCCAAACTATATTCCCTAAAAGAAAAGGACAGCTAAAGATAGTTGATAATTGTTAGAGGGGTGACAAATAATGCAATCACCGAAATCCGCAAATATGTATGCCTCATGTTTATACCAATACTATATCCCAAACTATATTAAGTGGCAAACTCGTTATTGCACATAAATAGAGGGGTGGGCATTCTCCACCGACAGAGAGAGAGGGGTGGCCACGAAGAGAGAGAGAGAGAGAGAGAGAGAGAGAGAGAGAGAGAGAGAGAGGTTGCCACGAAGAGACGGATAGGGGTATACTGCCCGTTAGATCAGTGGATCAACGGTTCGTGGAGTCGATCCGTGTGACAACGGCTCAACCAATCGGGATAAGTTTGGGCTTCTCGGAGCATTTGTGACGAGTACTTGAGGGCAAAACTGAGTAGTACTAAGAATCCAAGGGCACATAAATAGTAAATAGACTAAGGGATTCAAACAAAAGAATTACAAAATGAAAAATGTGTGTTTTGTACAATATAATTCATATTGGGCTACATCAAATTATTTGCAATTCAAATATACATGAGTGTGACAATTATGGCATCATTTAGACAAACTATGTTTTGGGAAAGATGTTTTGCAAAGGTGTTTGGGTGGAAAACCATGCATCTTCATAGCTACACTAGTGATTCTGAGAAGTGGCAATTTGTGGTAAAACTTGATTTATATATGTTTGTTAAGGTTTTCTAGGTGGCGAGGTTGCGTAGGAAGACTCCATGAGTAGTTGCCACTATGTTTTTATTTTTTTGGATTTTTTTGCGCATGAAATGACTCAATTAGCTATGTTAATCTCATTTGTTGACTCTCTGTTGACCAGCTACTTGAGGGTAAAACTGAGTATATTGCACTTGCCGGTCTAAGTCCTCGAGGGGAAAACTGAGTACGGATAAAATTTACTGTATAAGGCCTGAGGTTATAGCCGAGTACACCAAACGTCCCAGGGTTAGACTCGTGTAGCGGTGCACGCTGCAGCCGTGCATAGCGGACGCGTGTTGCGGTACACGCCACCTTCGTCTTTATAGAGCCCCTCTTTCTCCCTCGACGCACGTTCTCACTGGCTCACTGCAACCGCCTCTCCTGTCCCATCATCTTCTCCACAACCGAAGAAAAAACCCCGAAGAAAACCGCCGGCGATGGAGAAGAATGAGATGCCCATTGTCGGCACATCAGCCGCCGCCCCGTCCAGGCCCCTGTCGCTGCTTCCAACGTAGCAGCCGGCGGATCGGCCGCCGCCCCGTCCGAGGCCCCTGTCGCTGCTTCCAACGTAGCAGCCGGGCGCATCGGCCGCCGCCACCGTCCGAGTCCCGTCGCTTGGGACCCGTACGAACCGGTGCAATACGACGCGCCGGAGAACCCCTACGACACCAGCATCGTCGACAACGAGCCGGAGGTAACCCTTTGTTCCCTTGTTCTTATCTCATTTCAATCATTTTGTGTTAGATCTAGCATTATTACGGTTCGTCTGTTCCTAATTCAATCCTTTTGTGTTAGATCTTGCGTTATTACTGTTCGTCTGTTCCTAGTTCGATCCTTTTGTGTTAGATCTTGCGTTATTAGTGTTTGTGATTTGCTTTTGTTTAAGATTTGTGCCGATGATGATGAATATTTGGGCATAAATTGATTCAGGGTTTGGTCAGTAAACAATTGGTGTGTACAAATTTGTTGTGCATGATCTTTGGTTTGCTGACTCAAATCCTGGATATAAGTGTGTCCAATGTAGCTGAGGCTACCTCTTTTTTCGAGCCCATATTATCATGCATGATTTTTTGTTCACTCTCTGTTCCATCATCGTTGCAATTGACTCCGTTTTTTGCACGATCTTTGGTGCTACGTGAGAGGTGCAGAAGCAGCGACGTCGACGGCGACGACGAGTCCTTCCACACCAAGACTCGTCACGTCCTCGGGAGGCTGCAGTCCGGCCATTACGATGGCCCCTTTGCTCGAGGCATTTACAAGTGCCCCTTACGCAACAGGAAGCTCCGCGCCACCGACTTCAACTCCCTGGTGAACCATGCTGAATCCATTGGCGGATGTGGCGCTAGAGTTGAAAGGACCGTGAACGTGCATGCGTACATGGCCAAACACAAAGCACTTGGGATTCACCTGCGCAACCTCCAAGCGAGTCACACGCGCTACCCGGAGGCGTTGAACGTGCCTACTGCACTCTCGTATGTGACTGCTCTATCTGTAGAGCAGCTTAAATTCATGTAAAATGTAGCTTATGTTGGATCTATCGGTACTACTTTTGGATCTGTCCTGAATATATCTATGCTATGTTGGTTGTTGTATGCAGCTTATCCTATATTTTCTCTCTGGATTTGTGCCCTAGATTTCCTACCTGATTGGGTAAAAACGAAGGCATAAAGAAATGAATGGCGTTAAAAAACAGAAGGACAAGCTGCTCTAGATTTGCTACCAATTTGGGCTATCAAATATGAATGAGATCGAGCGAGAGAGAGGAAAAAGGTACATTGAAAACTGCTAATGCTGGACGAAAGAGACAGAAACCACTCGTGCTCCCGTCCCGGACCCACACGGCTCCACACGCTACGGCCCCACAAACATGGTCTCGTCCTGTCCCATGCGGTCCCTTCCTACCAGCCCCACACGACGCGGTCCCACACGACGTGACCCCACAAACGACACGACCCCACTCGTCAGCACGGAACGGTCAACTTAACGGATTCCTTCCGTCCGAGCTCCTTCTGCGGGTTCAGACAAGGGCTTGGGGAAAACTGAGGAAAAACTAAGGAGCTGGGGAAAACTGAGTACAACTAAGGACCTGAGGGCATGAAAATAGAAATCCCTAGAACAAATTATGATGTCGATTCTTCATCTCTTGATAATACTTGATTCACACTTTCTGCGCCTAGCTGAAAGGCGTTAAAGAAAAGCGCTTATGGGAGACAACCCATGTTTTTTTTACTACAGTACCTTTGTTTTATATTTGATTCTTGGAAGTTGTTACTACTGTAGCAACCTCTCCTTATCATGTTTTTGTGCCAAGTAAAGTCTCTATGGTAAAGTTGATGCTAGATTTGGATTGCTGCGCAGAAACAGCATTGCTGTCTGTCACGAATTCGCGCAGAAGTCTCTGTAAAAAAATCAAAAAAATCTGCAAATTTACGTGTGTGATCCCTAGATATGTACGCAACTTTCATTAGTTTTGAGTTTTTCCGTTTGAGCAAGTTAAGTGCCCCTTCCAGGTTCGTCTTTACGGACTGTTCTGTTTTTGACAGATTCTGCCTTTTATTTCGCATTGCCTGTTTTGCTATGTTCGATGGATTTCTTTGTTCCATTAGTGTCCAGTAGCTTTGTGCAATGTCCAGAAGTGTTAAGAATGATTGTGTCACCTCTGAACATGTGAATTTTTGATTGTGCACTAACCCTCTAATGAGTTTGCTTAAAGTTTGGTGTGGAGGAAGTTTTCAAGGGTCAAGAGAGGAGGATGATATACTATGATCAAGAGGAGTGAAAAGTCTAAGCTTGGGGATGCCCCCGTGGTTCATCCCTGCATATTTTAAGAAGACTCAAGCATCTAAGCTTGGGGATGCCCAAGGCATCCCCTTCTTCATCGACAACATTATCAGGTTCCTCTAATGAAACTATATTTTTATTCCGTCACATCTTATGTGCTTTGCTTGGAGCGTCTGTTTGCTTTAGTTTTTGTTTTGTTTGAATAAAGTCGGATCCTAGCATTCTTTATATTGGAGATATTACGCTCCGCTGTTTCGTATGAACACATGTGTTCTTAGCTTTATCTTTAATGTTCATTGCGAAAGTTGAACTACCTCATTCATTGATATATGGTTGGAAACGGAAAATGCCGCATGTGGTAATTGGTATAATGTCTTGAATAATGTGATACTTGGCAATTGTTGTGCTCATATAGATCTTGTTTAAGCTCTTGCATCCTGTACCTTGTACCCATTAATGAATAACTACATAGAGCATGTTAAAATTTGGTTTGCATGATTGTTCTCTCTAAGTCTAGATATTTTCTGGTTGAGGTGTTTGAACAACAAGGAGACGATGTAAAGTCTTATAATGCTTACAATATGTTTATATGTGAGTCTTGCTGCACCATTTCATACTTGAGTTTGCTTCAAACAACCTTGCTAGCCTAGCCTTGTATTGAGAGGGATTCTTCTCGTGCATCCAAATCCTTGAGCCAAAATCCATGCCATTTGTGTCCACCATACCTACCTACCACATGGTATTTCTCCGCCATTCCAAAGTACATTACTTGAGTGCTACCTTTAAAATTTCCATTCTTTACCTTTGCAATATATAGCTCATGGGACAAAATAGCCTTAAAAACTATTGTGGTGAAGAATATGTACTTATGTGTCTTATTTCTTAGTAAGTTGCTTGTTGAGCGGTAACCATGCTTTCTGGGCACGCCATCAACTTTTACATTTGTTGAATATCATGTGAGTTGCTATGCATGTTCGTCTTGTCTGAAGTAAGGGCGGTTTTCACAATCAAATGGTTTGAGTATGCATACTGTTAGAGAAGAACATTGGGCCGCTAACTAAAGCCATGAATCATGGTGGAAAAATAAGTTTGGACATAAAACCTCAATCTCTTATGAGAATATTAACTGTTGTTGAATGCTTAAGCATTAAAAGAGGAGTCCATTATCTCGTTGTCTATGTTGTCCCGGTATGGGTGTCTAAGTTGAAGAATGATCAAAAGCGAGAAATCCAATGCGAACTTTCTCCTTAGACCCTTGTACGAGGCGGCATAGAGGTACCCCTTTGTGACACTTGGTTGAAACATATGTTATGCAATGATAATCCGTGTTAACCCAAGCTAATTAGGACAAGGTGCGGGCACTATTAGTATACTATGCATGAGGCTTGCAACTTATAAGATGTCTTATACATAACTCATATGCTTTATTACTACCGTTGACAAAATTGTTTCTTGTTTTTAAAATAAAAAGCTCTAGCACAAAAATAGTAATCAATGCTTCCCTCTGCAAAGGGCCTATCTTTTACTTTATTGTTGAGTCAGTTTACCTATTCTTTCTATCTTAGAAGCAAACACTTGTATCAATTGTGTGCATTGATTCTTACATGTTCACCTATTGCACTTGTTATATTACTTTGTGTTGACAATTATCCATGAGATAAATATGTTGAAGTTGAAAGCAACCGCTGAAACTTATATCTTCCTTTGTGTTGCTTCAATGCCTTTATTTAGAACTTATTGCTTATGAGTTAACTGTTATGCAAGTCTTATTGATGCTTGTCTTGAAAGTATTATTCATGAAAAGTCTTTGCTATATGATTCATTTGTTTACTCATTATCTTCATCATTGCTTCGAATCGCTGCATTCATCTCATGTGCTTTACAATAGTATTGATCAAGATTATGATAGCATGTCACTTCAGAAATTATCTTTGTTATCGTTTACCTACTCGAGGGCGAGTAGGAACTAAGCTTGGGGATGCTTGATACGTCCCAAACGTATCTATAATTTCTTATGTTCCATGCTACTTTTATGATGATACTCACATGTTTTATACACATTATATGTCGTTATTATGCATTTTCCGGCACTAACCTATTGACGAGATGCCGAAGAGCCGATTGTCTGTTTTCTGCTGTTTTTGGTTTCAGAAATCCTAGTAAGGAAATATTCTCGGAATTGGACGAAATCAACGCCCGGGGGCCTATTTTTCCACGAAGCTTCCGAGAAGACCGGAGGGAGACGAAGTGGGGCCACGGAGCACCGCCACACTAGGGCGGCGCGGCCTAGAGGGGGCCCGCGCGTCCCTAGCGTGTGGGGCCCCCGTGACTCTCCCGACTCCGCCCTTCCGCCTACTTAAAGCCTCCGTCGCGAAACCCTCTGTACCGAGAGCCACGATACGGAAAACCTTCCAGAGACGCAGCCGCCGCCAATCCCATCTCGGGGGATTCAGGAGATCACCTCCGGCACCCTGCCGGAGAGGGGAATCATCGCCCGAAGGACTCTTCATCGCCATGATCGCCTCCGGATTGATGTGTGAGTAGTTCACCCCTGGACCATGGGTCCATAGCAGTAGCTAGATGGTCGTCTTCTCCTAATCGTGCTATCATGCTCGATCTTGTGAGCTGCCTATCATGATCAAGATCGTTTCTTTGTAATCATACATGTTGTGTTTGTTGGGATCCGATGAATATTGAATACTATGTCAAGTTGATTATCAATCTATCATATATGTTGTTTATGTTCTTGCATGCTCTCCGTTATTAGTAGAGGCTCGGCCAAGTTTTTACTCTTAACTCCAAGAGGGAGTATTTATGCTCGATAGTGGGTTCATGCCTCCATTAAATGCGGGACGGTGACGAGAAAGTTCTAAGGTTGTGGATGTGTTGTTGCCACTAGGGATAAAACATTGATGCTATGTCCGAGGATGTAGTTATTGATTACATTACGCACCATACTTAATGCAATTGTTTGTTGCTTGCAACTTAATACCGAAAGGGGTTCGGATGATAACCTGAAAGTGGACTTTTTAGGCATAGATGCATGCTGGATGGCGGTCTATGTACTTTGTCGTAATGCCCTGATTAAATCTCATAGTACTCATCATGATATTTGTATGTGCATTGTTATGCCTTCTTTATTTGTCAATTGCCCAACTGTAATTTGTTCACCCAACATGCTATTTATCTTATGGGAGAGACACCGCTAGTGAGCTGTGGACCCCGGTCTATTCTTTACATCCGAAATACAATCTATCGCAATACTTGTTCATTACTTGTTCTTCGCAAACAATCATCTTCCACGCAATACGGTTAATCCTTTGTTCACGACAAGCCGGTGAGATTGACAACCTCATCGTTACGTTGGGGCAAAGTACTTTGGTTGTGTTGTGCGGGTTCCACGTTGGCGCCGAATCCCCGGTGTTGCGCCGCATTACATTCCACCACCATCAACCTTCAACGTGCTTCTTGGCTCCTCCTGGTTCGATAAACCTTGGTTTCTTTCTGAGGGAAAACTTGCTACTGTACGCATCACACCTTCCTCTTGGGGTTCCCAACGGACGTGTGTTAATTGCACGCATCACGGTGTAGAGAATGAGCCACCATATAATTAACTTCTTGGCGCAAAGCCCTGGTGCGCTCCTCCGAAGGGAGAGACAGATCTACTCCATCAAGCACGCCTTCGGGTGTGAATCCCTTGAACCTAATGCCATGTGCACGGGTCCTTTCGAAAGAGCCGATGAGATCGGCTTCGAAGAGAGCCTTAAGCTCATCATATTTCTTCTTGTGATCCGCAGGCAGATCTTCATACTTGACTGGTTCGTCCGACATCGTAGCTGCAGATGTTGATGTAGTTGGTGTAGAGTGTCCCACCGGGCGTGCCAGAATGTGTTGCCTGCCAAAACCCACCGGTGAGCAGCGACGAGCAACACGAAGAGCCGGGAGGCTCCCAGGACTGCTGGTGGGCCCTGGTCCCTCGGGCAACGGCCCGCAATGCTCCGGCACACGTCATGGCGGTCGCAAGGGCGTGCCACCTGACCTATACCTGGTCACGAAGGTGTTGGATTACTTCGATTAGCTTCCTGCATGGTAGACACGTAAACATTAAATACGAGCCCGATCGGCTCTCAGGTTGCCCTGTGAATCGGCTCAAAGAGCCGATTGCCCCATGGTTCACGTTGGATTTACGATGACATGGGGATCCCGCTTGATCAATACAAAGTTAAACCAATCTACGACAGTTTAGGGTTTTCACCGCATAACCGGAACATCCTACACGTAGTTGAGCCTAGCAGTATACGAAAGATGATAGAAAACCAGTCCTAAAAGAGGCCTAAAAACCAACATGAAGTCGGTTCCCGAACAATCCCTTCTAGGACTAGCAAACCATGCCTCACGCACTACCGGATCGTTCAACCCGTTTGCAAGGCCTAACCATGCGGATATCAAACTAATCCTTGCGGAACAAGGAACAACTATAACGAGATCGGATCTACTAAATAAAGAACGAGCAAGATGCTGCCCTTACACCTAAGATAGATGTAAAGGCAGCTAGATATCGAGGGGCAGCATAGCTAAGCAAACATATTCAGAAAAACATCGATGCAAGCCCCAAAACATCTATGATAAGGGTGTTACTCGCCATCAACAAGGCTTCAGTACGAGCAACACCAGATAACGAATAAACCGATACTGCCTAGATCGCAAGATGCGATCTAGGCAGCATGATGCTTACCCGGAAGAAACCCTCGAAACAAGGGGTGGCGATGCGCCTAGATTGTGTTTGTTGTGAACGTGGTCGTCCTCCTTTCTCAATAACCCTAGGTACATATTTATAGTCCGTGGACTTTCTAATTCGGGAATAAACCTAACCGTGTACGAGCTAAACTCTATCTCTTAATTCTACCATAATATACAGATACACGGGCAATCTAGCCCAAACTCTCGTACAAGGCCGCTTCAGAGACACTTCATACGCATGTCCTCTAAGCCCATCTCGATCACGGCCCATCTCCTGCTCTGGCTAAATTCTGGTGATAACACTACCCGACTTTAAATTAATAAAGCCCTCGGGTTCGAAACACAAGTTAAAGGATTACATGCTGCGCCATACAGCTTAGCCAAAGGTAAAGATAAAAAGGCAGCTAAAAGGAGCAGCACTAGGACGCTTCAGGATAGCTCGGACTCCCCAAGCCCGCCACCAAGATCGCTCCTAGGCATGACTTGCCAGCACCTCCGTGTGTGTACGCCTTAGCTGATTTACCAGCTCCTGGATGCTTGCCCTGTCTTGAGGTTTTGCCGATGGTGACCACAGCTGCAGGAAGATGATAGTTTTGAAAATAATGTCAGCCGGTTGTCGAATTAACTTAGATTATAAGGTAAGCTTATTGCGTATTAGCCAAAGTGCCCAACTTTGGGCCACAAACAAAAGCCAAAGAAGACGACGGGGTATCCCAGCAAAACTTGATAGGATCGCAAAGAATTGGGCAAACGAGGACGGAGACCAGTTGCACCCTAACAGCTATCGGACCATACTCCACATGAAGCGAGCTGGAGAGCACGAGAAAAATATATGATTGACGTTCTCCACATGGTTACACAAAGCACCGCGCCCAGAGACCGGGCCATGATGATAGGCGATTAGATCACTCGATGGGAGACGGCCAACTGCTAGCTGCCAAGAAAAGATCTTGATTTTGAGTGGCAACTTGGCAGCCCAAATCTCCTTGAAGTGTGCCACTGAGGCACCTTGTGAGAGCTTGTTGTACATGGAGCTCACCGTGTAAACTCCTGATGGGTCGAGACCCCAAGTAATATTGTCCTGCCCCTGGCAAAGAGTTGTGTTCTCAAGGATCAGCTGAAGTTGCCTCCATTCCTCTGAGGCCAGCTAGTTAAAGGTTCTGCGAAAACGGATGCCTATAACCGTGTTACAGGCCGACGCAACCGATATAGTAGGGTGATCGCAAATGCTAAACAGATTCGGGAACTGGTCACTAAGGGGTCTTGGACCTGCCCAAGAGTCAAACTAGAACTGTGTGCGCATACCATCACGAACCTGGTGTCTAGCTCCTAATTTGAAGAAGTGTTTGATTTTATGTAAGGATTTCCAGAACGGCGAACCCCCCTGGCTCGTGCCTGAAAAGATGTCCCTGGCTTCAACATATTTGGCGGAGATGATTTGCGCCCAAAGCGAATTGTCCCCTTGGTACAATTTCTAGATCCACTTCAACATGAGTGCATGTTCATTTTCTTGGAGTTGATAATACCCAGCCCGCCAGATTCCTTGGGTCTACAAACAGCCAGCAAATTTACTAGGTGATATCCCGGTTCCTTCCCAAAAGAACCGGGGGCTTGTATTATATGGATCAAAATATATCGTATGTGTCCGATGCTGTTGCGCATCATTCAGCATGGGAAGAATTACTTCTGCATCACCACATGCTAGGACATATGTCTTTTATCACTCTTGGCCAGTTGTATCCGAATCTGCATAGCAGAGTGGATAAAGGGAGTCTAGTATGTGATGCATGTCAATATGGGAAACTTACTCGTAGTACTAATGTTCATCTGATAATGGAAGTTTTGTACCACTTCAAGTCATCCACTTTGATGTTTGGGGACCAAGTGGAGTTTAGTCCTTTAATAGATATAGTTCATTTGTCACTTTTATTGATTTTTGCATTAGAACCACCGTGGGTCTATGTTTTGAGAAACAAGAATGATGTATTTGAATGCTTTAGGAATTTCCATAATTTAATTATGACGCGGTATGATTCTTAGGTAAAAATATTTAGAACAGATAATGGTATAGAATATGTTAACAAACAGTTTGATGAATATTTGTCAAGCTTTGGTATTATCCATCAAACTAGTTGTCCTAGTACTTCTAAGCAAAATGGCTTGAGTGAGAGAAAGAACAGGCATTTACTAGATATCACCAGATATTTAATGATAGCAATGAATGTTCCTAAAATACTTATGGTGTGAGGCGGTGTTTGATGGCTGCAAGTACACAGATCAGTTGTAGCTAGTTTCGAAATGAGAGTATCGAACCACGATGAGCTACTAGTAGTGATCTTAATGCCCCTTGTTGATATTTATCTAAAATCACTTAAAATGTCTCAAATCTCAAGCGAAGTTTTGTTTTTAAAGTGTTTTGTAGGATGTTGTGTAGAGTAAATAACTGAAATAGGAAAATATAAATGCGACTAAAGATCACGTTTGAACTATACTAATATTAAAATGTTCTCGGGGGTTGTCGGTTCCACCGCTAGTATTAACTAAGAATATAAACTAGATAATTCATATCTTGGCCCTCGTTGTATGTGGGAAAGGCTTGAAGTTGGAATATATATCTCATAACACATACCTGAATAACCACCGCAATGACCTTCGGCAAGCCACCTATTGGTCCATCACAATTAAGGGATTACCCCGTGGTTATTTGTTGAGCGTTGCGAGTCCCTTCGTATCTCCTCCTTCGGTATAATAATGCACCGCACATGGTATGGCACTTCCCGCCGTATACACTATCTCACTTCCGAAGGTAATTCCCTCTTGTTTTTTTTCGAAATGGGGATAATACCCCAGCCTCTGCATCAAAATGATGCATATGGCTGCTTTATTACCTTATTAAAAGAGACTCCGGCGTTTACAGTTTATTACAACTCAGTCATCGACTAAAGTCGAGACTAAAATCAACCATCTAAATAAACAAAGAAGTTGTCTCCAAGAAAACATCAAAGATTTAATCTAAGCTGATGCCGCCAGCCACACTGGTTGTAAAAATCCCGTGCGACCATCTCCAGTCGGTTGCACCCAGACTCCATGGCAGCCCGATGATCCTGCTGGTTGGAGATAAGACCACGTACGGATCCAATGAATAGCCAAAGGAATTACCCGCAAGAAAGGTTGAGGTTTCGGCTTGTTAAAAACCACTTCATTACGCACATTCCATATAGCCCAAATCAAAGCGCATACACCCACACGAATCTGCAGTACATCTTTCTTTGCAATACCACTAAGCCAAGTACCAAAAAGATGAGTGATATTCACAGGTGGGGTTAAACCGAAAGTCATTTTAAATGGGGAGAATTTCACTTCCCGGCCTCTGCACCAACCAGGGATGCACATAGCCATTTGGCATGAGTACTAAGATTTTTAATCTTGGTTAAGATTAAAGCATAGTCCTCAAGATAATTCCCTCTTGTGACCCTTAGGCAAATGTTACATGGTCGACTTCATGCAACAACACAAGAGAAAACTAACATACAAACATAGTGCAAAGCTATAAATCATCTTCATTCATATTATAATACTACTAGGGTTTCCCATCTCCCCCAGGAATGGAGTGGACTACTCACACATGGAGACAATCAAGAACATCATCATAATCTTGAGAATGGAATATGAATAACGGTGTGAATTCAAGTACAAACCCATAATGACAATGGAGATTACAATCCAGGGAGATGGATGGGATGGAGATGGTGGTTTCGTTGTGGATGATGAAGGCGATGATGCCTTGTCCTCCAATGATCCGGGTAGCAGCTTGGATGAAGCCCCTTCTTGTTCTTCCTTGAGATCTCTTCTGGGACGGTGTTCTGGTGTTTTTTGGTCGCGTATGTGCCTTGATCTCAGATCCGTCTGCGGGAGGCGAGAGTATCTAACGAGGCGGTCGTCCTAGCAGGCCATACGGGTGGACGGTACGGGCGATTCTTCCCCATACAGACGTCCGCTAAACCTTCTGGAACTCGTCTTCGCATCCTCCTTTCGCCCAGGTGCATAATTAAGTGTTTAAATGATTTTTATCACGTTAAAATACCATAAAATGGCAGTTTTTTTTGATATTTTATCATTGTCTTATTATTTTAAGATCTTGTGTAGACAAGCATAAAAGGACGCGGTAGCGCGGTAAAGTACAAAAATCCTATAACTACTCAATGATAACTTAACAAAATAATGGTATAAAAACATGCTAAAAATGCACTCACCAACTTCCCCAAGCTGGATTCTTGCTCGTCCCCGAGCAAGATAGAAGGAGCATATTAGGATTGATAGGCATTTCATCAAGAAAAATTGGATGAAGGAGCTCTTCAGATTAGCTTTGTCAAGTCAGGAGACCAACTAGCTGATGTGTTAACTAAGGGTGTTAATGTTGTATCTTTTGTTAAATTGTGTGACAAGATGGGGCTATTAGATATATTTGCCCTATCTTGAGGGGGAGTTCTTGAGTCTCGTAGGTAAATATGCGTTTGTAGAGGGACTAGACTGCAACTTTATCTTGTATATACGGAAAGAAAGAAATGAGAAGAAGTGTATGGAAGGTCTCAGACAACGAAACTATCTCCTCTCTCTCTCCCATGAACCCTAGCAGATGAGTGATGTGAGCGCTTGATTCAACAGGAACACATGAATTTGTTTGCAAAATTGTGCTGATATAGGGTGGAATCGCCGCGTTCCCTTTTGTTCCTTGAACATCTTATCTGAAAGGCTAGTCAATCTTCTGAAGTGCATGCCCTCCTGTATTTCAGCCTGTTGGATTGGATGGATGCAGATTTTGAAACGGGTTCAGAGATCTGGTAAGAATAGGTGTACATATAGAAGAAAAAAAGAATCGAAGTACTTGCATGATGTAGTGAGATATATACAGGAAAATTGCAGATGGGGCAGAAATCTGGACGATTTCTGTGATAAATGTGAGTTTGTTCAGAGGCATTTTCAGTTTGAAGTCGCCCAGGATTAGCTGTGAGCTGCTATATTTTGATCATGTTGGTGAAAAGTGGCTGGTCTGGGTGTAGCCGCCACGGCGCTACCTCGTCCGTGGCACTTACAGATCACGGCAACGAACAAAAGAATTAAGCAAAGCAGCACATGAACAATCATGCAATCTATAGCATCGTATCGGCCCTGGAGGGCAGCCTCTTGAAGAAGTTGCTGGCCGCCGACGGCATCCGGCTCCGGAACCGCGGGTGTCGCAGCACATACAGCCCGGCGACGAGCACGACGACCCGGAACGGCGTGACGTACAGCGCCACGGCGGCGACGAGGCAGAGCGCGGTGAACAGCGCCGTGGCCCTTGGGTCCCTCCACGCGAGCAGCGACCGCACCCGCTCTCCCTGCGTCGCCACGTCCCCGACCACCGTCTGGATCCGCCCGGCCACGCTCCGCAGCCGATCGTACCGCAGCCGCACCACGTCGTTCGGCTTCGACGTCGGGAACGTGTCCAGCTCCTCATCTATCTCGTCCGGGTGGGTGGCCTCCGCGCAGGAGAGCCTCGCGTCCATGTTCGCCGGGCGGCGGGGCCGGCGCCGGTAGTTCCAAACTCCAATTACGGACATGTACAGGAACATGGTCGGCAGAATGAGCTCCGGGAAGCACATGAGGGTGATGAAGAGCAGGTGAACAAGCACGGTCGTCGCCGGTTTCCTCCAGTGGCACACGTCCACGAGCCACCGCACCATGCTGGCCGCGCCGGACAGCAGCGCCGTGACCCGAAAGAAGTTAGCCTTGCTCCGCCGCAGGCTCCACGCCTGCGAGTCTGCGTCGAGCATGTACTCCACAACCTCCCGGCGCAGCGGCGGCTCGGCCCGGCCGAGCCGCGCCGCCGCGATGCTCATCGCCTGCCGCCGGAGTGCGTCGAGCTGCGGGATGGTGAACGGCTGGAGGTAATGCATCTTGGGGAGGAGGGGCTGTCCGTACAAAAACACGACGCTGGACAGAGAGACGGAGGTGACGCGCACGGCGAGGCAGAGCTCGCCGTTCTTGCGCACGCCGGACGGGTGCAGCACGACGAGCGGGTGCGCGTTGGTGTACACCTTGTCCATTTCCAGCGTCGAGAGGCGAATCCTCACCTTGCCCATCCTCTGGTCTCTGACGGTGCTGATGCCGGCGGCAGCGGTGCCGGCGTTGCCGAGTTGGCAGTTGTCGAACATGGCGAGCGTGAGCACCGTGCACGGGTCGTACACCTCCCACGTGTACTGCTCGTTCCACCGCGGGCTGCACGAGTCGACGGCGGTGCGCGTGCGCACCCACTTCTGCCCGTACTTGGCGACGCAGTACGCGTCGGTGGTGCCCCGGCCGTCGATGGTCTTCATGGGAGTGAGGCCCTGCGCGCCGAGGACGCCGACCTCGAGCACGCCGACGGGAGGGCGCCAGAGCTGCCGCGCCGTGGGGCGCGTGTCGCTCACGTACATGGTCGGCTCGTCCATGACGTGGTACGCGCCTTCGAGGCACGCCCGGAGGTGGACGCGGCCGGCGAACCTGGCTTCCTGTTGCCGCAGCGGGTGCCCAAACGGCTCCAGGCTGAACCACTGCGAGTGGATCGCCCGGCGGTCGAGGCGCTTCTCGAAGATCGTGAGCGGCAGCACGGCGCGCCCGACGATCTCGTCCTTGCCAGGGTGCGCACGGGCCTCGACGATTAGCACCGCCGGATCCTCGAACGGCTCGGCCACGACGAAGACCAGCTCCTCGTTCCACGCCAGGCTTGCCGGGTTCCTCATGGCGCACGGCTTGGTCCGGAGCATCATGCCGCCGACTTGGACCTTAGCGAAGACCTCGACGTGCGGCCGGACCTTGTCGCCGACGAAGAGGCCGCCGCCCATCACGACGTCCTGAGCCTCAAGCACGTTTATCCGGAGGTACCACAGCTTCGGCGTCACGTACACCTTGGACCGCGCGCTCTGCAAAGCGGCCGCCACTCCATCGACGCCGCCGCGCACCGACGCCGCGTCGGCGTGCCACGCGTCCGCGAACGCCTCGTCGGCCTGCGTGCCGGCCCACACCGCGAGCATGACCTCGCTCTGCAGCACCATCCCACCGCCGCCACCGCCGTGGCGTGCGGTCTCGAGGCGGTACCACTGCGGCGCGAGCGGGCTGTCGGGCGGCACTCGCACCGGCACCTCGGCGACATCGAACACGACCCTGCCGACGCAGTCGTCGCGCGCCACGGCGTTCCTGTCCATGACGAGCACCTCGAGCGCCGTGGCCTGGACGCGCTCCCTGGAGAAGGCGAACACCTGGTTCCACTCCGGGCTCGTCTTCCCCTCGTGGTGCCGCGTCGTGCCGCGGTAGTTGCCGAGGCGCACCTCGACGTAGGGGCTGCACCCGCCGGTGACCGCGCCAACGGGGATCCCGCGCGCCTTGACGACCCGCACGTACAGGTAATGCATCCGCTCCACGAGGTCGTAGGTGCTCGCCAGCGGCCTGTCGCCGGAGCCAATGCCCATCCATCCGGCGCCGCCGGCACGCGCACGCGTGCTGCTTCCACCGCCGCCGCCGCCGGCCGGCCACTGCTCCCTCACCTGTGGTTGTGGTTGTGGCTGTGGCATTGCACCCTTCGCCTTGTATTCCTCCGCTCTCGCCCGTGGCGCCTGCGCGTGGAACACATACGGGTACGCCATGACCGGCGACCCTCGCCGTGTTCTCCGGTACGCGGCCTTCGCTGTCCGTGGCTGCGCGTGTCCGGCTGTCGGTTCGGCGGTCGACTTCCCCTGCCGTCACGGGCAAGGGAAGGCATACAGAGGTGGCATCGTCGGAACTACGACAGTAGTGCTAAGCAAAGGAATGTGCACTCGCCACTGCTACGAAGCACATCGGAATCCGATCAAGACCAACGAGTTGTCGTCTAATCTAAAGAGGAAGTTGGTGAGATTGTGTGACTGTCAGTTTCCTCGGATACGGAGGCGGAGAGGATAAAGATGAGATCAGACATGTGAGTCGGAACAGTCGTGTTGGTGAAGACCCCTGAGATTGTGGTTTCTCAGGAAGCTGCAGCCCAGTGCCTGCTGCTTTACCGTATCCTGGATTAGCTGAACTGGAAGTACGTTTCTTCAGCTTAGTAATTTTCAGTCGACAGTGTAGTGGTGCACATGATGTCATTCAGACTAAATATTTGGTAATTGTGAAGTGCATCTTGAGTAATCTAGGGTGGATATATATGTTGTACTCTGAAGTTTCAGCACCAACTGACATAGGGAAATACTTGTACCAAGTTGAACTTGTGCAACACATGTGCTTACGTTTTATATCTAAAAAATTATCTCCTACTGCATTCTGTATTCAGTAATGACCGTAAGAACATATCAAAACTTAATTTTAGTTCTCTAATATCATGCATATGCAGACACAAGTTTTCTTCAGTTAACCAGATTTGATTTATCAGCATTGTCGATATGGGAATGATGAAACAAATAACAAAGTGTGAGCTTGCTTGAAAAGCAAAAGCAACTCGGGGACTTTGGAGCCTGGTTTTGCTTTAACCAAAGAAGATCCTTTTAGTATTCTATAAGTAACTCCTTTAGCTTTATTCTCCTAGCTGGCATGTAGTATATTGACCAAAGAGCAATGAAAATAGCATTGCGGAAATATTGATATATCTTGGATCACATTGTGTTATCGTTTTTAAGGGTGCAGTTACTCTCTCCCACGTTACCTTGTTAAGATAGATGTGAGACTCGAACTGTTACGCGCACCATTGCGCCCCAGGAGAGTTGTTACTTTTGAACACTTCTATCAGGCAAATCGGGGATAAATTTACTGTCAGGTAGCACTCCCAGAATTGAAACTTAATCCTTAATTTACTTTCATCTATTTGTGATTATGGATTCCTTCAGGCGATCTCGAAGCTGGCCCTTTGCACTGTGTCGGTCCCTTGATTCAATGATTCATTTGCTTTCTCCTTTTGCTTGTTGCTATGAGTTAAGTAATACTTTCTTTACCAAAGGTTGCATGTCCCTATTTGTTAACAAAGAAATATCCCAACATCTCTTTACTTATGGAGCAAATCATAAGGCCAAGCCCAACACATTATTACTATTGTTGTGCCAAAAGAAAAATTTGAAGATATTGTTGTGCCAAATGAGCGACTGATACTAAATATTGGATGGTAGGCACAACTTGTTTGGGACTGAAAGGCTTGGTTGTTGTTGTAGGCACAACTCTTTTACTGGTTTTCCTGGTTGTTATCGTTACTGAAATACTGGCATATTTCAAAGTGCATATTCCAACTGGAAAATTAAATGTGCGCTCTGCAAACATTTGTCAACTTGTTGTCAGTCGTTCGATGCAAGCATGAAAGCAGACAGGTTTTGTTTCAAAGTAACTACAGCTCCTCAAATCCTGTGAACGCCATGCAGGACACATGATACTCCATCTGGTTTCATCGCCAATGTCGGAGAATGATTCTTTTCTTTCGTTTTAACTAGCAGAAAGATTTGGAAACAGATAACAGAATATGTAATCTTCTGGCACCTTTTTGGATACGAAAAGCAAATAATATGAATATAGCTGAACATGCAAAACATCCGCAAGGAATGTCATACCAGCATTTGCATTCCTGCTATGGCTAAATAACAGGATTGCAGGAGTGCATGCAACTTTGGCGGATGTTCAGAAACTACGATCAAGCACTAATATCCCACATATGCCTTCCGCAACCATTCCGGTACTAGCACCAAGTTAAATCAATGCTTATGCAAGTATCCATATACTATAACCAGGTGCCAAAACTATGGTCAAGTACCAATATCATTCATCTGCAACCTTTCTCATACTAGCACTAAGTACGATTATGCAAATATCCATAAGTAACACCAGGTACTTTTCATAAGAATTCAGATCATATACTAGCACCGGGTGCCAAAACTATGGTCAAGTACTAATATCCTTCATCTGCAACATTTCTCATACTACCACCACATAATGCAAGTATCCATAAGTAAGACCAGGTACTTTTCATAAGAATTCAGATCATATATTAACAACAGGTGCCAATACAATATTCCTTCTATCATTCATGTACTGCCAACATACAGTGACAACTTGCAAACTCACGGTCAAGGCTCCAGTAGCTCAAAACAAAACAAAAAAGGTTTGAAGACAGAGGTACATTCTGTGTTTTTAATTTTTACATCTTGGACAGTAGAAAAGAAAATAATAGTTGCAAACAAAGTAATAACAATACATAATACCGTAGTGGTTTATGGTACTATTACAGCACAAAGCAAGGATTTGTTCGGCTGCATTACGATAAGTATACATAGTTCTACTGCAGTAGCATGAACCTGGCACTAGCAGCTGATAATCCTAGGCCCTCAAGCAGAGAACCAACAAACCCCATAATCCCAGGTCCTCAAGCAGAGAACCAGCCAGCCCCATAATCCCAGGTCCTCAAGCAGAGAACCATGAATCCCCATCTTATCAAAACATGCTACGCAAGTCTCGGGTTGAAGGGATGACAGAAGAAGAGCAGCATTGGCTGGTCACGATAGCGGCTAAGAAAGCAGTAGAAAAGAGAGGGTGGAGGACAAGTCTAAGATGGACCTTCCCACAGTGAAGCAGAGTACTCAACTCATCGCATGGACATGAGAGTGCGCCTCTGGTTGGCCCTCTTGGAAGGTTGAGCAGCCTTTGGAGTTCGCTTCAAGTTCTTCTTCACCATCTTCTCAATTTGCTCTATTGAGCTAGACAGTTTCTTCTCCATTAGATCAGCAAGCACTGGATCAATGGGTTTGGTTGGAGTCTTCAGTGAGCTCTTGGATGGCGAAGAATAGACCTTGAAGCTCTGCTCGCCCAGGCTAGTTGAGCTGGAACCAGAGGCAATAGCCAGGGAGTCCTGAGCTTCGGTACAATGAGGAATGTCCTGCTCAGCTGGTACTGTAGTACTCAAGTTCGCAGGTGGCGGAGATTGCTCAGGCACTTCACTTTGCTGCCGAGCTGCAGCAATCCTTAAGCGGCTTCTCTCAATAGCCTGAAAGTCAATAGTCAGGACATTAGCAAGTAGAAAGAAAGAACATGCACTGTAATGCATAGCTGTACCTAATACTACCTGCTGTCAAAACAAGCATTTAAATGACTTATTAAATTAACAGAAAATTGAATAAAATAACAAATATGCAGCCAAAGCAGGAATAGCGGAGGTAGGCATATAAACCAGATTCGGTGATAACCACGCTATAAAAGACATTGTGCAATAGTAAAATGGTTGATTTACACTTATTGCTTAATTACAAAAACTCCACCAGTCAAACTAACCCCAGCTCCAAAATACATCATTTGGGTGACACTCAAGAAACACTTTAATTTTCAGATAATACATTTCTGCTATTATTGGATACATACAACATTTTAATTCAAAATGTTAAAATAAAGGATTTTACTAAATGGACATTTAACTGATACATACCATTACAGCAACAGTGTACAGTGTACAGTAGCATGATGTACACCATGTTAAAACAGTTGTAGTTTCAAGCTATCAAGCATGACTACAATAGCATAATACAAGCTATACCAGAGGATATACACATAAAGACGATGTTGTGGAATTTACTTCAGAGCAACTACACCGACCTCCATTTTTTCTTGGACAGGTAATATCAGAAGAAAACTCAGCATCTTAGGAAAGTAAACCAGAGAGTGTGCATTTTTACTTCGACAGGTAATATCTAGAAGAAAACTCAGCATCTTAGGAAAATAAACCAGAGAGTGTGCATTTGTTGAAACCAGAAGAAAACTCAGCATCGTAATGAATTACACTAACAAATTATCTGAAGTTAACTGATGGTTGAAAGAAACAATTTTGAAGAAAAATACTGGTAAAGACCTACATATATTCTGGTAAAACTATAAATTAATGTAGCACAAAATCATATAACTGAATCATATTCAAGACATAATGCAGAGTCGCAGCCTCTCTGCATTGCACTTTGCAGGGTAAGGCTTGCCTCTATAATCCTTCCCCAGACCCCACCTAGTGTGGGAGCTTCTAGCACTAGGTCCGTCAGTACATGAAAACATAAATGCTAAAGAAATGCAGCTTTGATAGGCAATAGATATGTGTTTCATGAACTGTGAAGTAGCATCTGCTCCACCAAAAAGTAACTGCACTTTAGGAAGGCATGATAGGATCCATCTAACATGGACACTTGGTACATGGAAGCAGTAAACTGTGTTACAAAATATAGCAATTAGGCAGTACTAAAATGGATAGATCTACAACCGTTAAACAAAAAAAAGATAGTGTTTCACAAGATCACATAGGCATACAGTACAAGAAGATTCTTACAATGCTTCGTACCAACAATCGAAACCCAAACCAGACTTTGCCAAGCACAAGCAAAAAATATATCTGTTCTGCTAACTACTGAAAGATATAGCGATATTGTGCTTTCATAACTAAGCAGTTACTAGCAGGTTGAAATATACTTTTTCTCAAGGCCATAACAAAAGTGGCACATATTTATTCAAGTGCCAACGTTTAGCTAAAATTTGGTGTAAATAAGGTAATAAAAACAAGTTATCAAAAAAAAAGGTAATAAAAACAAATTGCTGCAGTTTGTCCATTTGTTAACAGTCAAGATGGACCAGCAATAATCAGGGCATGGTAGAAACATAGCATAGCACGAAATCATATAACTGAATCGAAATCAGAGTTTTGTCATGGAATTCCACAAGCCCACACCGGCCAACATCTCCAGAACAGGGTTGGCAAAGAACAAAGGGCACTGTACCTTTTATCTTATAAACAGCGTTGTGCAGATCATCAGCAACACAACCAATGAATCTTTAAACAGTTCAACTACTAAGGTCAGAATAATATAACTGAACTGAAGAAGCTGTCCATCACCTTTGCAATCGCTGTGATATCCCGAAGTGGTGTTCTTGGGTACCAATCAGGAAGTGGGCTCCTCCTCCTCGCCGGCGTAGCCTTGACAGCCCAAACTGGTGGCACATTCTCCTTGTTGCTGAAGGGCGACGGGAACCGCCGGGACAGAGGCTTCCCAGTCCGCCTCCCTGCCAGAGCTCCGGGCGAGGCCACCCTCCTGATAAAGAACCCGCCACCAGAGAGGTCGGTGAGGCCCGTCCTCTTGATTTCCCTATGCTCAGGCATCTTGGAAATCTGCAAGAGACAGAGCAGAAGAGATGCGGATAGGTGAGAACCCCAAGAAACGAGTCGATAGAACAGGAAAATGTTCAAACGGCAGCATGTCGTGCTCACGTATTGGTCTTCTCTCCTCTGCTTCTTGCGTACGCGATTCGTCTCGAGATCCTTCCAGCCCTATACCCAGAAATCCATAAGTCCAAACCATCAAAAGAGCAAGAAAAGGACGCGCGGAAACCAATGGATACTACCAATTAACCCGAAGATTTGGTCGAACTATACCTCGCCGAACTCCTGCTTAGATTCCCCGCCGGTAATCCCAGCACTAGAACAGATCTGCAACAAGAGAGCCGAAGAAACGCATCAGAACGCCAAGAAACGGCCCGGAAACGGGGACAAGAGGACGAAACGCCAAGATTTCGCTCACGATTTGCTCGGACCTTCTTCCAATCTTGCCGCTCTAACCCCCGATACAGCTGCGGATTCTAATCTACGGCTACCTACGACTAATTTTTGGGTAAAATTCCTAGGGTTTATACAGCTACGGCTAAATGGGGAATGGGGAAGCGGGGTGAGACGCCGGGCGGGCTATATTGAAAACTCAAAATTTCGGAGTGGCGGCCGTGGGAGGAAAACTCTCGTCCATGGTTTCCTAGTAGGTGGACGGTCAAGATGCATCCTGTGCGCGGACGTTGTCTGTTTACCATCGTAGCCGTTGCTGTCTGTTTTTGAACTTGTGAATTTCGACAAGAATTGGAAAATGGGTATTCGACTACATGGTAGATGCATGGACAAAAAAAACTACTAATAAAAGTGTTATGGGATTCATGCAACTTCCAATTTCTAGACACTTGTATCATTTAGAGATTCTACTTAGAGAGCACAAGGTGTACTATGTCAAGCGCTCGGCTCAAGCAAAAGCATCGACGCTAGCCTAATCCCCAGGATTGAAGCGTATGGGGACCAAACGGCTAGAATTATAATCACTAGCGCATCTGCAAGCATTCGTGTTGGGCATGCCCTAGTAGCATGGCCAATGCACATGGGCTTAAGATCATTTGAAAATTTGAGTTGAGTGAGCTACTTCATGCAGCAAGTGCCCGTTGCTTTCAAGCTCTAATTTACACAGATTGTTCAAATATGTGACTCTAATTCATGTGTCAATAATTGTAAAGGAGATAAGAATGACGCTGAAACCCCTAAAATTGCCGCGATTTCAATCCTACTACTTCATATTAGTGTCGCATTGTAGATGGCCTAAGACGGTAAGGCCCCATCCAGTACAAGGAAGGAAAAATGCTAGCCGCTCTTGTAAAAAAATTACAAGGATAACTTACTAGCCAAAAAAAAAGCTAGATATATTGATATTTGTTATTTACAGGTTGCAAAACACTCTTTGGGCAGAAGGTATTACAACAATGCAGACACAAGCAAGATTCCCCGAGTTTAGAGTTATAGATTCGAGTTCCAAGTCATAAAATAAATTGAAAATACTAAATCATCAAAGCTAAATCGGAAGTCGGAGACAGGTTTGATTACTGTGAGATGTAATTTTGTAGATCCAAAACTATAACCAAAATAGCCATAAAGATTTTTTGCATGAAAATTTTAGATCAACAACAAAGCTAACAAGAACAAGGATGGATATGTATCCTTACTAACTTAGAGGTGGCCCGGGTAAGAAGGAGCGGCGGCGCCTCCACCCTTGCCTTCCCACTCACGTGAATCTACTCTAGATTTCAGCAACTACCCACAGGGCACGACATCTACTCTAGTTGCACAAGTTTTAGTTAATTCTCCATACTTAAAACGTCTAAACTTATAGTTTGACTCTATCCAAATGTGTAATTTATCCTAGGGACAAGGCTAGACTAGATTGACCATCTCAAGAGGCTGCAAAGATCTCCCATCAAAATGACCTCCACTACACCTAAGGATATCAGCCCCAAGCCGTGCATAAGCAAGTCTCATTTACACACTTTTCCCACTACCAAGACACTTCCCCTATCCACCGTCTAAACCTAGACATATCAAGAAGAGAATCTGACACACCCTTTGTCTGGTGGGAGGGTCGCCTAGCTCTAGAACCTTCACAAGATTTAGCCTTGACCACACTATATCGGCCACCAACTAAGCTTGTCAAGTGGGGTGAAAGCCTTGTGTTTTCCTTACGGACGGTGGCGGTGTTGCGATGTCGGACCCCTTCCTGAAGATGCCGTCTTTGGAGCTGCAGAGGTGGGTGAACAATGGCCATTTGAGGTGGCTGTGGCGAATTGCTCTGTTCGGCGAAGCCTTCATCCCATGTTGACTAGCAGGTGGCTGGTTTGATGCTCTACTGCTCCATTGCCCCTGCTTGCCGGTGGCGATGCCCTTGAGCCTCAACGAAAGGGGAAAGGGTATCCCTTTACAGCAGCAGCGACACTAGGCTGGTGGGCAGCCATGCCATTGTGGTTATGTTCATCCATGGGGTGGGTTGTGCCCTCTTCTGTCGTTTCTTCTTCGTTGTGTCTTCTTCCTACAGCTTCGGTCTAATGTGGTGGTTGCTCTAGTGTTGGTGGTGGTCTTGGTGTAGCTCCATGGCGTCTCTGATGGCACCCCCTTTGGCAGTCTAGCTCTCTATGTTCCGTTGTGTTCTTGAGGGAACTCCTTCGCCTCCCGACGGTATGGTGCCCTTTGATCCAGGGTGAGGGACAAGAGGTCTCTTTCCGGAGGTAGAGACGGTGGAGGTTGGATCTACCTTTGCCCAGTGGGTTTGTGGGTGTGGACAACACGTTCCGGTAGCCTCCCCAAGCTCTCGCTTCCTTCCTGGTGCTCTCCTCGACATCTAGTTGTGGTGTAGGCAATCCAGGTGGTGTTTTTGTTTTGATCCTTAGTTTGCTTGTGTTGCATGTTCCTGTGAGTTGTATGTAAGAAAGTTTGTGGTTGCCGTTGGTGGCTTTATTAATCTAAAGTTGGACTAAGGCCTTATGTTTAAAAGCTTGTCAAGTGGGTAGCATCAAAGAAGGCTTGAATAGGAGTACTAGGATGTGGTTCTCCATAGACAACGGGTGACACCATGGAGTGTTTGGGAAGTGGCACTATGCCACTTAATCTAGTCGATGTAGGTGATTATCTTTATTAGTCAAGATTAATGCAACTCCACATGATTGATGCAATAAGACAAGTTACAACTATTTGTCCACAACATAAGGGAAACTGTGGGGAAAACCCCCACATCCTTTTATTTACTAAAGAGGTCCAAAACCAAAATAGTTACATGTATACAAATTTACAAGGCAACTGCTGATACGTCCAATTTGCATCACTATTTTATATCGTAATTTGCTGTTATTCATTGATATATTTCATATTTGGGGATAATACTTATGTTATTTCATCTATTTTGCATGATTCATGATTATTGGAGGATCGCGCACCGGAGTCAGGATTCTGCTGGAAAAAGCGCCGTCAGAATGCAATATTTCGGAAGATCAACAGTTGACGGAAATTATATGAAAAATCCTATTTTTCCAGATGACGAAGGGAGCCGGAAGGGGGAGCCGAGGGGACCCGAGGTGGGCCCACCTCATAGGCCGGCGCGGCCCAAGGCCCGGCCGCGCCGCCCCGTGAGGAGGGGGCCCACAGCCCCCTCTCGCCTCCTTTCTTCGCGAACGTCTTCGTCCCGAAAACCTAAGCTCCGGGGGATAGGTCGCGAAGAGTCACAGCCGCCTCTGCGAGGCGGAGAACAGCAGAGAGAAAAGAGCTCTCCGGCAGGCTGAGATCCGCCGGGGAAATTCCCTCTCGGAGGGGGAAATCGACGCCATCGTCACCGTCATCAAGCTGGACATCATCTCCATCACCATCATCATCATCTCCATCATCATCACCGCCGTCTCCACCGCTGCACATCGTCACCGCTGTAACAATTTGGGTTTGATCTTGATTGTTTGATAGGGAAACTCTCCCGGTGTTGATTTCTACTTGTTATTGATGCTATTGAGTGAAACCGTTGAACCAAGGTTTATGTTCAGATTGTTATTCATCATCATATCACCTCTGATCATGTTCCATATGATGTCTCGTGAGTAGTTCGTTTAGTTCTTGAGGACATGGGTGAAGTCTAAATGTTAGTAGTGAAGTATGGTTGAGTAATATTCAATGTTATGATATTTAAGTTGTGGTGTTATTCTTCTAGTGGTGTCGTGTGAACGTCGACTACACGACACTTCACCTTTATGGGCCTAGGGGAATGCATCTTGTACTCGTTTGCCGATTGCGGGGTTGCCGGAGTGACAGAAACCTGAGCCCCCGTTGGTATATCGATGCGGGGAGGGATAGCGAGGATCTCGAGTTTAAGGCTGTGGTTAGATTTATCTTAATTACTTTCTTGTAGTTGCGGATGCTTGCAAGGGGTATAATCACAAGTATGTATTAGTCCTAGGAAGGGCAGTACATTAGCATAGGTTCACCCACACAACACTTATCAAAACAATGAAGATTAATTAGCCGTATGTAGCGAAAGCACTAGACTAAAATCCCGTGTGTCCTCGAGAACGTTTGGTCATTATAAGTAAACAAACCGGCTTGTCCTTTGTGCTAAAAAGGATTGGGCCACTCGCTGCAATTGTTACTCTCGCACTTTACTTACTCGTACTTTATTCATCTGCTACATCAAAACCCCCGAATACTTGTCTGTGAGCATTTACAGTGAATCCTTCATCGAAACTGCTTGTCAACACCTTCTGCTCCTCGTTGGGATCGACATTCTTACTTATCGAAGATACTACGATACACCCCCTATACTTGTGGGTCATCAAGACTATTTTCTGGCGCCGTTGCCGGGGAGTGAAGTGCTATTGGTAAGTGGAATTGGTAAGGGAAATTTCTACTGTTTGTGCTGATTTTATTTCTGCCTGCTGCCATAATTCATTATGGAGAGATCTTCTCTTGAGTTTTTATTTGGAAAATCTACTACTACTGCAAAGGTAGTGGATGAGGCGCCAGGTGAGGAAGAAATACCATACAAAATACCTATGAAAATTATTGAACGTGTAGTGGATAACCGTTATACGGGGGATGGAACTGTCCACCACCGGAGATCATTTACTCGTTCTTACATGAATTATGCGGTTTATTCAAGTGTGCGGTATTGCTATGGATGAAGTGAGGAAGAAACTATTCTCTATATCGCTGTCTGGAAAAGCGGCGCATTGGTATAAATTACTGGATAATGGGGATTCTCTTGAATGGAATGATATTGTGCCCCGGTTTTATTCTAAGTTCTATCCTCCAAGTGAAATTCACAAGGATTGGAACCGCATATATAATTTTTGGCCTCATGATGGAGAGAGTATTGCCCAAGCGTGGGGGAGATTGAAGTCTTTAATGCTCAAATGCCCCATTCATGAGCTTCATGGTAATGTTATTATTGACAATTTCTATGCAAGACTTTCTTTTGAAGACAAGACCTTGCTGGATACTTCTTGTTCTGGATCATTTACACGCAACAAGGAAGAGTTTAAAAGGGACCTTCTTAATCGGATCCAGGAAAATACTGAAGGATGGGAGAACGACAAAGATAGAGAATCAGGTATAAATTATGATTATAAATGCATTGAAGCTTTTATGGATACTGATAAATTTCGTAATATGAGTGCTACTTATGGTCTTGATTCTCAAGTTGCTGCAAATCTTTATAAAGCTTTTGCCTCTCATTATGAATTGACTAAGAAGAATTTTGATAAGTATCATGAACCGTATAAAGATAAAATTGATTCATCTATTAATAAATGTGTTGTAGTTGAAAGCTGTTGATCATGTTATTCCTGAAGCTTATATTGAAAAAACTCCTTTCCCTGCTAAAATGAAGGAGTACTCAGTTATAAATAGTGCGGTTCATAAAAGTGAAAAGAAACCTATAGAACCTGAAGAACAAATAAAAGTTGAACCTGCTGTTGCAATAGTTAAAGATCTTGTGACTGAAAATGTGGAGGATGGTCATATTATTTTCTGTGAGGATGCTTCTAATATTGTTTCACATCCTAATAAGTCTAAGCAAGCTAGTGTTCCTATGCTATCTGTTAGAATTGGTGATCATTGTTACTATGGTTTATGTGATATTGGTGCAAGTATTAGTGCTATTCCTTATGAGCTTTACACGGAGATTATGCACGAAATTGGTTCTTGTGAACTTGAAGATATTGATGTGGTTATTCGGTTGGCTAATAGAGAAACTATCTCTCCAATTGGTATTGTTCGAGATGTGGAAGTTCTATGCGGTAAGATTAAATATCCTGCTGACTTTTTGGTACTTGGTTCTGCTGCTAGTAAATATTGTCCTATCATTTTTGGTAGACCTTTTCTAAATACTTGTGGAGCTATTATAGATTCCAAGAAAGAGAAAAATTTGACTAAATTTGCTGGTGAATCTTATGAGTTTAACTTCTCTAAATTTACCAAAACTCCTTATAAAGCTGATTTGCCTAATAATGATTTTAGAGTTGAACAGTGAGCATCTATTGCTCTTGCTCCTAATAATCCTTTGCAGCAACATTTGGAGAATAGTGAGAGTGAAGTTTTTAGGGAAGAAAGAGACGAGCTTGATGAAATTTTCCTTCGTCAACCTATTCTTAAGCATGATTTACGGTAGAAGATCCGGGTACAACACCGCCACCAAAGGAAGATCATGTCTTTGATTTAAAACCATTGCCTGATAATCTTAAATATGCTCATATTGATGATAAGAAAATATATCCTGTTATTATTAGTTCTAAGCTTACAGAGTTTGAAGAAGAAAGGTTATTGGAAATATTGAAGAAACACCGAGGTGCTATTGGCTACACTCTTGATGACTTGAAGGGGATTTCTCCCTCTATTTGCCAACATGCCATTAATATGGAAGATGATGCGAAGCCTGTTGTTGAACCTCAGCGTCGTCTAATTCCTAAGATGAAGGATGTGGTAAGAAATGAGGTATTAAGACTTCTTGAAGCTGGTATTATATATCCTATTGCTGATAGTAGATGGGTTAGTCATGTGCATTGTGTTCCTAAGAAAGGAGGAATGACTGTTGTGCCTAATGATAATGATGAGCTCATACCTCAAAGAGTAGTTGTAGGGTATAGAATGTGCATTGATTATCGAAAAGTTAATAAAGTTACTAAGAAAGATCATTACCCTTTGCCTTTTATTGATCAAATGTTAGAAAGGTTATCTAAATATACTCATTTTTGCTTTCTTGATGGTTATTACGGGTTTTCACAAATTGCTTTGTTAAAACTAAGGATCAAGAGAAAACCACTTTCACTTGTCCCTATGGAACTTATGCTTATAGACGTATGCCTTTTGGTTTATGTAATGCCCCTGCTACTTTTCAAAGATGCATGTCTGCTATTTTTCATGGCTTTTGCGAGAGTATTGTAGAGGTATTCATGGATGATTTTTCTGTCTATGGGAATTCTTTTGATAATTGCTTGCGGAACCTTGATAAAGTTTTGCAGAGATGTGAAGAAACTAACCTTGTTCTTAATTGGGAGAAATGCCACTTTATGGTTAATGAAGGAATTGTATTGGGACATAAAATTTCCGAGAGAGGTATTGAAGTTGATAGAGCTAAAGTTGAAGCAATTGAGAAGATGCCCTATCCTAGGGATGTTAAAGGTATTCGTAGTGTTCTTGGTCATGTTGGGTTTTATAGGAGGTTTATTAAAGACTTCTCCAAGATTTCAAAGCCTCTTACTAATCTTCTTCAAAAAGATGTACCTTTTGTTTTTGATGATGATTGTAAGGAAGCTTTTGAAACTCTAAAGAAAGCCTTAACAACTACTCCTATAGTTGAACCTCCTGATTGGAACTTACCATTTGAAATTATGTGTGATGCTAGTGATTTTCTTTGTAGGCGCTGTTCTTGGACGGCGAGTAAATAAAAAATTGAATGGTATTCATTATGCTAGTAAAACTCTTGATCTTTGCTCAAAAAAATTATGCTACTACTGAAAAAGAATTGTTAGCTGTAGTCTTTGCTTGTGATAAGTTTAGATCCTATATTGTTGATTCAAAAGTTACTATACACACTGATCATGCTGCAATCAGATACCTTATGCAAAAGAAAGATGCTAAGCCAAGGCTTATTAGATGGGTACTTCTGTTGCAAGAATTTGATTTACATATTGTAGATAGGAAAGGTACTGATAATCTTGTCGCTGATAATTTGTCTAGATTGGAAAATATTGCTTATGATCACTGTTCTCGTTAATGATAGTTTTCCAAATGAACAATTGGCTGTAATAAAGGTGAGCTCGCGAGATAGTCCTTGGTACTGCTGTTTATGCTAACTTTATTGTTTCCAAGTACTTGCCTCCAACCTTTTCATTCGAGCAAAGGAGGAAATTCTTTTATGACTTGAGGCATTATTTCTGGGATGACCCACACTTATATAAAGAAGGAGTGGATGGTATTCTGCGAAGATGTGTTCCCGAATATGAACAACAAGAGATATTAAGTAAATGTCATGGTAGTGCTTATGGAGGACATCACGCCGGAGATAGAACCGCGCAAAAGGTTCTACAGTCAGGTTTTTATTGGCCAACTCTCTTCAAAGATGCAAGGAAGTTTATTTTATCTTGTGATGAATGTCAAAGGGTTGGTAATATCTCCAGACGCAATGAAATGCCTATGAATTATACTCTTGTTATTGAACCATTTGATTGTTGGGGATTTGACTTCATGAGACCTTTTCCCTCTTCAGAAGGTAACACTCATATACTTGTTGCTGTTGATTATGTTACTAAATGGGTGGAAGCCATACCTACAAAAAGTGCTGATGGTGAGACCTCTTTAAAGATGCTTTTAGATATTATTTTTCCTCGATTTGGAGTTCCTAGATATATTATGACTGATGGAGGTTCTCATTTTATTCATGGTGGTTTTAGAAAAACTCTTGCTAAATATGGTATTAATCATAGAATTGCTTCCGCTTATCATCCTCAAACTAGTGGGCAAGTAGAACTATCAAATAGAGAAATTAAATCTATCTTGCAAAAGACTATTAATAAAACTAGAAAGAATTGGGCTAGTAAACTGAAGGAAGCACTATGGGCTTATAGAACTGCTTACAAAAATCCCATGGGAATGTCACCTTATAAAATAGTTTATGGAAAAGCTTGTCATTTACCTTTAGAACTAGAGCACAAAGCTTATTGGGCTGTTAGAGAATTAAATAAAGATCCTAAACTAGCTGGTAATAAGAGGTTGCTTGCAATTGAGTTCTCTAGATGAATGGAGAAGTGAAGCTTATGAAAATGCTAAACTCTTTAAAGAGAAAGTTAAAAAATGGCATGATAGAAGGATTATCAAAAGAGAATTTAATATTGGGGATAAAGTCCTATTGTATCGGTCTCGTCTCAGATTCTTTGTAGGGAAATTACTCTCGAAATGGGAAGGACCATATGTTGTTGAGGAGGTGTATCGTTCAGGAGCAATTAAAATTAGCTCTCTCCAAGGCAATGCCACGCAAGTGGTGAATGGACAAAGACTCAAGCATTATATCCCAGTGATTTCTTACAATGTAGATGTTGATGTTATTCGAGTGGAAACACCGGAGGCCTTCATCAAAGGTCAAATTGACGATCCTGCGAACTTCGACTTTGAATAGGTAACGATCTTGGTAATAAAAAGTTCGCAATTTACTTTCCGAACAATGTTTTTGCTGTTTTTGGAAAATATGAAAAATTACGAGATCGAAACGGAGTGGAGGAGACGCACGAGGGCGTGCCCTCATAGGCCGGCGCGGGCCTCAGCCAGGCCGCGCCGCCCTATGAGCTGGCCGCCTCGTCGCCCCTCTCCGACTCTGGTTCGATCTGGTACTTTCCTTATTACATACAAATTCCTGCTATATAATCCCCCGGACCCCTGGAGGTCCGTATATCGTTTTCTCGACGTGTTTTTTTCGAGTCTGTTTTCGCCGGGATTTGTTTTCAATCTAGGAGCACCATGGCCTCCAACAACAAGGGCAAGGGGCTTTCGGAGGAAGAAGTGAAAAGGGTGTCATCAAAACAAGAGCAACAAGCCGTTGGGAGTAAGCAAATCTTGGTGGGATGCGTTGACACTCGACGTTCTTTTTCTCATAACTTGCAGGGACCCTTACCACCTGCTCTTAGCCTCGACTCTTTCCCCATGTTGGAAGAAGCTCTACGGACTACCGATGAGTTTTGTGATCAATACCGGGCTCTAAGAAGAGAAGTGGAGATACTCCAGGAGGAGAATTACCGTCTCCGTAGAATGCTGGAATATTACTCGATTCCCGTCACAAGTCCGCCACCGCCAACTTCAGATAACAACGAATCTCTTCGAGTCTTAGTGCAGAACTGCCAAACTGAGAAGCTGAAGCTGAAGGAAATCTGTAAGAAGCGCGGGAGGAATTCATCACCATCGCCAAAGGAGTAATTCATCATCGGTATTGGCATCCCCTTGGTTTGTTCCAAGCTTGGGGGAGTGCCGCGGTATCACATCATCACTACCTTTTACTTTTTACTATCAAGTAGTGTCATATCATGAGTAGGGAAGTTATCATATAAGATGGGTTGCAGTGTGGAAGTATCTCTCCTTTAGTTAGTTGTCTATGTATCCCTTGGTGTGAGTTATCGTTATGGAATATTAATGAGAAGTCTTATCATTTACATATTGCACATCTTATTTTAGTTTGCAATCCTTATTATATGATTGATCTTGTTATTAGTATTGGTATCACTTTGGGAGCATTGAATAAATCTATTTGGTTTTGGCAAACTTAGCATTGGTCAATAGCAACAACACTTTGAGGTTTAAGTAGAAAAGAGAAATACATGTAGTTGTTTCATTATCTTTCTTTCTTGTTAGCTCATAGCTTATTATTTGAAGTTAAAACTGTTTGTGCTTGCAAGGAAGATGCATGATTGTTTCTATCACATGTATATTTGTTTGTTTCCCTCGGCTCTTATGCTTGCTAATTAACCTTGCTAGCCAAAGACCTGTACTGAGAGGGAATACTTCTCGTGCATCCAAACCTCAACCCAAACCTATGCCATTTGTGTCCACCATAACTACCTACTACATGGTATTTCCTACCATTCCAAGTAAATACTTCGTTTGCTACCTTTAAATAATTCAAAATTTACTATCTCTTATTTGTGTCAATGTTTTATAGCTCATGAGGAAGTATGTGGTGTTTTATCTTTCAATCTTGTTGGGCAACTTTCACCAATGGACTAGTGGCTTCATCCACTTATCCAATAACTTTGCAAAAAGAGCTGGCAATGGGATTCCCAGATCCCAAATTAATTAACCTAAATAGACACTCCTCCATGGTATGTGATTGATGGACGGCACCCGAAGGATTCGGTTAGCCATGGCTTGTGTAAGCAAAGGTTGGGGGGAGTGTCATCATAATAAAACTAAAACAAAATGGCACTCCTTCATGGTATGATATTGTTGGCAGGCACCCGAGGATTCGGTTAGCCATGGTTTGTGAAAGAAAGGTTGGAAGGAGTGCCACACAAAAATAAAAAATAAAATGGGAGCCGCTCTTTGAAGGTTTGTCTGGCAAGGGGGTTAGAGTACCCGCTACCAGTCGTTGACAACAACAAACACTTCTCAAAATGTTACTTTCATTCTCTTTATATGATTTCAAAAACTGAAAAAGCTCTAGCACATGATTTAATCCCTGCTTCCCTCTGTGAAGGGCCTGTCTTTTACTTTATGTTGAGTCAGTAAACCTATTTCCCTCCATCTTAAGCAAGCATTTGAGTTGTTGTGATCAAACTACTATATTGTGATTTATCTCATCATGTCTTTTACTTTTCCTTGTTTAGTACAAGTTTTATCTGAATGAATATAGCTTTGAAAGTTATCAATGATCATGAGGAGACTATTATGATTGAGTATGCAAGTTGTGCCATATAAACTTTAACATGAGAGCGCTGCTCAATAAGATAAGTATAACCTGTTAATTGTTCTCTGACCAAGAACGAAGTTTGCCATCACCAACTACGATTTCTTATGCACCTTTATTTGTGATTACCTTATACTTGTTTCAAGTTGAATTATATGAGGAAGTTGTTTACTAGAATGTCTTGTGTGAATGAATATGATGCTTCTTGTCCGTATTTTATTTATCGACTCTTCACTCCATAAACATGTGGTCATGTTTACCGAGTTCAGTTTCGCTTGGGGAAAAGCGAAGTCTAAGCTTGGGGGGAGTTGATACGTCCAATTTGCATCACTATTTTATATCGTAATTTGCTATTATTCATTGATATATTTCATATTTGGGGATAATACTTATGTTATTTCATCTATTTTGCATGATTCATGATTATTGGAGGATCGCGCACCGGAGTCAGGATTCTGCTGGAAAAAGCGCCGTCAGAATGCAATATTTCGGAAGATCAACAGTTGACGGAAATTATATGAAAAATCCTATTTTTCCAGATGACGAAGGGAGCCAGAAGGGGGAGCCGAGGGGACCCGAGGTGGGCCCACCTCATAGGCCGGCGCGGCCCAAGGCCTGGCCGCGCCGCCCTGTGAGGAGGGGGGCCACAGCCCCCTCTCGCCTCCTTTTCTTCGCGAACGTCTTCGTCCCGAAAACCTAAGCTCCAGGGGATAGGTCGCGAAGAGTCACGGCCGCCTCGCGAGGCGGAGAACACCGGAGAGAAAAGAGCTCTCCGGCGAGCTGAGATCCGTCGGGGAAATTCCCTCCCGGAGGGGGAAATCGACGCCATCGTCACCAGTCATCAAAGCTGGACATCATCTCCATCACCATCATCATCATCTCCATCATCATCACCGCCGTCTCCACCGCTGCACATCGTCACCGCTGTAACAATTTGGGTTTGATCTTGATTGTTTGATAGGGGAAACTCTCCCGGTGTTGATTTCTACTTGTTATTGATGCTATTGAGTGAAACCGTTGAACCAAGGTTTATGTTCAGATTGTTATTCATCATCATATCACCTCTGATCATGTTCCATATGATGTCTCGTGAGTAGTTTGTTTAGTTCTTGAGGACATGGGTGAAGTCTAAATGTTAGTAGTGAAGTATGGTTGAGTAATATTCAATGTTATGATATTTAAGTTGTGGTGTTATTATTCTAGTGGTGTCGTGTGAACGTCGACTACACGACACTTCACCTTTATGGGCCTAGGGAATGCATCTTGTACTCGTTTGCCGATTGCGGGGTTGCCGGAGTGACGAAACCTGAGCCCCGTTGGTATATCGATGCGGGAGGGATAGCGGGATCTCGGAGTTTAAGGTCTGTGGTTAGATTTATCTTAATTACTTTCTTGTAGTTGCGGATGCTTGCAAGGGGTATAATCACAAGTATGTATTAGTCCTAGGAAGGGCGGTACATTAGCATAGGTTCGCCCACACAACACTTATCAAAACAATGAAGATTAATTAGCCGTATGTAGCGAAAGCACTAGACTAAAATCCCGTGTGTGCTCGAGAACTTTTGGTCATTATAAGTAAACAAACTGGCTTGTCCTTTGTGCTAAAAAGGATTGGGCCACTCGCTGCAATTGTTACTCTCGCACTTTACTTACTCGTACTTTATTCATCTGCTACATCAAAACCCCATGAATACTTGTCTGTGAGCATTTACAGTGAATCCTTCATCGAAACTGCTTGTCAACACCTTCTGCTCCTCGTTGGGATCGACATTCTTACTTATCGAAGATACTGCGATACACCCCCTATACTTGTGGGTCATCAACTGCCAAAGAAAAAGGAGGACTAAGGTAAACTTATATCCATTTAAAAAAATCTGCAACATGCTTGTCCTGCGCTCTATGTACAAAACCTCTCTTCCATTGCCTGAAGGAGGGCATAACACTTTCAAAGATGACTCCATTTATTTGCTTCCAAATGTGCCAAGCAACAATAATAAAAACTTATGTAAAAAAGGTAGTTTGGAAACTGGTTTGGCGTGAGCAAAGTTTTCCTCCATAGTTTGTCCTATTGACCAATCCGTTTGTATGTAGGTTCGAATTCCGCGGCTAAAATTTCAATAAAAAATGTAACCGATCTTTGGTTTCTCTTTCTTTTTAACCTAATATTTGGTTTCTCTGGAAGGGCACAAGGCACAGTGATAGGTGTTTGCTACTACTTGGCAACGGTGTTGGAAACGTATTTTGATGGCAACAAAACTGCATGTGTATATCAACTTGTTGGGACTCCAAGTGCAAAGTAATGCAGCAAGAGAAGTTTTCCCCACAAATGTGGCTTGAGGATATATATCCAACTCTCAGAGAAATAGCAGTTTGCTATCCTTGTCCTCTTCATGCAACCTACAATAACAAAGCACATGTATTATGCCCCAAATCCTCCATGTATTATGCAACCTACAATAACAAAGCACACACTTATGTGGAAATTATCAAAACAAATACTAATGTAAAATGAAGTTAAGCTAATTCAAAGGCAATGTGAAAAGTAACCGTGTAGTGGTGGTGGTAAAAATATGCAAACATGCAAATTAACAAAACTATAAATGTAAAGTTATATATATTTTTTTGGAGTTAAGTAGAACTAAAATAAAAGTGCATACCAAGTAAAGTGAAAGGTGTTTCTTATTCTTGAAATTGGACCGGGGTTTATGGTTTCACTTGCCTCCTCTCATAAACATGGTGACACAAATATAGTTTCACATAATAACTTACTAGTGATGAGTCTTCGTGTACTGATTGATAAGCATTCGTATGGGCATCACGTTCTAACATGAGATGATGCAAATCATATCACTAATACTTCCTTAGTAAGATAAAACTCCACAAACCCAGTTTAAGTTAAACATAGTATTGCTTTAGGTACTCTGACATGATGTTGAATAACAAATATGCTACGTTGACCAAACATGATCACCTAACTTTCAGTAGATGACATGGCACATTCATTCATCTATCCCTAGTGTGATGCCCAAAACCGGTACCATGAGGATTCCAACAATCTCACCGAAATCCGCACGATATTGATTCCGAGACGCCCTCCTACACGACGTGCGCGACGAAGCACACACGTCATGCAAGAGAAATTACCACAAGTAGTTACATTACAACAATTTATTGATGGAACCCACAAAGAACATATATTACAACAACGACTCAAACAGTCAAGAATACAAATATATATACAATACAAAGATCCAAATCATACATAAGATCAAATACGTCCGAGTATGAACAAGATACAAATTGGACTAAGAGTCCTAAAGATAAACGGTGGCGTCCATAACCTTGCCTAGGACAAGTCAGAAGGCTAACCTTGCTAACATCGGCATCTCATACCTTTCAAAAGTCGGGCCAAGGGTTGCCGACAAACGAAGGGAGAAGACAAAAGAGAGAGAAAGCAGAGCGTAAGTACCAAGGAACGTACCAAGCGAGAGTAGTAACGGATGTGCTCGCCGGAGGCTATATATTGCCCAGCTATATGGTGGGTTTAGCGGCAACAAAACTTGCACTAAAAACCAATAGAGACACTCTACAAGATCCGTCTACTTAGAGAAGGTAAGAGAGCGCATAAGGATAACATCTAGATACTACACAAATATAACCCAGCCAAATACATGTATCCCCTTCATTGCGAAGAACCAATGTAAAAGGAACTTAGCGTTGGGCAAGTTTTATTAGATATTAGTTGTAGTAATTCTATATTACTAGGAAATTAATAGCATTTTATTACCTACAAGTATAAGGTATAAGTTGTTCTATGATCGAGTTAAACAGCTCCAAGTCATCCATAACCGTGGACACGGCTTTTCGAAAAGATTTACCATGCATGGGTGCTCAAAAGTATACTCATACACATGCACAACCACACCGAGCGACAGTGAAGTCTCACAACAAGACTATTCCGAGTTCAACAAGAAAGTCTAGGGGTCACCCCACTAAGCTACCCGTAACGAAGTTCGGCCGTACTCCAAAGCGAACCCTGGTTTTGCGTTAACGGCTAAGCTGGCAATAACAATCCGCTTCGCTAAACATTCCGCAAGGTACATTATAGAATATAAACACCCGAAAGCAACATGAAGCAAACACCCGAAGGAAACCGTAAGTAAAACATGGCATACATGGCATGGGAAAATAAAACCAAGGTTGTGGCCCTCTTTTGAACATACTTGAGAAAAGGTAATGGATGAGGGGTGTCCCAGTAATAAACCCCATGTATGGCAGAGCTCCTAGCTCATACCTAATAACAAGAACTTGGGTTCTAGGGGACACAAGCGAGACAAAATATCCGATATTTTCGCAAAGGGGCTCGCGGATGACACAACATTAATTATTATCCCATATCAAACTTTAGTTGTAACAACTTATCATGATTAACTTCACCAACATTATCCATAGATAAGACTTGTATCAAACCCAACATATCCCGAACAAATATCGAGGTAACAACAGAACCCTAAACACGTGCTACGATTCGCGGGGCTCAAACAACATACAACGGCTATAGGTACGGAAATGATATATAGGCTTATTGGGTAAACAAGTGGAATATGACACATGACTTGATAAAGAATC
This sequence comes from Lolium rigidum, assembly GCF_022539505.1. Taxonomy (NCBI): domain Eukaryota; kingdom Viridiplantae; phylum Streptophyta; class Magnoliopsida; order Poales; family Poaceae; genus Lolium; species Lolium rigidum. Next base: position 109,004,904 of record NC_061514.1, read on the forward strand.
GCAACATAAGGATAGCAATAAGAGGGGGAGCAAAATGTAAAATAGGTGAAGGGAGAGGGCTCGCCCGTGAAAAGTCGTCGAAGAAATTGTCGTATATCACATCAACACTTCATGATCCTATTCGGGAATAAGCAAATGCTAAAACAAATAATGGATGCAAATTTTACTACTACGGAGAAAGAACCGGCATTATCAAGATATACTATGCATGGCATGCAAACGATGATGCAATGCACTTAACCAAAAATTAAGACAACACAATTATATGGTTCAAGTTATTTATCTATCGACAAGATTAAATGTTGGTTAGCATGGCAAGATATGGCATGGGTGCTTCAAAATTAAAAGGAGCGGGGAATCCTTAATTATTCGGTAATTCCAAAATACTCCGCGTGTTCTATTAGGTGATATGCACAAACTATCATTGTACAACAACATGCAAGATACAAGCAAGGCCTATTCAGATTCCTTGCATTTTTCTAATTGAAACACATAAAATATTTTTTTAATCCAAGTTACGGATCGAGATATATGATTTATGTGAGATACACTCATTTTCTGGAATTTTAGAAAAGATAGAAAACGGGTAAGACTTTTCTCACCGAAGGGAAAACCGTCACAGGGACTGACGAGCGGGCTCAAGGGGATGATGCGACTACTGACTAGGACGACCGGTTGATTACAAAACCTGCAGGGGGTTTCAGCAAAAGCGTCATAAGCAGGGATCCCGAGTTAGAAACGAGAAGGTGTAAGTACATATTTGCAAAGCAACAGATCCAAATCGCATCTGGGGATTTTCTCACCGGATGGGATGCCAGGCCGAGTCGAAGACCAGTGGGGCCGGCGCCACGTTAAACGCCACTATGGCAAACCAAGGCAGAAATCAAAGCGCCTAGGGCTTGCAGGTGAGCGCGAGCGGCGACGACCTACGAAGGAGCAGCATCGATCATCATCGGGGGAAGTAACCAGAGAGGGAGGAGGAGCGAGAAGTGGTATGGAAGATGCGCAAGGTCACCTAGAAGTTGTGTATGGGGTCAGTTAAGACGGGGAAGGACGAACATCATTGCCATGGTCGAAGGAGCGACCATTGGCGGTGAAGAACATACAGACGCCGTCGATGATTCATGCGCTCCCAGGACGATTCTTTCAGTCAGAACATAGAGGGCGACAAGGCAGAGCTTCTGGTGGTCTCATCATGGCGAGGGGTGGTCAGAGATGGTGGGTCGATGGTGAACTGGCTTCGGTGGTGGGGGTTTTCTTCGTCGTTTGCTTATGGAAAACAGGAAAAGGAAGAAGGGGATATGGCGGCAGCGCGTGAGGCAGGAAGAGAGGAGCACTAGGGTTCCAGAGCACACTAGAGGTGTCTTTAAGGGGAGGTGGAGATGCAGTTGTTGGGGAGGGTGAGGACCATGGGATCTGACGCTCCTCGAGTGTCTCTAGAAAACACGATAAGGGGAGCGGCGTGCGGTGCGAAGCGTTACTGGGCTCGAACGAGGTGGGATGGAGGAGAGAATGGAAAGGAGATGGGCCGAAGGAGAAGCAAGCAGGCCATGAAAAGAAGAGGGTCGGGTTAGGGTTTTCAAATTTTTTATTTTTCTTTCTTTTTCCTAAACCTTTGATTTGAAACAACCAAAATCCAACAATTTTATTTTGAGAAGGAAAACATTTAAGATATTTTATTTTGTTTCGATTTGGTTTTAGGGTTGTTAAATGAAGAGACATAGAGGAGGTTTATTATATAAACCAGATGAGAGAGGAAACACAAATAGTTTTTATTTCAAGTAATGTTTATTTCATAAAATCTTGTGGATGATATGCATGATGATTTCAGAACGATGCGGAAAAACAAGCAACGGAGAAAAGATTTTTTGGGTCGTTACACCTAGTGAGGTAAACAATGGAAAGGTAAAAACCATAGTGGCATCTCAGTTTTTTGCCATTGTGATGATTGCAAGTGCACATTTCAATTGTAGCTAGTTTCAAAATAAAAGTATCGAACCACGAGGAGCTACTAGTTAAGATCTTAATGCCCCTTGCTACTATCTATCAAGGGCCACTTGTAAGTCGTTCCTTAATCTCAAGTAGTTGTGTTTTGAAGAGAGTTGTATTTGGTTGCAAGAAAGTAAACAGAGCAATAAAGTAACAAGCTTAGTGAGAAATGAAGTGAAACTCAATAAGGCAAAGTGTTCTTGGGGATTTATTGGATCCACCTCTAGCATTAGGATTAATGTTAATAAAATAAAACATGCCTTTAATCATGTTGTGTGTGGAGAGAGCTCCATAATAAGATGCGCTCAGAAAGCCATCTATCGTCGCATCTCTAAATAACCATTGCGGCTAGCCTTCTGCAACCACATATTGACTATCGCAATTAATGGTTTCCTCATGGTTATCGATATGAGCTTAGTGAGTCTCCCTTTATCCCCCTCTTCCATACGATAGAGCACCGCCACGGTAATGTCACTTCCCGTCGTACACTTTATCATACTTCAAAGGTAGTTCTATCTCTAGTCCCTAAGGCAAATATTACATGGTGCACTTCGCATAACATCTAGAGAGAAAACTAACACACAATCATATATTAAAATCATAGATCATCTTTGATTCATCTAGTTATGATATGGTTTCTCCATCTCCCCAATAACAAATGGAACTACTCACACATCGAAGCAATCAAGAACATCATCATAATCTTGTGGATGGAATAAAGGTAACGGTATGAATTCAAATACAAATCCACAATAGCAATTGAGATCACAACTATGGTTTAATAATAAAGGAGTTGGTGATGGTAATGAAAATGTAGCGGTTGATGATGAGGGAGATGATGCCTTGTCCATGAATGATCCGTGTAGCAACCCGGATTATGTCTTCTCCCAAGTTCCTCCTCCATATCTCTCTCAAAGGTGATGCTTCGGTGTTCTTGGCGGCTGTGAACGTTGGATCGCTGATCCGTTTGTGCATGGTGAAAGTATTCGACGAGGCAAAGCTCCTGGCGGTGCGTACGGGTGGACAGTACAGGCGGGGTCCCCTCGTACCGATGCCCGCTAAACCCTTTGGAGTTCCTCTCACATCCTCCATTGGCCCAGATGAGTGGTTAAGTGCTCAAATGACTTTTATCACGTCAAAATACCATAAATATGATAGTTTTAATTGATATTTCATCATTGCCTTAGTATTTTGAGATCCTGCTGAAACAAGCATAAAAGGTGCGCGCAAGCGCAGTAAAATATAAAAATCCTATTGCTACACAAGGATAGTTATGTAAAATAAAGGGGTAAAAACACTCCAAAAATGCACTCATCACACTGCCAATTTTCTACTACCATATTACTCCATCTAACACACGTATTCATTTTTTTGAGGGAGGGTTCTTGCATATATAGTTTGATCAGAATACACTTAATGAACGGGGTAACATCTGCATCTATAAATACATCAAGCATATACTAAAAAATCACTTCTCATACCTCATATCATAAACAAAAGATCCACCATGAGGGACTTACAACTATAGCCAAAATCATGTGGGCAACTCATGTAGTTCTAAAACAATGAAGTAGATAGAGAGATTAATAAAGCTACATCCAAAAATCCATTGTCCAGGGGTGGACTACTCCCTCTTCAGCATGGAGACAATGGAGATGATGTTGATGGAGGCAAAGGAGCAAACATGGACGACTAATGTGGCATTACCCTCCAATATTTGCAGGTTTTGTCTTTGTTTCATGGTTTCTCTGTTTGCGGCCTCCATCTCACGAGATCGCGGTGGGGGTATATGTATAGATTGTTTTGGATCAAGAAACATCCGTATATGGTCGCTCCATGGTGACCAACATGTGACTTGTTAGCTTCCTAGCAATCTTCTTCTGCGTGAAGTCTTCGTACTTCAAAAAAAATGTGGAAAAAAGTCCCGCTCTGTCTGAGGTATAGAAGGTTCCGAGAAATCCAAGATATGCAAAACATGGTTTTTCTATTTTGTAGAGTTGAATAACAAAATGAAGCGATTTCGTGAGAAGTCTCGTAAATCAATGAAAACCCATGGTGTAATCTTTGTTATGATGCAAATATGTTGGCATATGACAAAATAAGCTACAAAGTTCATTAATACATTTTACATGTGTGTGTCTGCATCTCGATTTCCACTATGTGTTCATCATGTTCATTTCATTCCTCACCCCTTGCTCATCGATCCGTGAAGATTGGGCCCCTCATAGGAGGTTGGACCTCATCAGAAAATTGACATGTTGTCTCAGATCTTGGCTTGTAGTGTCACACGATTTTCTTGAGCTTGCTTCTGCATTTAGATCAATATCTCCATGACCTATTTGTTCTCTGCTTCTCCTTGGCTAGGGTATGTCAAAGGATCTCTGCGCATATTACACCAGAGTGAAATGTTCACTTGTCGCTCTTTCTACAACCCCCCCCCCCTTTGATTTTCTCAAACTAACGATGGATTTGGTGGTGGGATGGATTTAGGCTTTGGGTACTTAACATATAACATGTCTACTAAAACATGAGGGAATCTGTGGTCTAGATCTCGATTGACACTCACTTGTCACCGATACGTCTCAAATGTATCTGTAATTTTTGATGCTCCATGTTTGTTTTACACACATTCATATATGTTTTGCTTACATTCGCTGCACTTTTACATGATTTCCAGCACTAACCTATTAACAAGATGCCACAGTGCCAGTTCCTCGTTTTCTGCTGTTTTTGTATTTTAGAAAATTTGTATGGGAAATATTCTCGGAATTGGACAAAACAAAAGTTGAAGTCAATATTTTACCGAAACAGAGGGGGGGTCGAAGAGGCGCCACAGGGCGGTCAGACCTACCCTTGGCGTGGCATGGCCCTGGTTCGCGCCAAGGGGGTGTGTGGGCACCCAGGCACCCCACCGACCTAAATCCCCCGCCTATTTATACATCTTCTCGGGAAAACCCTGGATACCCGAACCTCCATCCACGAAAAGTTCCATCGCGGCCGCCATCGCAGAACCCATCTCGGGGGGTTCTGAAGCTCTTCCCGGCACCCTGCCGGAGGGAGAAATCATCACCGGAGGCATCTACATCACCATGACTGCCTCCAAAGTGATGCGTGAGTAGTTCATCCCTGGACTATGGGTCCATAGCAGTAGCTAGATGGTTGTCTTCTCCAATTTGTGCTTCATGTATAGATCTTGTGAGCTGCCCTACATGATCAAGATCATCCTTATGTAATCCTACATGTTGTGTTTGCTGGGATACAATGAATATTGTATACTATGTTGAGGTCGATTATATATTCATGACATATGTTATTTGTGATCTTGCATGCTCTCCGTTGCTAGTGGATACTCTGGCCAAGTAGATGCTTGTGACTCCAAGAGGGGGTATTTATGCTTGATAGTAGGTTCATGCCTCTAGTTTCCTGGGAGAGTGATAATAACTTCTAAGATTGTAGATGTGTTGTTTGCTACTAGGGAGAAAACAACAATGTTTTATCCGAGGGTAATTCTATTGTTTACTTTACACACATTGCTTAATGCGATAATCTGTTACTTGCAACTTAATACTGAAAGGGGTTAGGACGATAACCGGAAGGTGGATTATTAGTCATAGACGCAGTTGGATGACGGTCTATGTATTATGTTGTAATGCCCAATCAAATCTCATAGTAATCATCTTGTCATGTATGGTCGATATTCTATCAATTGCCCAGCTGTAATTTGTTCACCCAACATGCTATTTATTTTTATGGAGAGACACCTCTAGTGAACTGTGGACTCCGGTCCGTTTCTTTTACACTGATACAATCATCTTGTTCTGTTTACTTACTGCAAGTCATGTTTTCTTTAATTACTGCAAACATCTCTTTCCACTCGATATGTCTAATCCTTTGTGTTTAGCAAACTGGTGAGATTGACAACCTCACTGTAAGTTGAGGCAAAGTACTTTGGTTGTGTTGTGTGCAGGTTCCACGTTGTTGCTGACGCCGGTAGTACGCTCTGCCACTAGTCTGCTAGCAACACCTTCAGAAGTCACGCCTTTCTCCTAGTGGTCGATTAAACCTTGCTTTCGTACTGAGGGAAAACTTATTGTTGTGCTCATTACACCTTCCTCTTGGGGGTTCCCAACCGCTTCCACAACAACACTCAGCAAGATTGTCTGGCGCCATCACCGAAGCACCACCAGTCACCAATTTGAACTACACTGTAAGGATTAAAGTCTCTAGTGATGAAGAGATAGAGAAAACATAGGATGAAAGAGATAACTAAAAGACAACCTAAGTCAGCTGCCTTGCGTGCAAAAATAATATTTCCAAGCTTATGACTTTACAAGATCTAAGCTTAAACAAATTGTGATACAAAAGGAGAAAATGTAGTTTATTGAAAGTGGGTGTTGAAGTAGTTATCTCCCTAAGCTTGAGTTTAGGCAAGGATGATACATTCTTACCATTTAGGCCTAAAATAACTGCTCCTTTAATGGACATAATATTTCCTTCAATGATATTTTCTTAATGTGGTCTACTGACTACCTTCATGGTGAACCAGCTAGAAAGAAGACTATAAAAATATTTTGCGTTTTTCAAATACTTTGTATTCTGAAGACGGTGGATTAGCTCACAAATGATGAACAACAAATCTCATAAATACGGTATCATTTTATCAACCTAAGAACCACCTTTAGAGCATATCTAATGGATTCCCTAAAACAGCCCCTTCCCCCAAAAAAATGTTCTATAGAGTAGTAGTGGGCAAAAACACTCTTCAATGGATGTGCTATAGGCCCTTTGCCCTAATTTTTTAGGACCTTCCAAAAAACCACCCCCTCATGCTGGATATTTGGGAAAGCCACATGCTACCGCAAAACACTTCGACCGCACACACAGAAAATTCACACGTGCCTCATGTCGTCGCGATTTCCTCTTCCCCACCACCACCGGCGAAAAACTGCAGCGCATCTCCATCACTATGCGGATTGCGGCCCCCTCCGCCCCTTGCCGCCGCTCTACATGGTCGCGGCCCCCTAGCCGGTATGAATTGGGCCCTGCTCTGTCTCCACTTCAGCCTCCTACATAGATCGGTTCCCCCTCCTCTAGCCGGCTTTGTCGGCGTCGGGAGGAGTGTGGGAAACCCGATCTATGCGTGGAGTTTTATAAAAAGTAGTATTTTTAGTAGTTTATGTTAGGGTTTTGGTAGCTGTGTTCTTAATGGTTTCCACTCAATGGAGATGGCATCGTCTGCAATAATTGATATTAGGCCTTTCGTTCGACGACGAGATCTCCTTCCGCGCCAATCGTGGTGTTGTAAGATTTCAAATCTCTAGGTATGAAGAGGAGGACCTACCGGAGGCCTGGACTCGTGATCTGGCCGGAGGGTTGAGTTCCGGAAGGCTCCGCCGACGAATGTAACAGTGCTTTGCCTGGAGTTTGCTGGATCGGAGGTATTCGGTCGTGCGCACCCATGCGTTTATTCTGACCGTTTGGTTCTGGAGGGAGCGGCGCGAAGCTCTTTTTCTGTGTTGATATCAAGTGACTATGGATCCATGATGAAAGTCGGAAGAAGAGAATTTCATGAAGGCCGGAGGGGAGGACTAGCTAAGGGAGGTTCAAGTCTCCGCGTTGTTGAGGGGCTTGCTTGGTGTCCGGGCTTCACAACAGCGGTATGAAAATGGGGGCGACAACACATGTGAAGCGCAGAGTCCTACCTTTCAGGGTGAAAACCCAAGGTCCGGCCTTAGCCGGTTGTGCCCGGCGGTGACCTTGTGGAGGCATTGTTTTGAGAGTGGGGACTATCTTCGGGGTGAAAACCTAAGATCTTTGATCGGACGACGACGGTGTTGGAGCACCGTTCCCTTCTTGGAGGCGTCGTTTTTGGAGAGTCCGCAATTCGGGTGTTGTCATGGTGGTGGATGTATTCGTTGTTGTTAGATCCGTGATACTGTAGCGGGACTTTTGTTTCTTAGTTTTCTTTTCCTTTTTTTGGCTGTGTGCATCCGTAGTGTCATTAGGGTGGTGCGTTGTTGCAGAGGCTGGGTGTATTTGGTATCTCTCGATATTAATATATTCCCTTTTATCGAAAAAAAAAATCTCTAGGTATGGGCTTTCAGATCTTGCTTCGCCGAATCGATTTTGAATCTTTTCTCATGGTTGCCACGAGGAGGATTGTCCCCACAGTTTTTGTCCCGTCTGGTACGTCCTCGACAATGGTGATTCGTACTCTCGACTTTCTAGCGACATCGACAAGGCTGGTCGGTTGTTATTCTCTGACATACTGGTATTGGTACTCTTGCTTATGTTGATTGACTATTTTAATGGTTGCACACGTGCACTTAGGTTTGCTTAAAATGTGTGGTATTGATTCTTAAAAGGAAAAGGAGAATTAGTCGGGTTCAAATTCTCCACCTCTTCTCGAACCCTAACCTAGGGTGTTTGCTTTCCCCAAATCGATTTCTGCAAATTCCGCAAAATCACAGCAACATCATGGCGCCGTTCGGACCTTGGGCCGATCTCCACACAGAGCTCCTCTGTTCCATCGCCGACGGGTTGTCGCTAAAGCACTACACCTCCATCCGCGGTGCCTGCCCGGCTTGGCGTTCTGCCCTCGCACCGCCGTTCCCTTCGCTCCTCGTCATTGCCGACGGCCGGCGCGCTTCCTCCTTACCGTTCCTGATGCAGGGCTCATTACACGTCTCCACGCTCAAGAAGTGCAGCTTCTTCCTCGGCTCCAGTAATGGCTGCTTCGCAGTGGCTAGCGAGTGGCTGGGGATCTTCCTCCTGAATCCCCTGACAGGCGAGGAGATCAAGCTCCTTCGGATGAACAATTGTGGCAAGGTGGTGCCCAAGGTCGTATTCGCACCGAACCCCAGGCCCGACAACTACACCGTCGTGGCCTTGTGCGACGGCAACAAGATAGGGTACACTAAGACCCGGGACATGAAGTGGTTTATCAGTGACATCGCCATGAACAGAGACCAGCTAGCTGACCTAGCCTACGACATCGATGGTGGTAAGGTGTACTGCCTCACTGAATGCGGGGACGTGCACGTGCTCCACATCCCCCACGGCCGGCGGCGGAAGCCTATTGTGGAGCCCTTACTGGCGGCGGATCGTACCCCCGGAGTCCCCTTCGACCCTGCGTTGGTGTTCACCTCGCCGTACCACATTGCGTCCAAGCTCACAAGGTCCAAGCAGATCTTTGTCTGTAACGGTAGCCTGTACCAGGTGTGGCGGAACACCACTGGCACCATTGGATGGCGGCTGCCGGCAGGTGGACAGTTCAGTATGTCGGAAGACGAGATCTTCGTCCTTAGGTACGACCCTGGACGCCAGCCATGCTGGGACGTGGTGCAGGATCTGGGAGGCTACTCAGTGTTCATTGGCAAGAACAACCCGGCGGTGGTGCGAGCCGAAGGCCTCTCGTGGGTCCAGGCCAATTGTGTTTACTGGATCGACGAGCGGTGGAGAGACGTGCCTATGGTGTTTGACATGGTCACCCGAACCTCTACACCCTTTGTTCTTCCTGCAAACAATGTTCAAGCTCCCCGATGCAGAGCAAGCTGCTGGTATTTCTTCAGTGACAACATTACAAGCACCGACAGACGGAAACATCATATAAGTGGAGATGTGGCTGCTAAAACATCTCAGATATAAGTTAGTTTACTTAGTTCAGTGTTCAAACTCCCCGATGCAAAGCAAGCTGCTGGCATTTCTTCAGTGACAACATTACAAGCACCAATAGACGGAAACATCATATAAGTGGAGATGTGGCAGCTAAAACATCTAAGATATAAGTTAGTTCAATGTTATTTGGATTCCTAATATTGCCTTGGCTGTGTTCTCTTGATTTCCTAAGTTACTGTAAAAGTTAGTTCAATCTTCTTTTTATTCCTAATTTGGTGTGATGTAGGCTATACGCCTATACCTATTTACATTCACAACAAAGAAGCAAATCAGATACTGGTTTGAAAACATAGCCGTTCATACTATTTGGGGGCCTGGTTTGTTTCCTTCGAGCTACACCACCTAGCAGTTCTGTATGTTGAAGCTGGAAAATTAAGTGGGTGCTCCACAAGCAAGTGATAACTTGCTGTCGGTTGGGGCAAACATTGCTCCAAAGCAAGCACGCACGACTAAATGTGAATGACCTCCAGGTGCTTTAGCTCCACATTACATGAACATTCAGGTGAAACGTCATGCAAGACACAGAAACTCAGGGCAGGTTTACTCAACAATGTCATGAAGGCAAACCAGATTTGTAAAATAAAAGGAGAACAGAAAATGTAAATATAGAACATTTTTGGACACAACAAAGAATAAGAATAAGAATCTTACTGAACACGCAAAACATCTGCAAGGAATGCTATACCAGAATCTGCGCTCCCCCTATGGTAAAAAGCAAGATTACAGACATCGGGCAAAGGCTTTCTGCAACTTCTATTGTACGAATTTAAAACGATGCTTATGCAGGTACCCATAAAAAGGTAATCTCATTCATGTCCCTGTCATTTTACAGTACCAAGTTGCAAGTTCGCTATCAAGGTTCCAGGGCAAATAGGCACATTCTGTGCACTACTTAGTGGTTTATGGTAATATTACAGCACAAAGCAAGGATTTGTTTGGCTGCACTATGACGAGTATACATAGTTCTACTGCAGTAGCATGAACCTGATACTAGCAGCTGTTAATCCTAGGCCCTCAAGCAGAGAACCAACAAGTCCCATAATTCCAGGTCCTCAAGCAGAGAACCAACAAGCCCCATAATCCCAGGTCCTCAAGCAGAGAACCAACATGCTACGTACGTCTCGGGTTGAAGGGAAGACAGAAGAAGAGCAGGATTGGCTGGTCAGGATAGCGGCTAAGAAAGCAGCAGAAAAGAGAGGGTGGAGGACTAGTCTGAGAAGGACTTCCCCACAGTGAAGCAGAGTACTCAACTCATCGCATGGACATGAGAGTGCGCCTCTGGTTGGCCCTCTTGGAAGGCTGAGCAGCCTTTGGAGTTCGCTTCAAATTCTTCTTCACCATCTTCTCAATTTGCTCTATTGAGCTGGACAGTTTCTTCTCCATGAGATCAGCGAGCGCTGGATCAATTGGCTTGGTTGGGGTCTTCAGTGAGCTCTTGGATGGCGAAACCTTGAAGCTATGCTCGCCCAGGCTAGTTGAGGCGGAACCAGATGCAATAGCCAGGGAGTCCTGAGCTTCGGTACAGTAAGAAATGTCCTGCTCAGCTGGTACTGTAGTACTAAAGTTTGCAGGTTGCGGAGATTGCTCACGCATTTCACTTTGCTGCCGAGCTGCAGCAATCCTTAAGCGGCTTCTCTCAATAGCCTGAAAATCAATAGTCAGAACATCAGCAAGTAGAAAGAAAGAACATGCACTTGCATAGCTGTAGATGATACTACCTGCTGTAAAAAAAACATTTAAATGACTTATTAAATTAGCAGTGAATTGAATAAATTAACAGATATGTAGCCAAAGCAGGTATAGCGGAGGTAGGCATATAAATCCAGATTCAGTGAACCATGCTGTTAAAGGCATTGTGCCATAGTAAAATGGTTGATTTGCACTTATTGCTCAGCTAATAAATTACAAAAACTCCATCGATCAAACTAACACCAGCTTTTAATACATCATTTGGGTGACACTCAAGAAACACTTTAATTTTGCGATAATATATTTCTGCTATTATTGGATATATACAACATTCTAACTCAAAATATTAGTATAAAGGATTTTACCAAATGGACGTTTAACTGGTGCATGCCATTACAGCAACAGTGTACAGTGTACAGTAGCATAATGTACAACATATTAAATTGCAGTTTCAAACTATCAAGCATGACTACAAGAGCATAATACAAACTATACCTGAGGATATACGCATAGAGAAAATGTTGTTGGATTTACTTCAGAGCATAAGGGGCACATATTTGCAGAAATTATATAGGTATAAACAACTTTGGTGGGCTCCATTTTGACTTAGACAGGTAATATCAGAAGAAAACTCAGCATCTTAGGAAAATAAAATAGAGAGTGTGCATTTGTTGTATGCTTGCACAAAAGAACATATCGAATTACACTAACAAAATCTCTAAAGTCAGTTAACTGATGACTGAAAGAAACAATTTTCGAAGAAAAGGACTGGTAAAGACCTATATATAATACTGGTAAAACTAGAAACTGATATAGCACAAAATAAACGTTGACCAACGGGGGAATGATCCCTCCCTTGGCTATACGTTGTTAGGTAGGATGAGACTCCCCCAGCGAATGGACGCTAGGATGATAACCCAGTTTAAAGTTCGCCCCTCCCTGCGAAATTACCGCGAGATGGGGATTTGAACCCGGGTGGGCTTGGCTTGCCACTGAGCTGGAACTCAGTTCGATATAGCACAAAATCATATAACTGAATTGTACTCAAGAAATATACAGCAAATCAGGCATCGCTCATCACTACAGGAAAACATAAACAGTACAGAAATGACAGTTCTTATAGGCAATAGATATGTGCTTTTTAACAGTGAAGCAGCCTCTGCTCCATTCAAAGGTAAGTACAGTCTATAGCAGCTAGCAGGCATGGCAGGATCCATCTAACATGGACACTTTGTACATGGAAGCTGGAAACTGTGTTGCATAATATAGCAATTAACTCATTTTATTCTCGGTTTAGACATGCATTACTAAATGGATAGATCTACCAACATGAAACCAAAAAATAGTGTTTCACAAGATCAACATGGGCATACAGTGCAAGAAGATTCCGTCAAAGCTTCATGCCAATAATCAAAACCCCGAAACCTGATTTTGCCAAGCACAACAAATAATATATCTCTCCAGCTAACTATTGTAAGTTATAGCGATATCATTCTTTCATAATTAAGTAGTTACTAGTAGGTTGAAATATATTTTTTCCGACAAGGCCATAACAAAAGTGGCACAGGTTTATTCAAGCCCTGACAGTTAGCTGAAACTTGGAGTAAATAAGCAAATTACTGCAGTTAGTCCATTTGTTAACAGTCAAGAGACACCAGAAATAATCAGGTCAGGGCCTGGTAGAAACATAACATAGCAGAAAATTATATAACTGAATCGAAATCATTGTTTTGCCATGGAATTGATTCCACAAGCCCCCACCGTCCAACAACACTGAACACAGGGTTGGCAAAGAAGAGAAGGCACTGTACCACTGTCTTAAACAGCACAGTGCATATCATCAGCAATACAGCCGATGAATCTTTGAACAATTCAACTACTCAACGCCAGAACAATATAACTGAACTGAAGAAGCTGTCCATCACCTTTGCAATGGCCGTGATATCCCGAAGTGGTGTTCTTGGGTACCAATCAGGAAGTGGGGTCCTCCTCCTCGCCGGCGTAGCCTTGACAGCCCAAACTGGTGGCACATTCTCCTTGTTGCTGAAGGGCGACGGGAACCGCCGGGACAGAGGCTTCCCAGTCCGCCTCCCTGCCAGCCCTCCGGGCGAGGCCACCCTCCTGATAAAGAACCCACCACCAGAGAGGTCGGTGAGGCCCGTCCTCTTGATTTCCCTATGCTCAGGCATCTTGGAAATCTGCAAAATAGCCACCATAGATGCAGATAGGTGAGATGAGAACCCCAAGAAACACAATCGAAAGAACAGGAAATTGTTCAAACGGCAACATGTCGTGCTCACGTATTGCTCTTTTCTCCTCTTCGTATCTCGAGATCCTTCCAGCCCTATTCCCAGAAATCCACAATTCCAAACCATCAAAGACCAAGAAAAGGATGCCCAGAAACCAATGGAACCCGAAGATTCGTTCGAACTATACCTCGCCGAACTCCTGCTTAGATTCCCCGCCGCTAATCCCGACACTAGAACAGATCTGCAGCAAGAGAGCCGAAGAAACGCATCAGAACGCCAAGAAACGGCCCGGAAACGGCGACAAGAGGACGAAACGCCAAAGATTTCGCTCACGATTTGCTCGGGCCTTCTTCCAATCTTGCCGCTCCGAACTCCTGATACAGCTGCCGACTCTAATCTACTGCTAACTACGACTAATTTTCGGAGCTACGGCTAAAATGGGGAATGGAGAGGGAAGCGGGGGGAGACGCCAGGCGGGCTATATTTGAGATCTCAAAATTTCGGAGTGGCGGCCGCCGGACGAAAACTCTGGTTCACGGGTTCCGGCGTGGACCGGACTGCAGCGGTCCGTCCACTTGAGCCATGTGGACGGTTCAGATGAGTCCACTGTGTGGGCGAGGTCTATTCGGCGTTGTAGCCGTTGCTGTTTTTGACTTTTGGGGGGATCTGCCGCTCTGAGATTTCGGTTCGAATTTTCGGGAAAGGATCGCCACTAGGCGAGACGAATAATAAATGACCTCATGCCACGCTTGTGACTGGCCTTTTGCCACGTGGTCTTCTCCTGCAAATTCGTGTATGGTCATGTTGTTGAGGCAAGAAAGTCCAAAATTGAGATAATCTTCTACTCGCTTCGATCCTAATACAATAACTAATAAGTATCATTGTTTAGATTTAATTTAAATTTAAATCATGACACTTATTAGGGATCGGAATAAATACTAACCCTCTGTCCCACCAAAAATGTCTTAACTTTATCAAAATTTGGATGTATCTACCTACTAGATACTCCCTCTTTACCAGGGCTTAAGGCATAAATAAAATTATGGTTTTTGGTCAGAGCTTAAGGCGTGAGGCCCTCCCGATCGACCGGTTCCCGAAATTACCCATGCGATCCCAGGCGCACGCGCACGTCTTCTTCCTTGACTCGCACGCGCAGTCTTTCGACTCATGCGCTCGGGATTACTGCCGCCACCTCCTAGTCCCCCTATAGATCATGGCGCCCGTGGTTGAGATCTTCTCGCCCTTCATTAGTCCACTACCTCTTCCCCGTTCTGCCATTCTTTTCTTCTTGAAGATCTTCCCATGCCGACGACGGTCGTGGCAGTTCGGTTCCAAAGGGCGGCGACGTTCATGGCGCTGGGAGCAGCGTTGCTGGAGCTGGTGGCGGTGTTGCTGGTCTCCCATGACATCCGCGTGATGGAGGAAGGTTGTGGTTCCAGTGGTGTTAGTGGGATCAGTGGCATGGGCAGCGACCTTCCCATGATCGGTCATGGTGGAACCCTACCTATGGTTCAGGGCGACCCAGTCC
Source organism: Lolium rigidum (assembly GCF_022539505.1). Taxonomy (NCBI): domain Eukaryota; kingdom Viridiplantae; phylum Streptophyta; class Magnoliopsida; order Poales; family Poaceae; genus Lolium; species Lolium rigidum. Next base: position 109,020,036 of record NC_061514.1, read on the forward strand.
TAGACGTGGAAGACTACATCTTGCAGGACAACGAATTCATGGAGGAACACACAATGAACATGGAGGTACTTTTATTACTTCACAATGGATAATTTTGTCCTCTAGTTCTAGCCTCAATTTGCATATGTTCAAGAACATGTTAAGTTTGTTGTAATTTTGTATGTAGTGTCTTACTGGTTTGCAGAGTACTTTCGTGGAGTGGATCGACACCCTAGATAACGAACTTGTAGATGATATTGGTGCGGATATGGACGGTGCTGCGGGGATGAAAGGTGTTGCGGAGATGGGAGGTACTGCGGAGATGAAGGTGCTGCGAAGATGGATGATTTAGAAGATATTGTTGCGGAGATGGAAGAAGCCTAGGATGTTACTGTGGTGATGTAAACGGTTGAAGATAATATTGCGGTGATGGAAGGAATAAAAGGTGATGCTTTGGAGGTGGATGGAGAAGAAGTGCATAAGTTTGATTTGCTCACAGCCGGTGAGCAAGTCATATTTGATGTCATATTTGACATTCATCATTTGAACATATATCTTCATGACAATGGCTTGTACTGTTTCCGTGAGGATTAGACAAAATAAGGATCATGTAATGAAATATTTGGTATGATGAGATTGTAATGCAAAACTGATCATTGTCATACAAGGTTTGATGGCATTTCCTCCTAAATTCCTTCTCTTTAAACCTCATGTGCAAAGTGGATATCGACATGTTCAGCTCATGAGCTAGGTCCTTCAAAGTTGTCCTCTTGTATGGTGGAACCTGCATGATGGCTTCAGGATCAACCTCAAATCTTTTACACCAACAATTTAAAGGTTTCTTGTTACAAACATTCTCAATACCTTGAAGATGATCAAACCATACACGTTGCACAACTCGCAACGGTACCATGAACTGAACCGCTACTTTCTTGGTTACACCATCACTTAACACGTTTGGCTTTGTTTTACGCAAATGGGCTGCAAGAATTATTCTTTGGTCATTGTCACAATAAACCCTACGGACGTTAACCATTCGTCCTAATGGCACAACTTCCAAAAAAAAATTTAGCATGCCATTAGCATTATTCCAAATTAAATTTTCTAAATTTTGCTCCTATATAAACAATAGCATGTGGAAATGATGTACTAGTTAAACATACTAAATTATGTTCAAAAAACAACAACAGTGAGTAGCATGCATGTGAACAGTGAAAAATGCATGTCAACAGTACATGCACCATCTACTCCTTGTTAATGTCCATTTGCGTCCTCCTGATCATCAACACAATGGCCAGCTCCATGGCCAGCAGCAGGGCCTCTTCCACGACCACCGCGGCCAGCTGCTCCACGTACAACATCTCAACGGCCACGCGCACCCCGCCTTGCTGCTCCGCGCCCAGCCTCAAGGCCACGAGCACCTCGCCCTGCTGCTCCGTCGCAGCTTCCGTCTCCTTGAACTACCAATTGTGGCCAGCTTCGTTGTCGATGCCGTCTCCCGTGAACTCTAGGCCGCGGCCAACACCGTCGCCGCTTGCGGTTTCCGCGAACTGCGGGCGACGACCAAGCCCTGCGTTGCTCGACTCGCCCATGAACAAAGGGCCACCTCCAAGGCCACCGCTGCTTGAGTCCCCGCGTTCCATCTCTAGGCTGATCGGAGACCAGTGAGGCCCAGAGTTCTTCATCCTCGTCCGTTCATCTGCCCTGGTTGTTCATCGTCCCTCCCCTCATGTGCTCAGAAAACAAAACTCAGGAAAGAACCAAATCACCGAACAAATAAAATTTGAACGAAATCCAGTTTGAAGTCATCGGGTTCATGGAATAACCTCCGTCCTCCAACTCAAAGAAAAAAACCGCCACCAAGTTCCCAAGCTTCTCCATCAAAGTCATCGAGTTCATCCCAGTTGATTGGATCATTCAAATATATGCCTGCCATGACAAAAAAAAAGGAAAACAAGAGGAAGAACCATATGGAGAGGATGACGAATTGGCCTTCCATGGTGCGAACCTCTAATGGGAGCTCGAATTTTGGGGATTGAAACAATCTCTGCCTCCATCTAACCCTCTCATCTGATCTCCACCGTGATATTTGGGAGTGATTCGTGGCAAAACCTTACTCCCCAATGGATGATCATCCTTTTCCCCTCCGATTGGGCACAAAAAATTGCCATTGATCACACTCTCCATTGATGGCGCATGAGCTGGGACCTGGGAGAGAAGGTGGAAGTGCATATAGTCCCCATGTGTGGTTTTGGTAATTACTGACAATCCCTATGGACTAATGTTTGCATTGAGTCATATGTGTAGGAGTTGTCCATAGGCAATGCTTTAACCGTATGTTGGCTTCAAGGTTGCAGTAAGAAGAAATGAGGTGAAAGTTCAAGATGAGCCAACTCGAAAAGATCATATGCTTACAGCTTTTCATTTATGTGGTGTTCATGGATATGTGAATATGCACCAAAGAAGAGCTCCCGTAGTGGAGTGTGGGGAGCAATCCACAAGACTTCATTAAGCAAGAACAATCAAGAAAGGCGTTCCATCTTGTTGCGGTCAAGATCGTCATCATCAATCTCAAGTGGAATGCACAAGGTTAAGGTTTGTTATTGATAGGGTTTCTTTCTTACCGGTCTTGTTGTTTAGTTAGGAGACCGGGTTATAGGTTAGTTGCCGCACTATCAAGGGGCTCTCGAGTGAGTAACTCGGTCGCATCATTTGGAGAGAGGTCAAACCTTTGCATCCTTGCATCATCTTTCTTGGTTGTTATTTGGATCTTATCCATATGGTGTTATATATCTTGTGCTTATTCTCATTACAAGCTCTAGTTCATCGAAAATTCAACATAAAATACTTGTTACGTTTTCAATATTGGAGTTTTTTCCACTTCTTTGTATTGGGAGGTTTCACCTCTAAATTCATGGAAAAATCTATCCCACGTGTTATTAAGATTTTATATATTTGTGGGCTAGATCTTGTCATCCTATTTACAACAAACTTGGTTTCACCTAAATCTGAGTTTCCTAACTCAAGTTGTTGCATTTTCCCTATTGGAGGTGTTACCGATTTGGCTCTTATAGATACGTTAAACCTTTCTCCTTTTAATCTTATTCTCCATGGTTGGACTATGATGTTTCCCTGAATGATCTTGTAGAGACTTTTGTTATGATTCTAACGATCCCAAGATCATCAAATTTGGAGTTCGGATGTGAAAATGGCGGCGTTTTCGGTGTGGAGTGCGCTGCCAGCCTTAGTCCGGCCAGGATGCAGGGTGCACGAAAATGGTGCCCAAAATGGTCCAGCCTTGGCCGGATGAGTCCGGCCGACCAGAATGGTCTGGCTAGGTGATGTTTTGGGGTGCGTTTTCAACGGTTAGATTTCATTTTGGAGGCCATATATAATCCCCTTCTTCCCCATTGAGCTAGTTGCTTCTCCTACTCTCTCTCTCTACTCCATTGTTGACTTTGAGAAGCTTCCTCTCCCTTTAATCCCTCCATGATTCTTACTCATGTTTGAGGAAAAGATAGAGGGGATCTAGATCTACATCTTGACCAAACAAATTCATCTCTTTGTGAGGGAAATCCACTAGATCTAGATCTTGGAGATTTTTGGTGTTCCTCCTCCTATTTGTTCTTCCCCTCGTATTCCCTCAATAGCTTTTGTAGCTTTGTTAGAATTTGAGAGAGAAGGACTTGAAAATCTTTGTGGTGTTCTTGCCATTGCATTTGGTGCATCGGTTTGACTTCTCCACGGTGATACATGGAGGTGAAAGTGCGTGAGATATTCTCTCCGGGAGCTTGTTCCCAAAGTTTGTTCCTCTTGGGTCTTTGGACCCTAGACGGCTTAGTGATCTTTGTGGTGTTCTTGAGGTCTTCAATTAAGTTGTGGATATTGCCTCAAGTTTGTAGCTTTGTGGCTTAGTGGTGTTTTTGGAACCTCCAATTAAGTTGTGGAGATTCCTCAAGTGCAAGGCCTTTGTGGCGGAATATTGGGAGCCTCCAGTTAAGTTGTGGAGTTAGCCCCAAACTTTGTGCGGGTTCGGTGACCACCCTAAGGTTCCATAGTGGATCGAGGTCTTCCCCTTTGGTGGGAAGGGTCGAGGAGAATACGGTGGACCTTCGTGTCGTTTGGAGTGACTTGTCCTCCACACCGCTCCAACGGAGAGTAGCACTCGCAAGAGTGTGAACTTCGTGATACATCGTCGTATCCGCGTCAGCTCGGTTATTCCTATACCCGATCTATTTACTTATGCACTTTACTTTGTGATAGCCTTTCGTGCTTGAAGTTATATATCTTGCTATCACATAGTTGTTTGTCTTGCTTAGCATAAGTTGTTGGTGCACATAGGTGAACCCTAGTTATAGGTTTTGTGATTGACAAATTAAACGCTAGTTTATTCCGCATTTGTTAAGACATATTCGTAAAAAATTTAAACCGCCTATTCACCCCCCTCAAGGCGGCATCCGTGTCCTTTCAATGGGTATCATAGCCCGGTCTCTCACTATAGGATTTACCGCCTTGAGAGTAAAGATGTCCACTGGAGATTTAGTGCATGATCACACTTTTATGTTCGATGGCACAAATTATGATGTTTGGATAATTCGCATGCTTAGTCATTTTCGGGCCATTGACCCTCATATGGAGCGAATTGTAGATATATGTTTTTCTCCTTCGATGGATTCACAAAATCTATCTTTAGAGGCTGAGAAAAATTTATATCTCAATGCTCAAGCTTCTAACGTGTGTGTTCATGCTTTGAGCAATGTAGATATTCTTGCAATCTTGCCTTTCCGGAGCGCTCATGATTTATGGACAAAGCTTCAAGAAAAATATGATGTGTCCAACATTATTGAGGATGATTGCATTCCCTCCACTTCCGGTCATGATGAACTTTCATCCACTTCACCATTGTGTTGCAAGACACAAGGAAATGCCAAGGTGAGTGGTGATGACCATTGCAATGTCGAGGGTGATCCTATTCTTGATGATCCTTCATCTCTATCTCATTGCAATGCTTCATCTTTGGACTTAAACACATCTAGCACTATAAATGACATTCTTGTGTTGATAGTCCTTGCATACCATGTGTTAAATGCTCATCTAAATGCGATGGTGATATGCTTGCTATTTCTTGTCGCCATAATATAAATGCTTCTATTTCCTCTAGTTTTTGTGTGTCTAATAATGTAGAGGAAGCCAAAGAATCCATTGGCAATGACAAGATCTTGAATGGAGCTTCAAGTAGCTCTTCTTCTCCATCATCTCAATTTTCTCATATATGCCTTATGGCTAAAGCTTCTGCAGTATCTCATACCTTGGAAGCTAATCTTTCTCATAATGATGAAGATGAAGTACATGAAGAAGAAGAGGAATTGATTGCCTCTTTACATGACAAGGGTGAGGTTGTTCATCGTGCTCTTTGTAAAAATAAAATTGCTTGCTCTAAATTTGTTGAAATCTTAGTTTTTGCTATTGAGAGCCAAAAACTTATTGAGATGCATGAGAACACCATATTAAAAATGCTCTTGAACGCGAGTATGCCGATGAAATAGGTTCTCTTAAGGATGAACTTGAAGAAGAACAAACCACCAAAGAATCTCTTCAGGAGACCTTTTCTCTAGAATTGTCTAGAATAAAGGAAAACCATGATAGAGATCTTGAAGTGGCAAATGATCTAAAGCTAAAAATGATAAGCTTGTGTTTGTTAATGCTAAACTCCTTGAGGATTTTGTGCAACTCAAAAATTGCTCTAGGGTCATTGAGAGTGCGCTCACCAAACTCACCAAGTCACATGAGCAACTTAAAGCTTCATATCTAAAAGAGCATGCCAACGTGCCTTCTCCCATTGCTATTGATGATGATGCTTGTTACTAACTCTACATCTTGTGAAGCATCCATTTTGAAGGAGAATGTTGAGCTAAGGGCTTAATTTGAATTGCTAACTAGCAATCATGGGATTTTGGAAGAAAGTCATGGAAAGCTCTCTAGCTCCCATGATGAACTTCTAGTGTTCCATGAGAAGCTAAAGTTATCTCATGAGGCTATCATGTCAAAGGTAACATCTTGTGAGCCTCATGTGGATACGAGCACTAATTCTCAACATGCTATATTGCCATGTGCTAGTCCTATTAATTCATCTACTCACAGTATTGCAAAATCTTGTGATGAATTATCCTCCTTGCCTTGTTGCTCTAACAATGAAGTTTCTACTTCCTCTAGTATTTGTGTTGTTACTAACCATGTAGAGAAAATCAAAGAGCTCAAGGATCAAGTCACTTCCTTGAAGAAAGACTTGAAAAAGGGCCATGAAGTGAAAATCAAACTTGACAAGATGTTGAGTGTACAACAATCCCCCAATGACAAGAGCGGACTTGGATTTATCTCCAACAACAAGAAGAAGTCCAAAATCTACAAGAACAAGAAGGGCCAATTACAAGTCAAAGACCCGGCCAATGTTACTTGCTTCAAGTGCAAAATTGAAGGGCATCATGTTAGATCTTGCCCATTGAAGAAGAAGCCTCTTAGTGAGAAGTAAGAAGGGAAGCGGACTCAAATTCAAGGCCATGCCCAACCTCGGGTTGAAGAAAGGTTACTTCTCAAGAAGAGTCAAGCTAATGCTCCCATTGTGGAGAAATCAAGTGAGAAGAAGGAGAAGAGAAGAACTTGCTACATATGCCGTGAGAAGGGCCACGTCTCCTCTTTTTGCACTATTGGTACCTCATCCAACCCTATCATAATTAATAATGTTTATTCTCTTCACAAGGATGAGGTTGGCAATGTGTTTGCCAAATATGTTGGCACTCAAAGTGGTGTCAAGAAAAGAATCATTGGGGTTGCCAAGCCTATTGTGAATAACCTCTTAGGACCCAACTTGGTTGGGGACCAACAAGCTAAAACTTGATCAATAGGTGATGATGGAGGGCATTGGAGACTTGGCTACATCATGAAGAATTAAAGGACCTTCATAATTTAGATTCTCTCAAGCCAAGTCATTTGGATTGTCTCATTCATATCATATATCCATTGTTCCTCCTTGCGGTAACATGTACTCAACTTATTTACATTGAAAGTTACTCACCCCTTTTGCACATGTTGGTTTTGTACCTTGCATATGCTTGTATATGTTTTGCTTCCTACTTAACTTATCTTGAGAAACCAAGTCTATATATGTTGGGTTGCACACAGTGTATTTGTGTGTATGTTGGAGCCTATTTGCATCTTGTTTATATCTTATATGGCTCTTGTGAGTGATTAATGCACTATCCCATTTTGGGGGAGTGATATGCCACTGGGAATGTCACAACCCTAAAAATGTGTGTACATGAGGAATACCACTTAGAATTTATATTGCAAGTTTATCTAGTCTCTATGTGGTATGTCATCCTTATGATAAATTCTAATTCTATAATGTCCATTAATTATCTCTTGTTGGTTCTTTGTTGCCTCTTGTGAAAATAAATTCTATATCAAAATATGGGGAAGTATTATGCTTTCTGCATATTACAATCCATGAAAATGTGTACATTTGAGGTTGTGTCACATAGTATTGATATTGTAAATTATCTCGTTCCTATGTGGCATGTGTTGCTCAAACAAGTCCAAATTTGCTTAAATGGCTTATTTGATAACATCTTTGTGGATCTTGTTCGTGCGAGCTTTTCTTCGCATGGTTTTCCACAATGTGTGTCTCATATCCTTTTTGGAAAATCATGTGCTTCAAGTTATGCTATTCATTGCTTTGCATGATGGTGTAATTAATTGAAGCTATCAAGAAACTCTCGGTGCATGATGGTTAACTCGTATCTTTTACCATATGTTTTCTTTGGTATGAAGATGATCTTGGATATACTTGGAAACTACCACCGGGAAATATTTCCCAAATACCTCTTGTCCTAGGACAATTGGTAATCTATTATGAGGTAGACATTTATTGATCATCTTTGCATTGGCTCTTGTGTTTAATTGCTTCATTTCTTGCCATGAAATGGTTTTGCCTTTGACTCCCATGTGTCTTCCTTGCATTTTATGTGATAAGGGGTGGCCCGATCTTCTCAGTAAGCAACAGGGTGATGATGATCACGGGGTGATAGCAGCGGAGGAACACAACGATGAAGTGGAAGATAACTTGTATGACGCAACGAGATCTCTCGATTGGTCCCTGTCGCCAATGCAATAGCTCTCAACCCTGCAAGATATTCACAACTCCACACACTTGCGCACGTAGTTGCCGACCACGAAGCGGTAGGTTGCAATCTACTAATTCCCAATGGAACAACATATCACACGAGACTTTCAGGGATTCCACACCAAATCAATGCAATTGGATGTAGAAATTCAATGGAGTTGCAAAGCAAACAACTATGAACTAGGGTTTATCTTAAACGTGGTCTAAAGCAACTTTGGGGCGTCCTGGGGACTTATATAGGCGTTCTGGACGACCTCAGGTCGAAAAAGTACGAAAATAACCGACCCAGAATAGATCTGGTCGAGACGGACTCGGACACGTCCGGTCTGGAATCCGGTCGACCGGGCCTGGGACCGGATGGTCTGGTCTGGACCGGGCCTGGCGCCGGGTGACGACCGGGTGGCCTCCATAGCTTACTGGATTGTGCCCGGTTGGCACAAGTACAGGACCCGGTTTTGACCGGGCCGATTCGGCGTGGGAGCCGGCCAACCGGAGCTGGGACCGGGTGGCCCGGTGCCACGGCCGGTCTGACCGGGCCTGGCGCCGGCCTGAAGACTTCCTCCTCTCGCGCATGCCTCCCGCTCCTCCCTCGCGCGTCCATGGGATGTCTTCACGTCCAGCTCCATGTCCAGCTTCTTGTCCACCTGCTCCTCTCCTCCTCGTGCGATGCTTGATTCCTCTTCATACCTGATCATACATAAGTAATAGGACTTAGGAAGTATAAAATTCTCATCGATCAAAGTATCACTAAGGAACAAGTTCACCTGTTGTTTAAGTAGCTTTGCACGAGCTCGTGTCATTGGTCCAATCCTAACTTCATTGGACTTGAGCTTCACAGCAGGATCATCTTCTTGTAATGACGGAGGTAGTAGTGAGGTAGGGATGTCCTCATCATCTCCCCCCTTCAAAAGGCGTCGACCTCGACGCTCCAAGGTCTTCTCCGTCATATGGTGTCAAATCAGCAACATTGAAAGAATTACTGACACCAAACTCATCAACTGGAAGATCTATCGAATATGCATTATCATTGATCTTGGCGAACACTTTGTAAGGACCAGCACCACGAGGCTTCAACTTGGACTTCCGCAGCTTCGGAAACCTATCCTTGCGAAAATGTACCCAGACCATATCACCAGGCTTGAACAACATCTCTTTGCGCTTCTTATTCATTCGTGCAACATTGCTCTTGCCTTTCTTTTCTATCAACTCTTTAGTCTTCAAATGTATCTTTCTCACAAAATCTGCCCTCTTGGATGCCTCCATATTAACTCTCTCATGTATGGGTAGAGGCAACAAATCAAGTGGAGTAATGGGTTTGAAACCATACACCACCTCAAAAGGACACATCTCTGTGGTAGAATATACCGCCCTTTTGTAAGCAAACTCCACATGCGGCAAACACTCTTCCCACTCTTTCAGGTTCTTCTTGATCATGGATCTCAACAGTTGTGACAATGTTCTATTCACCACTTCAGTTTGACCATCAGTTTGAGGATGACATGTAGTGCTGAAAAGCAGCTTCGTCCCCAGCTTTCTCCACAGCGTCTTCCAGAAGCAGCTCATAAACTTCACGTCACGATCAGAAACAATAGTCTTCGGGACTCCATGTAGACGTACGATCTCCCTGAAAAACAGGTTAGCAATATGCGACGCATCGTCGCTCTTGTGGCAGGCAATAAAGTGTGACGTCTTAGAGAATCTATCCACTACCACAAATATAGAATCATGGCCTCTTTTAGTACACGGCAAACCCAACACAAAATCCATACTAATGTCTTCCCAAGGTGTAGTAGGTGCCGGTAAAGCAGTATACAAACCGTGAGGCTTCAGCTTGGACTTGGACTTATTGCAAGTAATGCACCTCTTGACATACCTGTCCATGTCCCGCCTCATCTTTGGCCAATAAAAGTGGTCAGCTAGCATGAGGAGCGTCTTCTCACGCCCAAAGTGACCCATCAAACCTCCAGCATGTGATTCCTGCAATAAGAGCAAACGCACAGACGATTCTGGAACACATAGTTTGTTAGCTCTAAACAAGAACCCATCATGTATGTGATATTTTTCCCATGCTTTACCAAGAGCACATAAGCGACATGGTTCAGCAAAATCATGATCAGTGGCATACAAATCACATAGTATCTTTAAACCAGGAATTTTAACATCAAGTTGAGTTAATAGCATATTCTTCCTAGATAGAGCATGATGCGTGCAGTTAACACACGTCCGTTGGGAACCCCAAGAGGAAGGTGTGATGCGTACAGTAGTAAGTTTTCCCTCAGAAAGAAACCAAGGTTTATCGAACCAGGAGGAGCCAAGAAGCACGTTGAAGGTTGATGGCAGCAAATGTAGTGCGGCGCAACACCAGGGATTCCGGCGCCAACGTGGAACCTGCACAACACAATCAAAGTACTTTGCCCCAACATAACAGTGAGGTTGTCAATCTCACCGGCTTGCTGTAAACAAAGGATTAAACGTATTGTGTGGAAGATGATGATTGTTTGCGAAGAACGAGTAAAGAACAATTGCAGTAGATTGTATTTCGGATGTAAAGAATGGACCGGGGTCCACAGTTCACTAGTGGTGTCTCTCCCATAAGATAAATAGCATGTTGGGTGAACAAATTACGGTTGGGCAATTGACAAATAAAGAAGGCATAACAATGCACATACATATATCATGATGAGTACTATGAGATTTAATCGGGGCATTACGACAAAGTACATAGACCGCTATCCAGCATGCATCTATGCCTAAAAAGTCCACTTTCAGGTTATCATCCGAACCCCTTCCGGTATTAAGTTGCAAACAATAGACAATTGCATTAAGTATGATGCGTAATGTAATCAACACAAATATCCTTAGACAAAGCATCGATGTTTTATCCCTAGTGGCAACAGCACATCCACAACCTTAGAACTTTACGTCACTTGTCCCGGATTCAATGGAGGCATGAACCCACTATCGAGCATAAATACTCCCTCTTGGAGTTACAAGTATCAACTTGGCCAGAGCCTCTACTAGCAACGGAGAGCATGCAAGAACATAAACAACATATATGATAGATTGATAATCAACTTGACATAGTATTCAATATTCATCGGATACCAACAAACACAACATGTAGCATTACAAATAGATGATCTTGATCATGATAGGCAGCTCACAAGATCTAACATGATAGCACAATGAGGAGAAGACGACCATCTAGCTACTGCTATGGACCCATAGTCCAGGGGTGAACTACTCACACATCGATCCGGAGGCGATCATGGCGATGAAGAGCCCTCCGGGAGATGATTCCCCTCTCCGGCAGGGTGCCGGAGGCAATCTCCTGAATCCCCCGAGATGGGATTGACGGCGGCTGCGTCTCTGGAAGGTTTTCCGTATCGTGGCTCTCGGTACAGGGGTATTCGCGACGAAGACTTTAAGTAGGCGAAGAGGTAGGTCAGGGGGCGCCACGAGGGGCCCACACGCCAGGGCCGCGCGGCCCAAGCCCTGGCCGCGCCGCCCTATTATGTGGCCGCCTCGTCGCCCCACTTCGTTTCCCTTTCGGTCTTCTGGAAGCTTCGTGGAAAAATAAGCCCCTGGGAGTTGATTTCGTCCAATTCCGAGAATATTTCCTTACTAGGATTTCTGAAACCAAAAACAGCAGAAAACAGCAACTGGCTCTTCGGCATCTCGTCAATAGGTAGTGCCGGAAAATGCATAATAATGACATATAATGTGTATAAAACATGTGAGTATCATCATAAAAGTAGCATGGAACATAAGAAATTATAGATACGTTTTGAGACGTATCAGAGCATCAGCAACAATATTATGTTTTCCCTTCTTATGCTTAATAATGTATGGAAAAGACTCAATGAACTCACCCCACTTAGCTAGATGCTTATGCAAAGTAGATTGAGCTTTCAGATATTTTAAAGCTTCATGATCAGAATGTATGATAAATTCTTTTGGCCACAAATAATGTTGCCAAACCTCAAGAACTCTAATTAAAGCATACAATTCTTTATCATATATAGGATAGTTCAACTTAGCACCGGAAAGTTTCTCGGAAAAATATGCAATTGGGCGACCCTCTTGCATCAACACACCACCAATTCCAATACCACTAGCATCACATTCAATCTCAAATTGCTTATTGAAATCAGGAAGTGCAAGCAACGGTGCAGAAGTTAACAATCTCTTAAGTTCATCAAAAGCATGATCTTGGGTTGTGCCCCACTCAAAAACAACACCCTTTTTAGTCAAATCATTCAAAGGTGCAGCAATAGTACTAAAGTTGGACACAAATCTGCGATAAAACCCCGCTAGACCATGAAAACTTCTTACTTGACTCACATTCATGGGAGTAGGCCAATTTTGAATGGCTTCAATTTTAGACACATCTACTTCTACTCCATGCTTAGAGACAACATAACCAAGAAATATGACCTTATCTTTGCAAAATGTGCACTTCTCAAGATTACCATAGAGTTTATTATCACGCAACACTTGCAAAACATGTCGAATATGTACAGTATGATCAGATTCATTGCGGCTGTAGATTAATATATCATCAAAGTACACAACCACAAACTTGCCAATAAATTCACGCAAAACATGGTTCATCAGTCTCATGAAAGTGCTAGGTGCATTAGTCAAACCAAAAGGCATTACTAACCACTCATATAAACCAAATTTTGTTTTAAAGGTAGTTTTCCATTCATCCCCTTCTTTCATCCTAATTTGATGATAACCACTAGGCAAATCAATTTTAGAGAACACAGCAGCACCACTCAATTCATCTAGCATATCCTCTAAACGGGGAATAGGATGACGATATCGAATAGTAATGTTGTTTATAGCTCTACAATCTACGCACATACGTCATGTACCATCTTTCTTAGGAACTAGAATAACAGGAACAACACAAGGACTAAGGCTTATGCGGATATAACCTTTGTCGAGTAGCGCTTGTACTGCTTTTGTACCTCCTTCGTCTCTTCGGGATTTGTTCTATATGGCACCCTATTGGGCAGCGAAGCTCCGGGAATCAAGTCAATTTGATGCTCAATACCTCGCAATGGTGGTAGTCCTGCGGCTACCTCCTCCGGAAACACGTCGCCGAATTCCTGCAAAACATTAGAAACACCAAGAGGAAGAAGGGTCATGTCGTTAGAAACCAAAACCGTACCCCTGTACAAAAGCACAAGAGGCATGGCCGTAGGGTCCTCACTAAATTCTCTCATGTCTTCTTTGGTGGCTAATGAAACTAAGGAATTCACTCGCTCACTTTTCTTTATATCACTCACAATATTACAATTCTCTCGCCTATCTAAAGGTGCATCCTCCAAGTTTACTTCAATCTTCTGATGAGACTCATTGACAATTTGTTGTGGTGACATAGGCTGTAAGTTGATTTTATTGCCCTTGTACTCCAAGTGATATGTATTGGCACGGCCATTGTGTTGCACAGAACGGTCATAGAGCCAAGGCCGACCCAATAGTAGGTGACACACCATCATAGGAACCACATCAAAATCAATGCAATCCTTATACGGTCCAATCTCAAACTCAACACACACCATGTGGTTTACCTTCATCTCACCATTGTCACTCAACCACTGAATATAGTATGGATGTGGGTGCGGTAGATACTTCAACTTCAGCTTGGTACACAACTCCTTGCTTGCTAAATTGCGGCAACTTTCGCCATCAATAATGACCTTGCAAGCCTTTTCAGGACCAACTAAAGCTTTGGTTTGGAACAAATTGCAGCGTTGAGTAGATGCACTAGGCAACACATTAAGAGCACGCTGCGACACAACAATGGTGCAAGCATCAGACGGATATGCATCTTCACCATCAGTATCATAGTCATCATCTTCTGGAGCATTAGGATCAACATCATCTCCAGTCTCATACTCATTGTCCTCATTGATAATCATGACTTTGCGGTTAGGACAATCTCTCTTGAAGTGACCCTTGCCACCACATGTATGACAAAACATATCACGGTTGCACGCTGTAGACATGCTAGAACCACTCATACTTGCAGCAGATTCGGACTTCTTTGCGTTGGACACATTGGAGACCGGCTTGCTAGGCGGAGTAGAGTAAGGGGCGGAGCGCGTCGATGGCGCCGGCGCCGTAGGTGGGGGCGCGCGAGGCGTAAAGCGCCCAGCTCCCGTAGCACGACCTTTAACCTTGGCTTCTTCAGCCATTTGTGATTCAGCTTCTCTTGCATGATGTAGCAATTGATTCATATTGGTGTAACTGTAGTGACGAACAATGCCTTTGATATCATACTTCAATCCATTGAGGAAACGCTGCATTGTCATCTCTAGAGACTCACGGACACGGCCACGTTGCATAAGCAACTCCATCTCCATGTAGTATTCATCCACAGTCTTCACGCCTTGCCTCAATAGGGTCAACTTATCATATATTGTACGCAAATAATTAGTGGGCACAAAACGAGAATTCATCGCCTCCTTCATAGCACGCCATGTGATAATAGGTGGCTCACCATCCTCCCGTCGATTACGAACAAGTGCATCCCACCAACGCAATGCATAGCCATCAAATTCGGAAGAAGCAAGCTTGATCTTCCTATCTTCAGTGTAGTTCGGATGTAAGTTCCATAACTTCTCAATCTTGAGCTCCCAAGTGAGGTATTCTTCAACATCAGCTCCTCCTTCAAACTTGGGTATGGAGAACTTAGGCTTACCCAATCCATCTTCCTCATCAAGCCCACGACCATGGCGGCCAAGTGGCGCCCAACCACGAGGACGATCACCACGACCAGGTACATCATCAGCGTCTTGACCTTGTTGTTGCTGTTGTTTGTAAGATTCTCAACAGACATTGTTAAAGTTCGAAGAGTGCGTTGGATATCCGTCATTTGATCTTGCATTGTAGTGACGGTCGCATTAGTAGTATCCAACTTCTGGGAGATCTCTTCGACTTTTCCCCTAAGCTCATCATCCTGAGTGCGGAATTCACGTCGCATCTCATTACGAAGAGCTTCATACTCCCTCCATGTGATGATATCTGCGGAATCCTTGTTTTCCTGGTTAACAAGCTTATGATCACTAGCAGACATGATTAGTAGGTTAGTGCACTAAATCAAAAATATATGGTGGCACTCTCACAACTCACTCAAAATTGATAAGAAAAGGAGATCTTACCGTTCCAAAGTAAATTAGTGTTGCTTACCACTTGTAGTAACAACTAGTGCACGGATGTAGCGAAGCGAATATCAAGGGTATAAGAACAATCACACGACAAAACGGATATGATGTGGGGCGGTAGGTAGGCTACCTATTTGCACCAATAATCAAGCTCTAGCGTGCGACCGTGCAACACAACCAAAGATACTGCACACAAGGCGATAAATGTGGCAATGCAACTATATGGAGGAAGGATTAGTCATAGTGCACCGAGATGACTGCTAGCAAAGCTCAACGGAACAAGCACAAGATTGCTCAACTACGATGGTATTAATGTAAAAGAAAGACTTAGGCCTTCACTTGTGTCAACTAACACTGTCACTTTTTCTTTTGATATTTTGCATGTTGTGTGAACGCAGCTATGTAGCTCTTTTGACTTCTTGTTGGCTATTTTCCAATTTTTATATGATATGACACAACTCCTGTGAGATTTAACACGGCCAACAAAATATGCAAAGTAAATAGACCCTAATGAGCAGCATGTCGATGCATAAAACTAGTCTCTTCAGGGAAGTTCCTAGTCACTTATATCGATAGTTGCAAACAACTGGACAATTGCATTAAGTATGGTGCGTAATGTAATCAATAACTACATCCTCGGACATAGCATCAATGTTTTATCCCTAGTGGCAACAACACATCCACAACCTTAGAACTTTCTGTCACTGTCCCCAGCATTTAATGGAGGCATGAACCCACTATCGAGCATAAATACTCCCTCTTGGAGTTAAGAGTAAAAACTTGGCCGAGCCTCTACTAATAACGGAGAGCATGCAAGATCATAAACAACACATAAGTAATAGATTGATAATCAACATAACATAGTATTCTCTATCCATCGGATCCCGACAAATACAACATATAGCATTACAGATAGATGATCTTGATCATGTTAGGCAGCTCACAAGATCCAACAATGAAGCTCATAAGGAGAAGACGACCATCTAGCTACTGCTATGGACCCATAGTCCAGGGGTGAACTACTCACTCATCACTCCGGAGGTGACCATGGCGATGAAGAGTCCTCCGGGAGATGATTCCCCTCTCCGGCAGGGTGCCGGAGGCGATTTCCTGAATCCCCCGAGATGGGATTGGCGGCGGCGACGTCTCTGTAAGGTTTTTCGTATCGTGGCTCTCGGTACTGGGGGTTTCGCGACGGAGGCTTTAAGTAGGCGGAAGGGCAGGTCAGGAGGCGACGCGAGGGGCCCACACAACAGGGCCGCGCAGCCAGGAGGTGGGCCGCGCCGCGCTCGGCGTGTCGCCGCCTCGTCGCCTCACTTCGTGATCCTTTCGGTCTTACGGAAGCTTCGTGCAAAAATAGGCCCACAGGCGTTGATTTCGTCCAATTCGAGAATATTTCCTTTGTAGGATTTACGAAACCAAAAACAGCGAGAAAACGGCAAGCTGGCTCTTCGGCATCTCGTTGATAGGTTAGTCTTAGGAAAATGCATAAATATGACATAAAGTATGTATAAAACATGTAGATATCATCAATAATGTGGCATGGAACATAAGAAATTATCGATACGTCGGAGACGTATCAGTGGTACTCTCACAACTCACTCAAAAACTGATAAGAAAAGGAGATGTTACCGTTCCAAAGTAAATTAGTGTTGCTTACCACTTGTAGTAACACCTAGTGCACGGATGTAGCGAAGCGAATATCAAGGGTATAAGAACAATCACACAACAAAGCATGATATATGTGGGGCTGTAGGTAGGCTACCTATTTGCACCAATAACAAACTCTAGCGCTGATAGTAGACAACCAAAGATACTCACACAAGGCGATAAATATGGCAATGCAACTATATGGATGAAAGGTTACAATGCTCTCGAGAGACACTAGCAAAGCTCAATGAAACAGGCACACGATTGCTCAACTACAGGTGCAGAAAAGTAAACTAGCCCTTCACTTGATCTTACTAGCACTTCACACTTTTTCTTTTTGGATTTTCTTTTTGTAACACACGCAGCTATGTAGCTCTTTTTGCTTCTTTTCTATTGTCTTTTTTTTTACACAACTCCTTGATACACGGCCAAGAAAGTATGCAAAGCACCAAAACCCTAATGAGCAGCCTGTAGAGCGGTAAACTAGTCTCTTCTGGGGAAGTTCCTAGTCACTTATATCGATAGGTTGTGATGGGGATATGCCTCCTCCACAAGCGCCGTCAGTCGCCTCACCTCCGCCTGCACAAACAAAGCGAGCAAAAGGTTGTAGTCCGGGTCCAAATAACAACTGAGAAGACTTGACTCGCCCCTTCAGCCCGAGTCGACCCTCGGGGACTGGGGGAGACCGGACCACAATTAGGGTAACTTACCACATGGACTTCACTGAGCGCCGTATGAAGCTCGGTGAAGGATAGAGATGACAGCGGAGGTCGACGCGACTCGTGCGTCCCGCCCCCCTGCACCATCGCTTCGGTCGACGGCGTCCCCTCGACCGGCGTTTCGGGGTTGAGGGGGTGAGCATGATCCCGAGCGGCTTTGGTTCGGCGCTCCTTCATCTTCGCCGATAGGCCGCTCCCCTCCGCGGCGCCTTGCTCCTTATTCGCTCATCATGATATATGTATGTGCATTGTTATGCCTTCTTTATTTGTCAATTGCTCAACTGTAATTCGTTCACCCAACATGCTATTTATCTTATGGGAGAGACACCACTAGTGAACTGTGGACCCCGGTCCATTCTTTACATACTGAAATACAATCTACTGCAATACTTGTTCTTTCTTGTTCTTCGCAAACAAACATCATCTTCCACACTATACGGTTAATCCTTTGTTTTCGAGCAAGCCGGTGAGATTGACAACCTCACCTGTTACGTTGGGGCAAAGTACTTTGATTGTGTTGTGCAGGTTCCACGTTGGCGCCGGAATCCCTAGTGTTGCGCCGCACTACACTCCGTCACCAACAACCTTCACGTGTTCCTTGACTCCTCTTTGGTTCGATAAACCTTGGTTTCTTACTGAGGGAAAACTTGCTACTGTACGCATCACACCTTCCTCTTGGGGTTCCCAACGGACGTGTGTTAACTGCACGCATCACCACCGACATCATCACCAACCATAATGGACTCACTCTCCATCACCGTGAGTGAGTACTTCTCTATAGGCTTAAGAGGTGGATGGGTTTTGGATGAGATCGATCATTTAATCCTCCATATGTATCGAGATCTGAGGTGTTTGTCTTGAAGATATTTATGTATGAGTGTTAGTACACCTTTGCTATGTTTAATTCTTGTTACTAGGGTCCGGGTGACATGATTTCAGTACTGAACCTATATTGATTTATCATATATATGAGGTTGATATTTATCTGCAAAGTGTGTTACTTGTTGTTATGTTTGAAATTGCATGGAGCTCCCATGTGTGGTTTTGGTAATTAATGACAATCCCTATGGACTAATGTTTGCATTGAGTTATATTTGTAGGAGTTGTCCATAGGCAATGCTTGAACCATATGTTGGCTTCAAGATTGCAATAAGGAGCAAATGAAGAAGATCAAGTGTCAACTATGTCTTGAAGATGAAGATGAAGTGAGCTCTCAAGGTTAACTTCAAGACATCAACGAAATGAAGTGCAAGTTCAAGATGAGCCAACACGAAGAGATCATAAGCTTGAAGCTTGCCATGAAGAAATGAAGTGCAAGTTCAAGATGAGCCATCTCGAAGAGATCCTTTGTTTAACTCTTGCCATCCATATGGTGTTCATAGATATGTGAAGTTGCACCGAATAAGAAGCTCTCTCATGGTGGATTATGGGGGAGCAATCCACAAGACTTCGTCAAGCAAGCACAATCAAGAAAGGCGTTCCATCTTGTTGCGATCAAGATCATCATCATCGAGCTCAAGTGGAATGCGCAAGTATAAGGTTTGCTCTTGATAGGGTTTCTTTCTCACCGGTCTCATGGTGTAGTTGGAGACCGGTTTATAGTTTAGTTGTCGTACTATCAAGAGGGCTCTCGAGTGAGTAACTCAATCGTATCCTTCGGAGAGCTCAAACCTTTGCATCATTGCATCATCTTTCTTGGTTGTTATTTGGATCTTATCCATATGGTGTTTTAGAGCTTGTGCTTATTCTCATGACAAGCTCTAGTTCATCGAAACCGGATTCCGCATGAATCAATTGTTGCGTTTTCGATATTGGAGTTTTTCTCGGTTTCTCGTATTGAGAGGTTTCACTCTAAAATACATAGAAAAACCTACCCCACTTGTTCTTAATCTTTTCACTCTTTGTGGGGTAGTTCTTGTCATCTTCTTTACAAAAAAATTGGTTTCACCTAAATCCGAGTTTCCTAACTCAAGTTGTTGCATTTTCGAGGTTGGAGGTTTTACCAGCATGTATTTTTAGATAGGTCAAACCTTTCATCATTTATTTCTATCCTACCTTACTGGACTATGATGGTTCCCTGCATGATCTTGTAGAGCTTTTTACTAGCTTCGAAACGAGCCCAAGATCATCAAAATCGGAGTCCGGATGCAAAAGTTATTGAAGTTTTCGTGAAGCAGTTTTTTGGCCGGAAGTTGGCCGTGACCGGAACTTCCGCCCTACTTCCGGTGAACTTCCGGAAATGACGAATCTGCACGCAGAAACTATACTGTAAGCATTCCGGGGACGCCCGACTTCACCCGGAAGTTGGCCGGTACTTCCGGGGGGCGGAAGTTCCGCCCCAAATGACCGGAAGTTCCGGTTTTGACGAGTTTTGTGCATAACGGGCAGATTTCTCTTGCCCTATTTAAGGGGGTCTTCTTCCCCAAAGTTTTCCAACAGTTTGAGCTCGTTTTTGCCCCCATTGTTGACCCTCTTTGAGCTTGCTATCTCCCTCTCCCTCCCATGAATCTTGCATCTATTTGAGAGATAGATAGAGGAGATCTAGATCTACATCTTCACCAATCAAATCCCTCTCTTTGTGAGGGGAATCCACTAGATCTAGATCTTGGAGAAATTTGGTGTTCCTCCTCCTATTTGTTCTTCCTCTCTTATTCCCCCAATAGCTTTTGTAGCTTTGTTGGAATTTGAGAGAGAAGGACTTGAGCATCTTTGTGGTGTTCTTTCCATTGCATTTGGTGCATCGGTTTGAGTTCTCCACGGTGATTCGTGGAAGTGAAAGCAAGAAAGTTGTTACTCTTGGGTTCTTGGAACCCTAGACGGATTTGAGGCCTTTGTGGCGATTTCTTGGGAGCCTCCAATTAAGTTGTGGATGCGTGCCCCAAGCTTTGTGTAAGGCTCGGTTTCCGCCTCGAAGGAAATCCCTTAGTGGAACCGTGACCTAGGCCTTTGTGGCGAGGGTCACCGGAGATTTAGGTGAGGCGCCTTTGTGGCGTTCGGTGTGTGGTGTGAGTACCGCATCTTGGGGTGAGGCCTTTGTGGCGTTGGTGTGCATCGAGCAACCACACCTCAAGGTGAGCCTCTTGTGGCGTTCGGGAGCACTAAGCAACCGCACCTCTCCACCGGAGAATAGCACTCGCAAGAGTGTGAACTCCGGGATAAATCATCGTCTCCCGCGTGCCTCGGTTATCTCTATACCCGAGCTCTTTACTTATGCACTTTACCTTGTGATAGCCATCGTGCTTGAAGTTATATATATCTTGCTATCACATACTTGCTTGTATTGCTTAAGCATAAGTTGTTGGTGCACATAGGTGAACCATTGCTTAGAATAAGTTGTTGGTGCACATAGGTGAACAATAGTATATAGGCTTTGGGCTTGACAAAGTAAACGCTAGTTTTATTCCGCATTTGTTAAGCCCATCTCAAAAAAGTTTTAAATCGCCTATTCACCCCCCCCCTCTAGGCGACATCCGTGTCCTTTCAATTGGTATCAGAGCAAGGTCTCTCATTCTTAGGCTTCACCGCCTTGAGAGTAAGGATGTCGGTTAGGGGATTAGATCACAATAACTTGTTTATATTTGATGGCACAAATTATGATCTTTGGAAAGTTTATGTGCTTAATATTTTGAGGGGTATTTCCCCGAACATGGAGCAATTTCTTGACATAGGTTTTTCTTCTCCTAAGGATCCCCAAAATTTATCTTATGAGGAGAAGAAAAACTCTTGTCTCGATGCTCTTGCTTCTCATGTGTTTTCCATTGTTGTGAGCAATGTAGTTACTTCATCAATCATGCCTTTTGGGAGCGCTCATGAATTATGGACAAAGCTTCAAGATAAATATGATGTGTCCAATATTATTGAGTATGATTGTATTGCTTCCACTTCCGGCCGTGATGAGTTCTCATATTCATCCACTTCACCAAAGTGTGGTAAGACACAAGGTAATGATATGGTGAGTGGTGATGAAAATTGCAATGTTGATATTGAGCTTACTATTGATGATTCTTCATCTCTATCTCATTGCAATGCTTCATCTTCGGACTTAAACACATCTAGCACTAGAGATGATTTACATGCTTGTGTTGATAGTCCTTGCATATCATGTGTAAGTTGCTTGAATAAATCTCATGATGATATGCTTGATTTGTCTTGTGGCCATGATAAAAATGCTTCTATTTCCTCTAGTTGTTGTGTGGCTAACAATGTAGAGGAAACCAAAGATTCTATTGGTCAAGACAAGATCTTGAAAGGAGCCTCAAGTAACTCCTCATCTTTATCTCACGGTTCTCATATATGCCTTATGGCCAAGGGTTCCACGGTACCTCCTACCATGGAACCTAATATTTCTCGTGGGGATAAGGATGAGGATGAATATGAAGAAGATGATTGGGTTGTCTCTCTACGCGATAAGGGTAAGAGTGTTTTCAAGGTTATTTGCAAAGATAAAATTGCTTGCTCTCACTTCTTTGAAATCTTGACTACCGCTATTGAGAGCCAAAAACTTATTTGGATGCATGAGAACACCATTGATAAAAAGGGTGCTCTTGAACGAGAGTATGCCGATGATGTAGCATCTTTAAAGAATGAACTTGAAGAAGAACAAACCACCAAGGAAGCTCTTGAGGAGACCTTTGCTCTAGAATTGTCTAGAGAAAAGGAAAACCATGATAGAGTTCTTGAGATGGCAAATGAACTAAAGCTAAAAAATGATAAGCTTGTGTTTGTTAATGCTAAACTCCTTGAGGATTTTGAGCAACTCAAAAAGGGCTCAAGGGTCATTGAGAGTGCGCTCGCCAAACTCACCGAGTCGCATGAGCAACTTAAAGCTTCTTATCTAAAAGAGCATGCCAACTTGCCTTCTCCTATTACTACTAATAATGATGCTTGTGCTACTAACTCTACTTCTTATGAAGCATCTATCTTGAAGGAGAATGTTGAGCTAAGGGCTCAACTTGATTTGCTAACTTGCAATTATGGGAAATTGGAAGAAAATCATGGAAAGCTTTCTCGCTCCCATGAGGATCTTCTAGCCTCTCATGATAGGCTAAAGTTAGCTCATGAGGCTATCATATCTAAGGCAACACCTTGTGAGCCTCATGTGGATACTAGCACTACTACTCAAAATGCTATATTGCCATGTGCTAGTCCTAGTAATTCATCCACTCATAATATTGCTAAATCTTGTGATGAATTATCTTCCTTGCCTTGTTGCTCTAACAATGAAGATTCTACTTCCTCTAGTACTTGTGTTGTTACTAACCATGTAGAGGAAATCAAAGAGCTCAAGGCCCAAGTCACTTCTTTGAAGAATGACTTGGTAAAGGGTCATGAAGGGAAATGCAAACTTGACACGATGTTGAGTATGAAACAATCCCCCAATGACAAGAGTGGACTTGGATTCAAATCCAACAACAAGAACAAGTCCAAGAACAACAACAAGAAGAAGGGCCAAGTACAAGTCAAAGACCCGGCCAAGATTGTTTGCTTCAAGTGCAATATTGAAGGGCACCATGTTAGATCTTGCCCTTTGAATAAGAAGCAAAAAGGGAAGCGGCCTCAAGCTCAAACTCATATTCAACCTCAAGTTGAAGAAATGCCACTTCCCAAGAAGAAACAAGCCAATGTTCCCATTGTGGAGAAACCTAGTGAGAAGAAGGAGAAGAAAAGAACTTGCTACATATGCCGTGAGAAGGGCCACATCTCCTCCTTGTGCACTATTGGTACCTCATCCAACTCTATCACCATTGATGATGTTTATTCTCTTCGTAAGGATGAGGGTGGCAATGTGTTTGCCAAATATGTTGGTGCTCAAAGTGGTGTCAAGAAAAGAACCATTTGGGTTGCCAAGCCTATTGTGACTAACCTCTTAGGACCCAACTTAGTTGGGGACCAACAATCCAAAATTTGATCAATAGGTGCTTGTTGGAGGGCATTGGAGACTTGGCTACATCATGAAGAATTAAGGGATCTTCATATTTTATATTATCTCAAGCCAAGTCTTTTGGTTATCTTACTTCTATCATATACCCAATGTTCCTCCTTGCGGTAACATGTGCTCAACTCATTTATATTGAAAGTTACTCGCTCCTTTGCATGTGTTAGTTTTGTTCCTAACATGTGTTTGTATATGTTGTGCATCCTACTTGTTTTTCTTGAGATATCAAGTCTATGAATGTTAGGTTGCACACCATGTATTTGTGCTTGTGTTGGAGCCTCTTTGCATCTTGTTGTATCTTATATGGCTCTTATGAGCGATTAATGGACTATCCCATTTTGGGGGAGTGATATGTCTTTGGGAATTTCATGATCCTAACAATGTGTGTACATGAGGAATATCACTTAGAATTGATATTGCAAGATTATCTAGTCTCTATGTGGTATGTCATCTTCATGAGAAATTCAAATTCCAATGTCCATTAATATCTCTAGTTGGATCTTATTTGCCTCTTGTGAAATTAAATTCCTTATCACATTGTGGGGGAGTAATAAGCTTTGTGCATATTACAAGCCTAGGAAATGTGAACATTTGAGGTTGTGTCACATAGAATTGATATTGTAAATTATCTCTCATATGTGGCATGTTTTCTCAAACAAGTTCCAATTTGCTTAAATGGCTTCATTGCTAATATCTTTGTGGATCTTATTTGTGAAAGTTTTTCTTGGCATGGTTTTTCACAATGTGTCCCTCAATACATTTTTGGAAAACCATATGCTTCAAGTCATACTATTAATTGCTTTGCATGTTGGTATGAATACTATTAATTGCTTTGCATGTTGGTATGAATACTATTAATTGCTTTGCATGTTGGTATGAATACTATTAATTGCTTTGCATGTTGGTATGAATACTATTAATTGCTTTGCATGTTGGTATGACTAATTGAAGCTATCAAGAAACTCTCTTTGCATGATGGTTAACTCTTATCTTTTACCATATGCTTTATTTGGTGTAAATATGATCTTACATATACTTACAAACTACCACCGGGAAATATTTTCTAATATCTCTTGTCCTAGGACAATTGGCAATCTATTATGAGGTAGAAATTTATTGATCATATTTACATTGGCTCTTGTGTTTAAATTGTCTTATTTATTGCCATGAATGTTTTGTGCTTTGACTCCATGTGTCTTCCTTGCATCTTATGGATCTAATTTGTCTATTCAAACTTTCTTAGCATTTTTAGTAGATATAGGTAGCGTGATGATGCTAGTTTTGTGCATTTTGTATCCATATTCTAAATCCTAGATAATGCACTAATCTTGGGGGAGCTCTCCTATATTTGTTATAATGCTTAAACTTCTCTTGATCATTATCAAAAATTTGGTTTTGGGAGACATAAATTTTCTTTTTGGTACTTTGTACCATCATAAAAAGTTTCGAGGGTTTGGTTTATTTGTTGGAACCTTGCTCTCTTGGGAGTTGGTTATCTCATTCCTTTGTGTTTAGGTTTAATTAGCTTCTTATAATGAGATAATTCTTTGGAGTCAATCTTGTGTTGATTTGATTCTTTGATATAATTTGGGCAACCATTGTCTCTTGATTTATTTAGTGTTTTGTCCAAATTGTATCTTCCTTTGGTTCTTGAAAGTATTGTGCATGCATATTTAATATATGTATATCTTATGGCATGTGTCACTTTCTTTGATCCAATATATAGGGTAAACTCCATCAAATCCTAATTTGGTTAAGATGTGCATGAAATTCAATTTCATATCTATATGCACATAGAATTGTGGAGTTTGTCCTATATGTTGTAGTGTGTCTAACTACTTCGGACCCAATTAGCTTGGGGACCATTTTTTTCTTACCTTTGTGTTAGGTACAATGGATATGCATTGAATGCTTGTCTCACTCTTGGAAAGAAGTGGTGACTCAATGGTAACTTGAGGCAAGCTAGGATGGTCAACGAACACATATCTACTACATCCACACCAATGCTATCTTGGTAACAAGTATCTTCTCATGCATACTTTTCTTGTATCCAACCTTATGGTTGCATCTTGGCATGAATCTCTTGATTTGCAAATGTTGTGCTTCTTGCAAAAGTCTTAATGAAACCTCTTTATTGTGAATGTGAGTAATTTGAGATGAGTGCATTTGTTGGGAAGTATTTTAAATCATGCTCATGATTCATCCATCCCAACTATGCCTATCTAGCAATTTTGTTGCATATCAATTCCTCAAGGCTCTCACATGTGCAATATAGATGAAAGTGCAAATTTAGTTACTTGTTTTGTGATGCTTGTTGCCTTTCTCAAATGCATCCCAACTATCTTCTATCCCTTGTTGATATTTGTGATGTATTTTAGTTGTTTATGGTTGAAGTTCATGAATGTACAATAAGATAAAATTGAGCCTTTGGCCATGCTATTAAGCAAAAATTCTTATTGGTATATTGCATGACTTCGTCTTGGATATCATACTAGTTTTCTTGCGTATCTATTTTATGTGTGCATGTTTCTTTGTGGATAAATATCTTTGTGATATTGCCCACTTAGAGAAACTTATACACATAAGAGATGATACATCTCCTTTTGATATCTTATTTATTTATTGTGTGTTGATTGGTCATGCTAAGCAATATAATTCATTGAAGACTATGATGATGCTTTTTGCTCATCCTTGTAATATTCTTATAATATGCTTTATCATGCCTTTCACATATCCTCTTGGTTGAGCCTTTTATTATGGTGCCTCTTACTTGTTGCTCAACTATTTGTTTGTTGCAAGTGTTTAGCTTACTTTTCTATCTATGATCTATTACAAATGTTTGTGTTTTAAATGAGGGAGTGAGGATTCCATGTTATGCATATTGTATTCAAATGCAACATTTTATTTTATGCATGTACCTTGGGGAGCTTCCTCATTTGATTTAGAACACTATCTTGTGGTGATCATTAGAGTTTGATTCAGTTGGTATCTTTTGTTTTTGAATGATATTATGGGAGTGATGATTCCATGTTTGTGCACTTTATACTCCAATGCAAATTGTCTAGTTTTGTGCACAAACCTTGGGGAGCTTCCTCATATTATTTAGAGCAATCTTCTTGATTGATCTTATCATAATACCTATCTTTCTTTTGGTATCTTATTTATGGTTCATTTGGTTGCTTGCTTCATTTGTTGAAGCCTATTGACTTTGCTATCTTTTTGCAATCTTTGATCCTATCTATAGTGTGATTCCTTCCGAATATTCATCATTGGATACGTGCATTTGATTCCACTCAAATTATGAGAAATGCACACGCTATGAAGGAAGTCTCACTATTTTGGCCTTCTAAAATTTTCACCCATTTCGGCAATTGGTGCCAATGGGGGAGAAGTTTGGAGGGTTTAAGGGAATTTGGTTATGTCTTTGCTTTGTGCTTAAGCATGTGCCTTTATTGCATTGCATCTTGTTGCTTTGCATAGTTGAATATTTAGAGAAAACTCCACTAGGCTTTGAATGCCAATATATGCAATGAAAGTCTAGATCATTCACACATGCATACATTATGGGGAGTTTGCTCTATATATTCAACTTGTTTGTTACTTAAATTCCTTATATAAACCCTCTCAAAGAGATTGTCATCAATTACCAAAATGGGGGAGATTGAAAGTGCATGGAGCTCCCATGTGTGGTTTTGGTAATTAATGACAATCCCTATGGACTAATGTTTGCATTGAGTTATATTTGTAGGAGTTGTCCATAGGCAATGCTTGAACCATATGTTGGCTTCAAGATTGCAATAAGGAGCAAATGAAGAAGATCAAGTGTCAATTATGTCTTGAAGATGAAGATGAAGTGAGCTCTCAAGGTTAACTTCAAGACATCAACGAAATGAAGTGCAAGTTCAAGATGAGCCAACACGAAGAGATCATAAGCTTGAAGCTTGCCATGAAGAAATGAAGTGCAAGTTCAAGATGAGCCATCTCGAAGAGATCCTTTGTTTAACTCTTGCCATCCATATGGTGTTCATAGATATGTGAAGTTGCACCGAATAAGAAGCTCTCTCATGGTGGATTATGGGGGAGCAATCCACAAGACTTCGTCAAGCAAGCACAATCAAGAAAGGCGTTCCATCTTGTTGCGATCAAGATCATCATCATCGAGCTCAAGTGGAATGCGCAAGTATAAGGTTTGCTCTTGATAGGTGTTTGACACGAGAAAAACGTCCGCGGAAGGACAGATGGGCTACGTTGAGGGGAAGGATGGTAGCGTGTTTCTCTCATGCGCCGGGGTAAAATAAAAGATGCGGGCGTGCCAGTGTACCGTAGTACACAAGAAAAAGATAGGGAAGCATGCATTTCATTAATCTCTCTTGGAGAAACAAAGTACAAGTTCCCGAATACAAAGCGCTCTGTGGCCTGCTCGCGCGGCCAGCGTGACTATGGCGATTGTGATCTCCTGGTTCCCGGGGCCTCGGAAGGCACCCGGTTAATTACTCCCGCGGGTTACGCCGCGAGACACCTCCGATTAAGCCGTGTGGTCGTCTTCGTCGTCTTCGCTTCGCGTTCTCCATGCATGATGTGATGGTGGTGTGTATGGGCGGCGGCAGAGCCCGTGTCCTCGTCGGTACACGCGCCGCATGTAGCGTGGCCTTTGCTCCGGCCACGCCCGCCCTCGCTGTCGCGCCTCGTCGGTCTTGACGATGTTGATGTAGTTGGAGTTGAAGTAGCATGGGTCCGCTCAGCTGGGACTTCTCGACGACCAGCAGCCTCGTCGGGGTGCGCAAGGGGTATGCCTCGCGGGAGTAAAATGATGGAGGAAACCGGCGTTGGTGTGAAAACCAACGCACGCACGTAAGTTGGTGTAGCCGATGTGGTCGGCGCCTCGTCCTTAGCCTGACGCCAAGTTTATGGCTGTCGGTGTAGTCAAGGACGCCGTCTCACGGGCTCGCGGGGAAGTGGAGTCGATGGCGCGCCGAAGGAACCGTCGCGTGTCGGAAGGTACGGCCGCCGATGGAGTGGAGTCGATGGCGCGCCGAAAGCATCGTCGCGCCTCGGAGAGAGTACCCGCCCGTCAAGGGCCATCTCCGTGTGGCCAACAGTGTGAACGTTGGTTCTTGGCTGGACTCCGATGGCTTCTAGATAAGTGGATGTTGTGGCACATGACCATGGCTTGGCCGGCCATACATGGTTAATGTATATAACCTTCCATGCACATACGTACTAATACAAACATGCATAGCTTTATGTGTAGATGTGGTGGTCAGGATTCGTGTGGCAACAACGTACGTGCCCATGTCCTTAGCCCGTTTCGCCATGGTGAAGAAGGTAGAGAGCTGCAAGCTGGCAGCTCATCATGCCGCGCCATCCTTTTGGCGCCGTCTTGGTAGTGGAGATGATGCCAGGCTGCATGCCGACATGCTGGGCACGGACTCGTCATCATCGCGCCTCGTGGTATGATGGAGATGGCGCCGCGCTGCACACCGGCTGCGGTGGCACGGACTTGTTGTCGTCCCGCCTCATCGGTGGTGAAGATGGCGCCACGCTGCACGACGGCGGCCATGGAACGGACGTCGTTATCGCGTCCCATAGGTAGTGGAGATGGCGCCGCGCTGCACGCAGGCTGCCTCGTCAAGGACGTCATTGCCGCGTCTCGCGGGCGGTGAAGATGTCGCTGGGCTACGCGGCTGCAGCCCCGCCGCCATGATGCCGTTTCCTTGGACGTCACTTGCAGAGTTGGAGATGACACCGGGCTACACGCCGGCAGCCCTTACACGGATGTCGTCGCCCTGCTGCACGCCAGCAGCCTCGTGAAGGACGTTGTCGCAATGTCTCGTGGTGTGGTGAAGATGGCGCCGCGCTGTACGCCAGCAGCCTCGGCGCGGACTCGTCGTCGTCGCGCCTTGCGGGTGGAGATGGCGCCGCGCTGCACGCCTGCGGCCTGTCACGGACTCGTCATCATCGCGCCTCGCTGGTGGTGGAGATGGCACCGTGCTGCACGATGGCAGCCTCGTCAAGGTCGGCGTCGTCCTCGTTATGGCGGATGGCGCCGGACTGTACGCCGGCAGCCCTGACATCGTTGTCGGTGACATGGTGTAGAGTTGAAGATGACGTCGCGCTGCCGGTGGTGTGGACGTTGTCGTCACGCCCCATAGGTGTGGTGGAGATGGCGCCGCGCCGTCGCGCCTCGTAGGCGCCATGGAGATGGCGTCGCACTGCACTTCGTTGGCCTTGTCAAGGTTGGCGTCGTCCCGCCTCGTGGGTGTGTTGATGGCGCCGCACTGCACGCCGGCAGCCTCCTCGCGGACGTCGTCGTCGCGGCTTGTGGTGGTGTTGATGGCGTCGCGCTGCACGCCGGCAGCCTCGTCACGAACGCCGTCGTCGCGGCTCGTGGGTGTGTTGATGGCGCCGTGCTGCACGCCGGCAGCCTCGTCCACGAACGCCGTCGTCGCGGCTCGTGGGTGTGTTGATGGCGCCGTGCTGCACGCTGGCAGCCTCCTCGCGGACGTCGTCGTCGCGGCTTGTGGTGGTGTTGATGGCGCCGCGCTGCACGCTGGCAGCCTCCTCGCGGACGTCGTCGTCGCGGCTTGTGGTGGTGTTGATGGCGCCGCGCTGCACGCCAGCAGCCTCCTCGCGGACGTCGTAGAGATGGCGTCGCACCGCACGCCGTTGGCCTTGTCAAGGTCGGCGTCGTCGCGCCTCACGGGTGCCATGGAGGTGGCGCCGCGCCGCACGCCGGCAGCCTCGTCAAGGTCGTCGTCGTCACGTCTCGGGGGCGGTGAAGATGTTGCTGGGCTGCACGCCGGCAGCCCCATCACCATGACGCCGTCTCGTTGGGCGTCACTCACGGAGTTGGAGATGACGCCGGGTGCACACCTGCAGCCCCGACATGGGCGTCGTTGTCACGACTCTCAAGTGGTGGTGAGGACGCCGCGTTGGACGCTGGCATGCCCGTCACACGCGCCTTGGCGATGGCTTGCAGGAGTAGAGGCGTCAGGCTGCCCGCCGTCGCGTCCCGCCGGCCAGCAACTCGAACGCCGTCGTCGCGAGCTCCGTGCTCCACGGTGTGGTATGCATGTTAAGAGAGAGAAAGAGAGAGAATCAACCACTGTTCTCACCATTGGCGGCCATGGTCTCCACTTCTTGTTCCTGGTCGGCGTTCGGCGTCGGTGGACGAGGGCCTCTGGCGTCCACCCGCTGAGAGCCGTGCGTGCGCCTCTTCGCGTGAGATCCCCGCGGCCGGCCGGGTGTTCTGCGTCTCTTGCCGTGAGTTCACTCCGTGAGCTTGGCTGGTTGCTGTTCTTTGGGGACGAGAGTGTGCGTGAGGCCTCCGTGTTCGTCTCCTGTGTCTTCGTCCTTTTTTAATCGATCTCTCTTCTGCCTCCTTTTATAGACACCGGCCGGGGCGACGCTGGGTTGGTTAGCGATGAAGCCGGCAGCGATGTTTATCTCAACGCTGGAACGCGCTAAGCCTCCAGAAGAATCTCACCCGTACGAACATGTGATGCTTATCCGATCGTTCGGGTCAGCTAGCCAAAATATATTGTGTACTTGAGGCAAACTGATCAGCTCGTATACAGCTTCTCGCGTGTATGCGCGAACGGGCCGACCGACGCCATGTACACACACATGTACGTACTTGGTCAGCTTATATACACATACAGCTGCAAAATACCCTAATTAATTATCTGCCTTCTCAATCTTGAACTTGCTTTGGCGCTCGTGCACGTGATAGTGCTAGCTGCCTGAGCGTGCCATGCTCATATATAGCTTGGATCGATTGATTTACAAGCTCAATGCTTGCAGGTTGAATTAATCAATTGAACGATTAGCTTCACCATGTATGGCAGCTTTACTTGCTGAGTACTGTTTTATTCTCGGACTCAGAACTTTGTCGTGAGCTACCATGGTGTACAAAAACACGTCGAACAAATCCCCCTCGTCAAGGTGAGGCCGGGTGCGAAGCAAATTGGCCTCAGCTTGGCGAAACGTCCGGCGCAACCAGTACATGTGCAGCCTGTGCCTTCGCATCTTAGGAGGCACCCTAGGACGTTGTTGATGTAGATGATCTTTGGAGTTTGAGCGACTTGTTGGAGGTTCGAGTGCTGATGTAGAGGTAGTGTCGCGAGTGCCGAGCGTTGATGTAAAGGCAATGTCGCGAGTGCCAAGCTTTGATGTGGAGCTGCCAAGTGTTGATGTAGAGGCGGTGTCGCGAGTGCCAAGTGTTGATGTAGAGGCAGTGTCACGAGTGCCGAGCGTCGATGAAGAGGCAATGTCGCGAGTGCCAAGCGTTGATGTAGATTTGTGCGGGAAGGTACGTCCGCATACGCGTTTTGAAGAAGACCGGTTGGGATCGTGTGTGATGCCAGCCAACCGGTTAGTCTTCCTTCATCTTCATTCCACGGCGAAATAACATGCCGTGTCGTGGAGAAATTTTATCAATCCAGCCGGGACCATGTAGCCATCATGGTGCCAGCCAGCTAGATTGAAGGGTTTCACAGATTCGCGCTAGCCGCACTGGCGCGCTGCACTGCTCCCGTATCTTCATGTGTTGATGTAGATGTGCCGCCGGAAAGTCATCGGCGTCAACACCGTCCCGGTATTGCCGAAGTAGGTCGGTGTAGACATTTGAAGGTTGTGGCAAGCCCATCATCGTGGGCGCCGAGTCGTAACTCAACTTGTAAAAGCGTATTCCTGTACTTTCTCGGGTTCGAGGAAACAAGAGCAAGGAAACACGAAGCAAGGTTGAGAGTAACAAAAAAACATGGTTTTGGTTTGGGATTTTTTAAAATGTTGGCTTTCCCGTTATACACTAGCTATATGTGTGATATCCAAGAAGGCCGCCGAAGGACTTGTCATTGGGAACCGTCGAAAGACCATGACGATTATATCTTGTCCTTGCGTGTAAGTGTGTGTGGAGGCGCCGTATTCGGAGATGCTTTCGAGAGGCAGTAGAGATTCATACCCTAGCCCATCATGATACCGAGGAACCCCACAGCTCAGCATGCCCCCTGCATGATGCCCCACGGACCAGAGACTTGGGCATGGTAGGACGGGGCTGAATGGCTTTGGGACAATTACTTGAGAGTTTCCGTGCCTTCTCGAGGGGTGGTGAACAGCTACCTTCCGCCTTCTTTCCAATGGTTCCCTCGATCTTCAGGACCTTTTATACTTGATTCTTGGATTTTCTGGATGTTTGCCATCTTGTGAGGGCTGCTTGTACGGGCCATTTGAATGACCATGGACTTCATGAGATTGCTTGTACTTATTTTGGATTTTTTGCTTGCTTGAGCTTCGTTATAATTCTTCTTTGCTTGAACTTTTGGGGCTCTTCTTCGCTTTCTTGGGGACCCATCTTGAGAACTTGGAAGGCAACCGTTCACCTTGGTGGACTACAAAACCCTCAGGCACTTTATCTGGAGCTTATGGTAGCACGCCCCAGGGTTGTCACGTGGCTCCACACCTAGTCCAACTTGTGCTGGGTTGGGCAGGCCTTTCATGATCTTTCTCCTAAGGTCTTCCCCGGAGCGTGAGCCTCTGTGAGAGAGTGGCACGCCGGGAAGCACGGGGCGTGGAGCCTCAGAACGATGAAGTGCCCAAGTAATCTTCTCCGCTGCCTCCGGAAGCATACACTTGGTACGTGCCGTGCTTTATGGGTGTAAGAGCCGCTCAACTTGCAGCTTGACACATTGTGCCACCCTCCGACAAGCCCTGTGGTGGCCAAATCTTCAATCACAAGCATGGTGTGTTGGGGGAAAGCCAGCTTTTTGTTGTTGTTGGACATGGTCCGTTTTAAAATGGGGAAAATAAATATCCACGCCATGCATATAAGAATGCACCATAGATCGAGCCGACAGAGGATTCCCCATTATTAAAAAAAACAAAAAAAAAAGGCAATGAAAGAGGCAAATGTTTAGTAGAAATATTTTTTTGAGGAACCTTCCATTGATTGGAGGCATGGGCCGGGCTCCCTGGGGATCGACCAGCTGGTATGCACCCCCGTCGTAGACTTGCTCGATGGCGTATGGTCCTTCCCACTTCGGTTCGAACTTCCCCTTCGTCTTGTGTGTGACGACGATGGGGCGCCCGAGCACAAGGACCAGCTCGCCTTTCCGGAAGACGCGCCGCTTGACGAGCTTGTCATAAGCTCTCACCATGTTCCGGCGATAAAGTTCCAGATTTTGTAGGGCATGAAGTCGCTCCTCTTCCGGGCGTCAAGCTCCCGAAACCGCAAGTGTACCTGTTCGTCTTTGGTGAGTTCGTCCTGGATAGCCACCCGTAGAGAGGGTAGCTGGACCTCCAATGGAAGAACCGCTTCACTCCCATAGACCAGGGAGTAGGGAGTAGCTTGAGTTGGGGTACGGACCGTAACGCGGTACGCCCATAAAGACCCGAAGAGACGGTCGTGCCAGCCTCTTCTATGTCTTGTCACCGTCTTCTTGAGTATCTTGCCAAGCGTCTTGTTGAAGGCTTCAATGGCTCCGTTTGCTTGAGGGTAGTAGCCGGTGGAGTAGTTCCACTTGATCTTGTACTTCGCCATGAACTCCGTGCATCTTATTGGACTTGAAAGCCTTGGCATTGTCGGAGGTGATGCGGTGTGGAATCCCAAAGCGATATATGATATTTCGCTCTAGGAAGTTGATGACGTTGTCGCTCTTCACCTCCCGCAGCTGGGACAGCCTCTCGCCCACTTGGAGAAGTAGTCGGTCGCTGCAAGGATGAAGCGATGTCCCCGGAAGATGGTGGGTCAATAGGGCCGATGACGTCGATGCCCCAAGCATCGAATGGCCATGCGGGAATGGTGGGGTGTAGAGGCGCCGGCGGCTAATGCTTGAAGTCGCCATGGATTTGGCAACCGTGGCATGACTTGGCCACCCGGAGACAGGTCGGTCATGATGCCGGGCCAATAGTACCCAGCTAGGCGTATGCCATGGTACATTTTGGCCCCGCCTTGGTGGCCACCGCAGACTCCGTGGTGCATCTCCTCGCAGGATCTTCTCAGCTTCACCTCGGTTTACGCACCGAAGTAAAATCTCCTGCCCATGAGACCGTCCCGTACAAGACGCCGGCCTTATAGACATAGGATGGGAGTCGTTGTTGCAGTTGGCGCCTCTTGACGGGGTCGTCGGGGAGGCTGCCGTGCTTGAAGTAGTCGAGGAAGGGTTGCAGCCACTCGTCCTCCTCCACGGCGTTTGTCGCGATGGTATTGACTTCAGCTTCCTCCGGGACGAGCTCCAAGACAGCGGGAAGAAGCCACCGTTCTTCAACCATCACATGCGTGGATTTGTCACTTGGGAGAACCAGCGCTGATGCCAGTTTCGCCAATGCATCGGCAGGTGCATTCCTCGTAGATGTCGTTGACTTGCCGAACGATGAGTTGAGAATGCCCATAGGCCCGTAAGGAACGGACTTCCATGGAGAGCGCTAGGAGAAGGCCGAAGATGAGTGCCTCGTACTCCGCCTCGTTGTTGGAGCACTCTTCCTTGAGGAGGGAGAATGAGTGGTACATCACCCCTCCTTGTGGTGTCTTGAACACCAGTCCTGCCCCCACTCTCCGCCTAGGAGTTCCATCGGGGTCGACCTCCGTGCGGGAAGCACCATTGAAGTAGAGTTCCCATGGACCTTCGAGCTCAGCGGTGAACACCTCCTCATCGGGGAGGTTGGTGATGAGTGGAGAGTCCTCGGGGATGGGGTGCGCTGCAAGGAAATCTGCCAAGGCTTGCCCCTTGATCGCTTTCTGGGGGACAAAGGTTAGGTCAAACTCCATCATGAGGAGTGCCCATTTTCCTAGTCTCCCCATCAACGCAAGCTGGCTTAGTACGTACCTTATAGGGTCCGCTCTTGCAACGAGCTGGATTTGTAGCGCTAGCATGTAGTGTCTCAACTTCTTCAAGGATAAAATTAGCGCCAAGCATAACTTCTCTATTGGAGAGTAGTTCCGCTCAGTACCCACCATGGTGCGGCTTAGGTAGTAGCAAGCCACCTCCTTCCCTTCATCATTGTGCTGAGCGAGTAGAGCGCCTATCGAAGCAGGCTACGCTCTTGATGTCGTCGAAGCCTATTTGATAAGCCTCATCCCATACGAACGGAGCTCCTTTCTTCATAAGGCTTGAGAAGGGCTGAATGCGTCCGGAGAGGTTGATGAAACGGCGAATGTATGCTAGCTTCCCCTGCAAGGCCCGCAACTCCTTGAGATTGCAGGGTGGTGGCATGTTGAGGATGGCCTTGATCTTCTTGGGCTCGATCTCTATGCCTCGGTGGTGCACGACAAAGCCGAGGAAGAGCCCTGATTGAACGGCGAAGGCACATTTCAACGGGTTCATCTTGAGCTGGTGTTGACGTAGACGCTCAAAGACAACCCGCAGGTCCTCCTTGTGATCTTGGCGCTCTTTGGTCTTGACCACCATGTCGTCGACGTAGCATTCCACCGAATGATGGATGAGGTCTCCGAGTATGTACGTCATGGCCCGTTGGTACGTTGCACCAGCATTCTTCAAGCCGAACGCCATGACGGTGTAGTAGAAGATGCCCTTCGGGGTCCTAAAGGCGGTGTCGATGGCGTCATCTGGGTCCATCTTGATTTGGTTGTAGCCGGACGAACCATCCATGAAGGACAGTGCGCCATGACCCGTGGTGGAGTCGACGACCATCTCCGTGATCGGCAAGGGAAAATCGTCCTTGGGGCATGCTCGGTTTAGGTCGCGAAAGTCCTGGCAGACTCGCACCTGGTCGTTCTTCTTCTCTACGGGCACGATGTTTGCGAGCCACCGAGTGTATTTGGCCTCCTTGATGAAACCTGCAAGGATAAGTTTATCTACCTCGTCGATGACTTGGTCTTCAAATTCAGGGCCTAAGCGTCGTGGAGGCTGCTTGACCGGCGCTGATGTGGATCAATCGCCAGCTTGTGAGTGGCCACACGAGGGTCCATCCCCGGCATCTCCTTGTAGTTCCAGGCAAAGCAATCTCGATACTCCATCAGGAAGCTTCGATAGCCTTCGCGCTCCTCTTCCATCAGCGTGGCGCTAACGGAAGTGGGGCGTGGATCATCCTCTATCCCAAGGTTGACCTCCACGAGCTCGTCGATTGTGGGCTGCCCACCGTCTTCTAGCTCTTGTGGGGCTGATGTCGAGTCAAGCTCCCCCACCTCGGTTAGGTCGTTGTCGTTGTAGTTTCGTCGATGAAGACCGCGACGTGAAGGTTCGGTGTCGTCTCCTGAAGAGACATACGTAGCATGGCACGTAGCTCGTGGGACGTAGGATGGCCCCTCCTCTTCATCATCGGAGCCGCCAAGGTCGATGTAACCGAGCCCGAACTTGGGCCGAGCCTTGTACCTCTTCTTGATGAGATCCTCGGATTGCCTCCACCACGCCTCGCACACTGCGGGGGCGGAGGGATTCTGTTGTTTCGCTGAAGGGTAAACCCAGCCTTCTCCAGCAGGCGAGCCACCTTGGGCTCGGCCTTCATTGTTGACGAAGCCTCTTCTCCAATGGAGAAGCCACCGATACGTAGAGGGGTGGGGGCTGCATGTCTCGAGCTCCCCTTGCGGCCTCTTCTATCTCCTTGATTCTTCTTCTAACCACGCCACCTTGTGCGGGTACACATTCCTCCTTTGGAGCGTTGCGTACCCGTAGCGTGATGGTTGATGGCGCTTTATTACTGCCGATCAACGTCTTCGGACCTTCCGGGACACCTCAACGTGATTTGCGTTGACGGTGGGAACCTCGCCTTCAGAAGCAATGTGGCTGTTGGGGCGGGCGTAGAAGAGCTGCCCCGGCGAGATTGGAGCAGAACTCCCCATCCCTACCAGGAAGGAGGGCTTGTAGTTTTCTTGCGTAGTCGAGGAAGATCTTCTATGCACGACGTTCTCGCGGCTCCAAAAGCACCAAGTCCTCAAGTTCTTTGTATAGAACTCGGCGGTTTCTTCAGCGCATGGGAACCCCATGGGTTCTTGGAAGCACCAACGTCGTAGGTGGATGCGGCGGTGTAGTTCCCTCATGGATGAGGTGGGTGCTACCCTCAAAGGTTGCACCTGAAGTCGGTCGCCACGCCTAGCAGGTGATGAAGGTCGAGGAGGAAGTGGAGCTTGTGGAGGATCCCGGGGTCTCCACGTAGAGTGGGACAAGGGTTCCTCCCGTCCTCTTGGTGACGTGACCACCGGTTCCAACGTGGGGGCATGTAAGGATGCCCCCGCTGAACGTGTCGAGTGGGTGAAGCTTGTCGTCGAGACCCTCCATGTTTGGCGCTCGTGCCGAGGATGATGGTTAGGGAACTGGTGCCTCATCCTTCCCCCCGCTTCCGCTGATGAAGAACTTGGCGCTACTTGCTCGCGGAGCCGCCTTTGGATATGGTTCATATGCTCCTGTAGCTGACGGAACTCCTGTCGCAAGTCCTCTCCGCGTGGTGCGGGCACCTCGCTCTGATGAACGGCGAACCTGTTGTCGTTGCGGATGGAACGTCCGCCTACCTCCGAAGTGTGGAAGCATGGTGCACACATGCCTCTCCGAGCATCTTCGGAGTTGGTGGAAACCGTATAGCCTGTCATAACAGGCTCTTTGAGGGAGCGCCGTTTCCAGAACTCCTTCATGACGACTCGTCTCACCACCTCCTTTTCTCTTGATGACCCACTCGCCCCCATCGCCGGGAGGCAAGTTATGCGCGAACACCTTGTCCGCGAGGTCCTTAGCGCCGAAGGACCAATCCTCCTCTAGCATCGTGTTCTGAGTGATGCGAGAGCTCATTTGTTGGTGGAGTCGTTGTACCTTGAGGTACTTCCTCTTGTAGTTGCGTAGTGGATGTGGGCTATCAGACGAACGTGTGTTCGTTGCAAGCCTCCATAAATCCCACGAAGCATCCTCCAAGTCTTGGAGGAGCTCCACTTCGGTGCGCCAAGTCGGCGTAGGAGCGCTAAATGACGCCGCACCCGCCTTCTTGCTTTCGGCCTTAGCTTGGAGGTGTTGGGAGTCCTCCGCGTCTCCCTTGATGTTGGCCCTCGTTGACTCCTTCAACAGAGGGCGCGTGCCTCGAGCATTAGCTCGCGGAGCTCCTTCAGTGCCATGGCGGATACCCGCCTTTGTGCCTTCTTGGATCGCACGGCTTGGAACTGCGCTGGCTCCTGGGCCTGGTGCATGTATGTCTTGGCGTCATGCGTGATGACGACCATGGGCAGCAACATGGCTCCAAAGTGGATCACCCAAGGCTCCGAGGCGTTGGCGCGGGAGAGTCCTCATGGATGAAGACGATCCTTGATCAGCGGAGATCCACGCTAGTGGCTTCTCATGCAGGATGCTGTGTGGATTGGATGAACCGGCGAAGACGACTTTGACGACCACAGCGAAGCAAAGATGGGAGGAGAACCAGGTCCCACCGGGCGTGCCAATTTGTTTGACACGAGAAAAACGTCCGCGGAAGGACAGATGGGCTACGTTGAGGGGAAGGATGGTAGCGTGTTTCTCTCATGCGCCGGGGTAAAATAAAAGATGCGGGCGTGCCAGTGTACCGTAGTACACAAGAAAAAGATAGGGAAGCATGCATTTCATTAATCTCTCTTGGAGAAACAAAGTACAAGTTCCCGAATACAAAGCGCTCGTGGCCTGCTCGCGCGGCCGGCGTGACTATGGCGATTGTGATCTCCTGGTTCCCGGGGCCTCGGAAGGCACCCGGTTAATTACTCCCGCGGGTTACGCCGCGAGACACCTCCGATTAAGCCGTGTGGTCGTCTTCGTCGTCTTCGCTTCGCGTTCTCCATGCATGATGTGATGGTGGTGTGTATGGGCGGCGGCGGAGCCCGTGTCCTCGTCGGTACACGCGCCGCATGTAGCGTGGCCTTTGCTCCGGCCACGCCCGCCCTCGCTGTCGCGCCTCGTCGGTCTTGACGATGTTGATGTAGTTGGAGTTGAAGTAGCATGGGTCCGCTCAGCTGGGACTTCTCGACGACCAGCAGCCTCGTCGGGGTGCGCAAGGGGTATGCCTCGCGGGAGTAAAATGATGGAGGAAACCGGCGTTGGTGTGAAAACCAACGCACGCACGTAAGTTGGTGTAGCCGATGTGGTCGGCGCCTCGTCCTTAGCCTGACGCCAAGTTTATGGCTGTCGGTGTAGTCAAGGACGCCGTCTCACGGGCTCGCGGGGAAGTGGAGTCGATGGCGCGCCGAAGGAACCGTCGCGTGTCGGAAGGTACGGCCGCCGATGGAGTGGAGTCGATGGCGCGCCGAAAGCATCGTCGCGCCTCGGAGAGAGTACCCGCCCGTCAAGGGCCATCTCCGTGTGGCCAACAGTGTGAACGTTGGTTCTTGGCTGGACTCCGATGGCTTCTAGATAAGTGGATGTTGTGGCACATGACCATGGCTTGGCCGGCCATACATGGTTAATGTATATAACCTTCCATGCACATACGTACTAATACAAACATGCATAGCTTTATGTGTAGATGTGGTGGTCAGGATTCGTGTGGCAACAACGTACGTGCCCA
This sequence comes from Lolium rigidum, assembly GCF_022539505.1. NCBI lineage: Eukaryota > Viridiplantae > Streptophyta > Magnoliopsida > Poales > Poaceae > Lolium > Lolium rigidum. Next base: position 109,060,140 of record NC_061514.1, read on the forward strand.
TGTCCTTAGCCCGTTTCGCCATGGTGAAGAAGGTAGAGAGCTGCAAGCTGGCAGCTCATCATGCCGCGCCATCCTTTTGGCGCCGTCTTGGTAGTGGAGATGATGCCAGGCTGCATGCCGACATGCTGGGCACGGACTCGTCATCATCGCGCCTCGTGGTATGATGGAGATGGCGCCGCGCTGCACACCGGCTGCGGTGGCACGGACTTGTTGTCGTCCCGCCTCATCGGTGGTGAAGATGGCGCCACGCTGCACGACGGCGGCCATGGAACGGACGTCGTTATCGCGTCCCATAGGTAGTGGAGATGGCGCCGCGCTGCACGCAGGCTGCCTCGTCAAGGACGTCATTGCCGCGTCTCGCGGGCGGTGAAGATGTCGCTGGGCTACGCGGCTGCAGCCCCGCCGCCATGATGCCGTTTCCTTGGACGTCACTTGCAGAGTTGGAGATGACACCGGGCTACACGCCGGCAGCCCTTACACGGATGTCGTCGCCCTGCTGCACGCCAGCAGCCTCGTGAAGGACGTTGTCGCAATGTCTCGTGGTGTGGTGAAGATGGCGCCGCGCTGTACGCCAGCAGCCTCGGCGCGGACTCGTCGTCGTCGCGCCTTGCGGGTGGAGATGGCGCCGCGCTGCACGCCTGCGGCCTGTCACGGACTCGTCATCATCGCGCCTCGCTGGTGGTGGAGATGGCACCGTGCTGCACGATGGCAGCCTCGTCAAGGTCGGCGTCGTCCTCGTTATGGCGGATGGCGCCAGACTGTACGCCGGCAGCCCTGACATCGTTGTCGGTGACATGGTGTAGAGTTGAAGATGACGTCGCGCTGCCGGTGGTGTGGACGTTGTCGTCACGCCCCATAGGTGTGGTGGAGATGGCGCCGCGCCGTCGCGCCTCGTAGGCGCCATGGAGATGGCGTCGCACTGCACTTCGTTGGCCTTGTCAAGGTTGGCGTCGTCCCGCCTCGTGGGTGTGTTGATGGCGCCGCACTGCACGCCGGCAGCCTCCTCGCGGACGTCGTCGTCGCGGCTTGTGGTGGTGTTGATGGCGTCGCGCTGCACGCCGGCAGCCTCGTCACGAACGCCGTCGTCGCGGCTCGTGGGTGTGTTGATGGCGCCGTGCTGCACGCCGGCAGCCTCGTCACGAACGCCGTCGTCGCGGCTCGTGGGTGTGTTGATGGCGCCGTGCTGCACGCTGGCAGCCTCCTCGCGGACGTCGTCGTCGCGGCTTGTGGTGGTGTTGATGGCGCCGCGCTGCACGCTGGCAGCCTCCTCGCGGACGTCGTCGTCGCGGCTTGTGGTGGTGTTGATGGCGCCGCGCTGCACGCCAGCAGCCTCCTCGCGGACGTCGTAGAGATGGCGTCGCACCGCACGCCGTTGGCCTTGTCAAGGTCGGCGTCGTCGCGCCTCACGGGTGCCATGGAGGTGGCGCCGCGCCGCACGCCGGCAGCCTCGTCAAGGTCGTCGTCGTCACGTCTCGGGGGCGGTGAAGATGTTGCTGGGCTGCACGCCGGCAGCCCCATCACCATGACGCCGTCTCGTTGGGCGTCACTCACGGAGTTGGAGATGACGCCGGGTGCACACCTGCAGCCCCGACATGGGCGTCGTTGTCACGACTCTCAAGTGGTGGTGAGGACGCCGCGTTGGACGCTGGCATGCCCGTCACACGCGCCTTGGCGATGGCTTGCAGGAGTAGAGGCGTCAGGCTGCCCGCCGTCGCGTCCCGCCGGCCAGCAACTCGAACGCCGTCGTCGCGAGCTCCGTGCTCCACGGTGTGGTATGCATGTTAAGAGAGAGAAAGAGAGAGAATCAACCACTGTTCTCACCATTGGCGGCCATGGTCTCCACTTCTTGTTCCTGGTCGGCGTTCGGCGTCGGTGGACGAGGGCCTCTGGCGTCCACCCGCTGAGAGCCGTGCGTGCGCCTCTTCGCGTGAGATCCCCGCGGCCGGCCGGGTGTTCTGCGTCTCTTGCCGTGAGTTCACTCCGTGAGCTTGGCTGGTTGCTGTTCTTTGGGGACGAGAGTGTGCGTGAGGCCTCCGTGTTCGTCTCCTGTGTCTTCGTCCTTTTTTAATCGATCTCTCTTCTGCCTCCTTTTATAGACACCGGCCGGGGCGACGCTGGGTTGGTTAGCGATGAAGCCGGCAGCGATGTTTATCTCAACGCTGGAACGCGCTAAGCCTCCAGAAGAATCTCACCCGTACGAACATGTGATGCTTATCCGATCGTTCGGGTCAGCTAGCCAAAATATATTGTGTACTTGAGGCAAACTGATCAGCTCGTATACAGCTTCTCGCGTGTATGCGCGAACGGGCCGACCGACGCCATGTACACACACATGTACGTACTTGGTCAGCTTATATACACATACAGCTGCAAAATACCCTAATTAATTATCTGCCTTCTCAATCTTGAACTTGCTTTGGCGCTCGTGCACGTGATAGTGCTAGCTGCCTGAGCGTGCCATGCTCATATATAGCTTGGATCGATTGATTTACAAGCTCAATGCTTGCAGGTTGAATTAATCAATTGAACGATTAGCTTCACCATGTATGGCAGCTTTACTTGCTGAGTACTGTTTTATTCTCGGACTCAGAACTTTGTCGTGAGCTACCATGGTGTACAAAAACACGTCGAACAATAGGGTTTCTTTCTCACCGGTCTCATGGTGTAGTTGGAGACCGGTTTATAGTTTAGTTGTCGTACTATCAAGAGGGCTCTCGAGTGAGTAACTCAATCGTATCCTTCGGAGAGCTCAAACCTTTGCATCCTTGCATCATCTTTCTTGGTTGTTATTTGGATCTTATCCATATGGTGTTTTAGAGCTTGTGCTTATTCTCATGACAAGCTCTAGTTCATCGAAACCGGATTCCGCATGAATCAATTGTTGCGTTTTCGATATTGGAGTTTTTCTCGGTTTCTCGTATTGAGAGGTTTCACTCTAAAATACATAGAAAAACCTACCCCACTTGTTCTTAAGCTTTTCACTCTTTGTGGGGTAGTTCTTGTCATCTTCTTTACAAAAAAATTGGTTTCACCTAAATCCGAGTTTCCTAACTCAAGTTGTTGCATTTTCGAGGTTGGAGGTTTTACCAAGCATGTATTTTTAGATAGGTCAAACCTTTCATCATTTATTTCTATCCTACCTTACTGGACTATGATGGTTCCCTGCATGATCTTGTAGAGCTTTTTACTAGCTTCGAAACGAGCCCAAGATCATCAAAATCGGAGTCCGGATGCAAAAGTTATTGAAGTTTTCGTGAAGCAGTTTTTTGGCCGGAAGTTGGCCGTGACCGGAACTTTCGCCCTACTTCCGGTGAACTTCCGGAAATGACGAATCTGCACGCAGAAACTATACTGTAAGCATTCCGGGGACGCCCGACTTCACCCGGAAGTTGGCCGGTACTTCCGGGGGGCGGAAGTTCCGCCCCAAATGACCGGAAGTTCCGGTTTTGACGAGTTTTGTGCATAACGGGCAGATTTCTCTTGCCCTATTTAAGGGGGTCTTCTTCCCCAAAGTTTTCCAACAGTTTGAGCTCGTTTTTGCCCCCATTGTTGACCCTCTTTGAGCTTGCTATCTCCCTCTCCCTCCCATGAATCTTGCATCTATTTGAGAGATAGATAGAGGAGATCTAGATCTACATCTTCACCAATCAAATCCCTCTCTTTGTGAGGGGAATCCACTAGATCTAGATCTTGGAGAAATTTGGTGTTCCTCCTCCTATTTGTTCTTCCTCTCTTATTCCCCCAATAGCTTTTGTAGCTTTGTTGGAATTTGAGAGAGAAGGACTTGAGCATCTTTGTGGTGTTCTTGCCATTGCATTTGGTGCATCGGTTTGAGTTCTCCATGGTGATTCGTGGAAGTGAAAGCAAGAAAGTTGTTACTCTTGGGTTCTTGGAACCCTAGACGGATTTGAGGCCTTTGTGGCGATTTCTTGGGAGCCTCCAATTAAGTTGTGGATGCGTGCCCCAAGCTTTGTGTAAGGCTCGGTTTCCGCCTCGAAGGAAATCCCTTAGTGGAACCGTGACCTAGGCCTTTGTGGCGAGGGTCACCGGAGATTTAGGTGAGGCGCCTTTGTGGCGTTCGGTGTGTGGTGTGAGTACCGCATCTTGGGGTGAGGCCTTTGTGGCGTTGGTGTGCATCGAGCAACCACACCTCAAGGTGAGCCTCTTGTGGCGTTCGGGAGCACTAAGCAACCGCACCTCTCCACCGGAGAATAGCACTCGCAAGAGTGTGAACTCCGGGATAAATCATCGTCTCCCGCGTGCCTCGGTTATCTCTATACCCGAGCTCTTTACTTATGCACTTTACCTTGTGATAGCCATCGTGCTTGAAGTTATATATATCTTGCTATCACATACTTGCTTGTATTGCTTAAGCATAAGTTGTTGGTGCACATAGGTGAACCATTGCTTAGAATAAGTTGTTGGTGCACATAGGTGAACAATAGTATATAGGCTTTGGGCTTGACAAAGTAAACGCTAGTTTTATTCCGCATTTGTTAAGCCCATCTCGCAAAAGTTTTAAATCGCCTATTCACCCCACCCTCTAGGCGACATCCGTGTCCTTTCAATGTTGACCCCGTGAATCCCTAAGGTGACAGATAGGGAAAACTAAGGGGAAGATGTGGTAGTTCGAGGATTATGTGTATTCATGAATCTTAATGTTTTGTTCTGGTCTATTCGAAAGGGTAGACCTTAATTGCTTGTAGTTCCAAGTTGGCCCTGGTAAAATGGGCAAGCAAGATAAAAGATGTTATGCCAATTCTCTTAGTTAATTAGTACACATAACTATATTAGGATCACACACCTACACACAACTGAATTAGAGATGAATGCTATGTTAGTTGGATGACATTACATCATCAATATCATCCATACATTACCCCATTGTTGCCTCATGCCTACGCTTTTAGCCACTGAAAGTTTCGCATTATTTATTCCGGTGAACATTGGAAATCAGCTGGTTTTATTTACTGCTTTGAATCAACTGATATAAAATCACCACTTGCTTTGTGAGTTTATTGATATGCAAGTGCGATTGAGAGTGATGTCTCAATTGCTAAGGTCTTCTTGGCATTCTTGTGTTCCCCTTGAGTTGAACTATAAATTTGGGTAATACTTCCGATCGAAGATTTCAACGATCCCCTATACTTATGGGCATCAGCAGCTCTTCGAGGAACCGCGCGCGAGAGATAAAATGGGAGAGAGAGGGAGCGGAGAGGCGCCTCAAGGGGGATCTCCTTTCCCCTCGAGGGGAATTATGTGCACCCGTCCTCCACATCCCTCCACCTTATAAAGGGAGATGGGGAGGGAAAGGACGTGGTGGCCAACCAAAGTGGGACAAAAGGCGGGGGTGGTGCGGCCGGCCTAGGTTGCCCACATTTGCTCCCAAACCCTAGCCCAGCATGCCCGTCTTGGCCCATGGGGTGTCCGGCTAGCCCACTTAATGGGCACCCCCATCCTTTTATTATTAATTAAATCAATATATTTAATATTAATTCACTTAATTAATATATAATACATATTATTTAATATATGATGATTGGAGACACCTCCCAAATCACTTCGAACACCTTTCGGATTCTCCTGGAACCCTTTTCGGTTCTCTCTATCTTTACTCCAGTGATTTCCAAATATCTAGATTGATCTCTATGCATCACCAACCCTTAAGTGTGTTACTCTAGCGATTAGGGAATCCTCAGACATGATCGAGACACCTCTCAGATCAATGATCAATAGCGGGACCGGGACGCCCATAATGACCCCTGTGAATTCCACGAAGAATATCGTTGTTTGAACCATTTTGTTGAGTTCTATTCCCTTTCTTACTTCAATACCAGGAGTCGTCCGCGATATGATCGGCGGTATGATAATACCTATAGTTCGATCTCGTTACCGACAAGACAATTCAACTCGGTCCCATGATATTCCATCCTCATGACCTAGCCATACGCTACGTAGCTTCATGGATGTAATCTCACCGAGTGGACCCAGAGTATCTATCCATCACGCGGATGAACAAATTCCGATCTTGACACGTATGCCTTAACCTACCCCTTCAAAATACCCGGGAACACTTTTATGATCTCCCAGTTATGGTGTGAGGGTTGATGCACTCAGAGCAGCCTCCGGTGATGGAGATTAGATATGATCTCACGGTCTAAGGATTAGGTCACTACACTTTCATAAATATTGCAACGTGAACTTTTGTGACTTGATCGTGTTGCAATCTGTTTGGATTTGCTGCTTATCTATTCCATGATGATTTGCATGATTAATTTAATCTCAACGAATTTAGTCATGTTTTATCTACTGATTCCATGGATTAAATCATGGATAAAACTGATAATATATCCAACATCTCCATATCTATGTGCCCTCTTTTATTCTGCTACCCGGTATGGTTTGTTTTCTTATGGATGGCCGAATTTTTAGCCTAGCTACGATGAGGAATTAACCAGTCTTTGTTAACCATGTATGTAAAACCTTATTGAGTTAAGTATTGTTTGGTTGTGATGGCTAATCTCTTCGAGCAATGGAAGAGAGATCTTGGTGTGATGCTAGTAACAAAGATAATGATCATCTCCCAGAGCTTTGAAGAAAATAGTTACTCCCTCTGATTCATAATATCGTGAGTTTAATTTAACTTAAATAATTTTGTTTGAACCAAAGCCACAACAATTATTAAGAATTATAGGAAGTATAAAATATTACCCGTAACGTGTATGCAAACACCGTCAACTTGTTCCAGGCATATTTCCATAGTTCACGAGTCAACTCTTATCACGCAATTGGTATCTAGACAAAAACCCGTACCAAAAGTAGACGGTTCTAAATAGTGTCGTGGACGTGTTTCCATAGTTCACAAGATTAATCATGTCTATCTCCTTAGTACACTTTTGCAATTATTTGCTCGTTATTTTAATAAATAAAAAACCTTAAATCCTGAATTTTATAGCAGCTTCATCATCATCATCAGCAAAGAAAAGGCAGAAAAACTCCCCAAAAGGGGAAGAAATACACACACCCACAGAGAAACCACCCCAAAACCAGAGGAAACCCTTTCGTCTCGCCCAGCCCCGCCCTTCCCCCTTCCCCGCCCCATCTCTTCCCCTTCGCCGGCAAATTCAAGCTCCGGAGCTCGCAACCGTGGTGCGCACCTCTCTCCCTAGGATCTCCGATAAGCTCCTCCTTCACCTCAGCTTTCCGGGATTTCTGATATGTATTTTTTTCCGCGATTTTTTCTGCGCCAAGATTGGCTCGATCTTGCCCGCCGAGGTAGTACATATTCCTCTAGGGTTTATCGGGTCCGCGACGGAGCGGACCCGCCGTGATGGCGGCCACGAAGGCGGATGCTAAGGCGGAGCCGACTGGCGGCGGCGGCGGCGGCTCGTTCACGGAGGAGAGGCTCTCCGATAAGCTTGATAAGCTCAGCAGCTCCGCTGCGAGCATCCAGAGTATCCTTCTTTCAATCTATTTTGGAACGTATTTTATCGCACGCTAGGAAATTCAGCAGCGCAGCTCGTGGTTTCTCCTGCTTGTAGTCTTGCTTGATTCAGTATTCTGGTGAAATAGAGCCCTAAACTGCAATGTGGAAGAGTAGCAAACAAACTAACCTGGAATGTCCCGTTTGGTGTTCCATCTACCGTTCCCTGCACCATTTTATTGGTTAATTTGCGGGGTCTTCTTTTCCCCACAAATTTGTATAGTATTATTTGCTTGTTGGTGTGCACGAGTGGAACTCATAAGACTGCACATGTGTATTAGGTTACCTGACTAATATTGCTGTAGCTCGGTCATGTATCTTCTCGGGCTTCTTATAGGAGAATTAGTTCCGTGTATTTGTCTATTTGAAATGTATTTAAATGAGCCTGGGCACACGTTTTGTTTGTCCAGTGAGTTTTGTGGTGTATCAAGTTTGTGTCAGATTTTTTGGTCTGGAAAAAGTTTGTGTTATATTTTCGGTTTGTTGACTACTTGTGTTTGCACAGTCAATGTTTTTTTCCGCTATTGTTTTTAGTCCCGGGATAAAGATATTTGGCACTCTGCCTTTAATGATGGTTTCTACACGAAATGACATGGGATGGCAGGAACTCCTAGGACTCTAAATTGCTGTGCAGTACTCTAGGTTACCTGGGCTTGTCGTAGCTTGGTTAGCAAATTAAGCCAGCGCAATTATTGATACGTTGTCACTTCCTTTAATATGGGATTAAAGTACAAATCTGGTTCGAAAGATCAAACTAGTTCCTTCTGCTTGCCAGTCGACCTACCCCACCCCACTTGGTTAGTTGCTTGAACAATCTTTGTGGTGTTTTTTCTGATGGTATGTATCTATATTGTGTCAAAAACAGATTAGAAGTTGCATTTTACTGCACTGATCCATTCTATTGGCAAAGCATCTCAACATTCTTTAATGTTGTTGATGAATGAACCAGTTCGGTGAATTATATCTCAATTACACAAACTACAATAGAAAATTGTTGGAAAAGGAATAATTGGAGTTTGAGTAAGAAGAGAGCATTCATCATGCAGATGCTTTCCCATATGGACTATAAAAATGTGGATCATAAGATTGTTTGCATGGCTTTGTGCTTGTTTCTTATATAAGGAAGGGTTGGCATGATATGCTATATGCTACGTTATACTCAAGTTAATATTTGTCTATCAATATCAATCTTGTAATAAAATCTTGTGAAGTTACCAAAGTGTGTTTCTTGCAAATGCTTCAATCACTTTCTTAAGCATAATATCCCCTCCTTTTAGGTCCTCAGGTATTAAATATGCAAGAACATTAATTATCAAAGTCAAACTGAGTGATTAAATTGCAGTATATTAACATGTGATTGGCTGGGTTGCAGATCTAGCCTATATTAACATGTGGATGTATGAGTATATGTCCCACTTTCTTATATGATTGTATATTCAGCTTGGATTTATGTACATTGTGTGCTCTTATCATGTCTTCATATCACATTGTTTGATCGCTTCCTTTCTGGAGTATCAAATGTCAACTTAATTTATTTGCTTCCTCTTATACTATGGCCGTACAATATATACTGCCTTTGGTTGTCTATTGTATTCCTTTATTCAAAGCAGCACTTTCAAATTGGTGCATATTTCATCGGAGGAGAGCCAAAAGGGTTGTCGATACATGGGAGAAGCAGTTTAATAATGCAACAACTGATAAGAAAGTGTCTTTCCTGTATCTGTCAAATGACATCCTGCAAAATAGCAAACGCAAGGGAAGTGAATTTGTGAATGAGTTCTGGAGGGTTCTTCCTGGGTTACTGAAAGATTTCTATGAAAATGGGGGACAAAATGGAAAGAAAGTGGTGGCAAGACTAGTAAGTTGCTTTTCTTTCATAATTAATTTCCTTCAATCCAGAAAGCCTATCTGTTCTCTAGGTTTGTCCAGGAACACTGAGGGGTGAAAATGTGTTGGTGCCATCATCGTGCTACAGTTACCATGACTTACATGTTTTGGCGAAGTATTATAATGCATATCCTGCTGTTGTTTTATGTTATGTAATTCGTCTATTATCCTTATATTCTGACTAAGTGGCCAAAATTACCTTTTGTGGTGAATTTAAGAAATGAATTCATTAATGTGAGTGCAAGGCCATAAAGTAACTTCTCAATTTTGTTGGTTTGTATCTACAGATAGGGATTTGGGATGAGCGGAAAGTTTTTGGAACGCGCAGTGAAAGTCTGAAAGACATTCTTAGTGATAACCCCCCCATATTGAATAAAAACGACACAAGTTCAAATCCTACCTCCAAGCCCTCTTCAGTTTCAAATTGTGCTCAGAAGGATCCAAGTCCAATAATAAAAGTAAATTGCCCTCCAGTGACAGATTTTTTGTTCCTTGTTCTTACATTGATTCAGTATGTTGGGATGAATTTGAGAGTGACAGCTCTTCTTGTTGTTTGTTTTTCACTGTAGAAACTAACTGTTAGCGGGATGCCTGAAAAGATAATAACTGCGTACCAATCTGTATTTGATCAATATTTTGACGAAGACACGGCTTTAAACAAATGCAAGACTACCGTGAGTGCTTTGGAGAAGATGGATAAAGATGTAGATGAGGCTTGTACTAATGGTAAGGATTTTGCTTGCTTCACTAGTTCCGAATATCAGGGACAACCGACTGCCATTGTGGAATGTTTCTATTTTATTTCTTGCGCTCTGTTATCTTGTTGTGTCTTGTGTCATAGTTGTTACAGTACGTTTGGCATCCAGTTCCAGCATTATTTTAAGCTATTTAGTAGGTGTTCTTGAGAAAAAAAAGAGGAACTGAGAGAATCTGTCCATTGATGAGTCATCATAATGTCATGATCACGTGGGCACATTAAATGGAAGAAACAATATCAGACATACATTATCTGATGTCATAAGTGATGGTCCATGCATCTGTATTCCTTTATTACATCACATCCAGGCGCTTTGCATGCTGTTATGCATCAAAATAATAGTTGTCTATTCTGTCATAATTATGGTTGCATGCTAATATCAGATTCAAAATATCTTTCTCATATTTTAGCATACAAAATTATGCTCATATTAATAGTTACCTACCATGTTTTGGAGCTATTCATCTCTGAAAATTTGGAACCCAAATTTACACTGGATTTCTATGTCTCCAAAGTAAGAAGAAAATGGACATGAAAAGGTTCTGATGCTTTTGACATTATAATACAATGTGGCATTATAAAACGATTCCACCTGATCTCCTGAGCTTAAGTATCTGATATGTAGTACTAATGCTCAAGTTATTTTTCCCATAGATATCCAGCAAGCGCCGTCACTGGTTTCCAAGCTTCAAGAACAGGAAGCAAATCTGAAGCAGTGCATTGAGCAACTTGAAAGTGTTGATGCGGCTAGAATAACCCTGATCAATCACCTAAAAGAAGCTCTTAGTGAACAGGTCCTTAGCACCTTTCTTATCATCTTCCAAATATTCTATCCTGAATGCAAATTATCTAGCTTACAAACAAAGCTTTATATTCTTTTTTGTTTATTTGTAACAGGAAATAAAGTCAGAGCTTATCCGCAATCAGTTGCAAGTAAGTAATATTCTCATACCCTCTTACTTGTTATTGTCCTTTTTTTTCTGTCATGAACTCTTGATCTTCCCTAGGAAATGACATCCAAGGTAGGTATTTTCTCTGATGCTTTTGCTGTTATTGCCCAAATAGAAGCGAGATGTTTGTTAGGTTAAATACATGATTGTGTTGTGCATTTTATTGGTTTCATCAGATCCTCATTATGGTTCGAGCCATTTCTCCATCTTGTGATAATCTGGGCGCCATTCTTGAAACTTGATGCTGTCTAAGAGCCCCATGATAGTGAATATATCTAGCCTTTTCCTGTATGATTGACATTTCAGAGTTGAAGTTGTTTACAGATTTCTGGATGAGTATTGAGTTGACTGATAAATGAACATAGGAAACACATTTAGAGTGTAGACGCACAGCACATGTACATGTGCAAAGGTGAATCCTCTGATATAATTGTATTGCTTAAAGCGTTGAACTCTCTAATAAGTTAGGTAGCAACTACTGAATCTGCCGTAGAGTTCAGCCTTATAATGGAAGGGAGTGGGCTAACCATGGCCTGATTGTGCAAGTGCGTACAAAAGTTGACTGACATATTTAGTGTCCCACCTGTAAATCTGCCTCTTACAGCTCTTAAGCTCCCATTGTCACCCTAAGGCTTTTTTTTCAATACAACAAGCCACTTCCCATTAGATTGCTTCCCGTTCCAACAATTTAATGGACATGTGCCATAGAAAAATGGGGCCGTAGTCATATTTGCTGTACCAGTTACGGGTTCTTATGAGCTGCGAAGCTGACCAGCTTGTATTAGACAGCTCAGTGGTTCTCTTGGGCGGTATATGCTTAAATGTTCACAATCCAAACATGTACCTTCTCTACGTATGTTGTATCCATTTCTATTCTTTTCAGTTATTGGTGGAGTTTTTCTATGTAGTTACAGTTAACTTTCTTCAGCATTGCTTGCGGCTAATCAGAGTTAATTGACACAGGTTGCTCGAGCAGAGGCTGAACATGCCGTGCAACTAAGACAACGATTTGGTAGTGCTCATGTCACTAGTGGGGCATGGTCTACTTCTAGTACACTCATGACTACAACTCCTACAGAGCAAACTGCAGCGATGATGCAGAATGCAGTAATAAGCCCAATATCTCCCCAGTATCAACTACCGCATCTGGCAACCTCACTCTCTGCTACAGCCAGTGCTGCAGGCGATGAGCCCAAGAAAACAGCAGCAGCAATGGCAGATAAACTTGCATCTTTGTCATCTCCAGAGCAGGTGCTCTCCTCCATTTTGGCCTCCTTTGCTGCTGAACAAGCTGCTTCCATGAGTGGTGGCTCGCCTTCTGTAGAGCTCTCTGAAGCGCCTCCAGGCTTCCCGACACCAAAGAGGCCTAGAATCGAGAATCACACGGAGGCCGGTGATATGGGTGCTCCCACTTTCTATGGGCAATTGCAACAGGCACAACAGAATGGAGCACCACCTACTTCTCTTGCAGGCATGCAGCCATTGGCGCAGATAAATCAAGCACCAGGTTCATTTGTACCACCTCCCCCTCCACTGCCACCTGCCCTGCCGTCACTTCTGCAGCAGTTCAGTCAAAATGCTGGAGGAATGTTTGGAATGGGGGGAGCTTTCGGGATGATGGCTAGCTCTATGCCACCTCCACTGCCCAACATGCCACCTCCACTGCCCAACATGCTGCCTCCACCTCCTCTTTCACCAGCTCAGAATCAGAGCCAGAGCCAGAGCCAGCAGCAGCAGTCTCCACAGGCACCGCAGCAATCTCCAACATCAAGCGGTTTCTTTCCATCACCAGGCATGGGGTTCTTCCCTCCAGTTCAGATGCAGCAATCGCCTTCAGTCCAGAGGCAATGATCACATAGGAATCGTCAGGTCAAAAAGGTGGCACCTTTGTGCTAATTTTGTATATTAAGCAATAGTTGCAGAGTGTTAGTTGGCAGGTCCGGAGGCAAGCAGGAACATCAATGCCTAGAATTCGAAAGATTTGTAGAATAGGCTTTGTGGTTTGTGTGATGTATAACTAATAACTGTTCTTTTTGTATGGGGAGGTTGGTCATATGGAGTAGTAGTTAGACTCTTCTTCGTTGTTCCATATAGTAGCTCCTTAATTAGTCTTGCGGCAAACAAATATTGTTACTTGAAGAGTTGCCCAGATGATGGAACATTGGGCTCCTCAACTTGAGAACTTAGCAGTGGTTTGATACAGATGTTATAGACATATAGTTCTCATAGATCCATGATAGATCATCATTTTTTGTTTAATATAAGTATTTGCATTTGATTTACATTTATTGATTTGATATAATATTTCATTTAATATATTGTTTCTCGTACAAGTTTTCTGTTTATCTTACATAGGTTGCTTCGTTTTGAGGTTGTGGATGCGCTGCCAACTGAAGGTAATGGCAATTCAAGAGAGCTGAAATTAGCAAAACATGGTGAAAGAGCAATGATTCAAGAGAGTTAAAATTGGGAAGACTTAGGAGCGCAGAAAATCCATGGGGGAACAGTTTCATTGTTGTAGGAAATCTAGAAAACCCAAGATTTACATGCTGAACTTTGAGCTAAACAGAAAATACAAAACTTGCTCATACCTAGTTAGTAGCTATACAAAAGGCTGATGACATAGCTAGCTAGCTATCTGATGATCGACTAACTAATTCTTCCCGGGATTAGGTATCTGCTTAGGCACCGGCTTGTTGCCGGCGTTGAACTCCACATTCGGCTTGGCTTTAGCCGCCGCGGCCACCGCACGACGAACATCGAAGGAGTTGGTGGCGGTGGCGCCGCTCGGCTGCAGCAGCAATCTCCTGGCCGTGGGACGACGACGCATGGGGACTTCTGCTGCAGCAATGCCGGTCGTCGTCGGCGCTGATGCGGCTGCGGCGTTGGTGCCCGGAAGGAGGAGCTGGAGCAAGAAGATGGTAGAGAGGAGGAGGAGGAGCGCGCTGCGTGGAGCCATTATGATCTACGAGTTGGAGTTGATAGATGAGAGTGTCGTGTGTGTCTTTATGCGTTGGCCATCACACTCTCGGTAGCGGCTAGCTACTTGGCGGGAAGGAACGTGCAGAGAACATGTTCTCCATTCTCTTTCTTTTTTCTTCTTGGCCACGGAATGGAGGAGGGAGGAGGAGTCATGAGGCATATGGAAACGTGTCACCACGAGGTCTGGATCCAGTTTCTCGAATAAAATCTTATGTGGAACCTAGTGTAGCTTCTCTTTCTGACTCGAGTCCGGCGTGCGGCTGTCGCGCCGCGTTTGGTCAAAGGAAGCAGCTTAACTAGTACAGTTCATCTGGAAAATTTTGGCTCACGTCTAAAATTACACTCCTACGTTCATTGTTCACCATTATAAGATGTTTTATACTTACTACCAGTAGTATATTTCAATATACTCCAGAATAGATACAAACCGAAATGTGAGCCACAACTGAAGACATAGCATTTTCGAAAAAACCTACAATATCTTACTCCCTCTGTTTCATTCTATAGTGCATAGTTTTTTGGTACGGAAATTAGCGCAAGAGTATTTTTTACACAAGATCCCTAGTTGAACGATTTGAGATCAACCTAAAATTTGGGAAATCCATATCTTCCTAACTTACCATAACAAATTTGGAAGCTGAACGGGGAGAGGGTAATTGAAAAAAAAGCTAAGCTACAACCTTATATTCTGAAACAAATGCCAAAAATCTATAGGCACTATAGAAAGAAACGGAGGGAGTATAATACTTAACCAAGGGGATCGTAAATAATAGTACTACTCCAGAAATTCGTCTGTCTCTACGGCAAATTTAGTTGAGCCCTCAAACATCCGGAAATCCACTTTGGCTTATAGGTGTAGATGCCGCTGCCAAATGTACGTATCTCAAAATATCTGGAAAAGAAGATATTTGGGTGTGCATCCACACATTATATGTTGGCACACCAAATTTCGCGGAAAAGACATGTATTGTGGCCTTCGTAAAAAAGAAATTTTTTTGTGCTCCGAGATATATTTTCACGATAGTTCTTTTTTGTCTATTTACAGATGCCAAGGAAAATGTCTATTTTTGCCAAACTTTATGTGAATATATTTAAAATGTATTTTTTTATTATGACTGCCTCTAGAGCTATGAGCCACTTTTCGTGGGCTGGCCACCGTCTAACCCGTACGCACACTCCACTGAAACTAAGCATATGTATGCTTCCGTACGTACATTTTCCTGCATATGATTGCCTTCTAAGAAAAATATCGCATCTTTTTTGTTTGTTGCATTGTGCTCATCTGATTGTGGTGGATTGGTCACGCCGGTTTCAGTGAAGCCGGAGTCTGGACTCCCTGATTGAGTGTATACCATGTGACGTTCATCTTTGACTAATATACAGACAACTGTTTTGATTAAAGTTAGTTTAGTGTAAGCAGCGTCATGGCATGTGATCAGATCAGACATTCACACTTGTTCTCAGTGCTGCACCGAGGATATGTAAGACTTTTTTTTTGTTCTAACCAAACCACACATATATATGTGCATGTAGTTCATAGATGCCAAAACATTTTACAGACGCAGGAAGTTCATATGAACTTCACATGAAACAGTTCAATTCCTGCAGGATCCCAGAAAGGTTTCCACATCCCAAACTAGGCGACCGATTGGATAGATCTCATATCCCCATGACATGAGCTCAGAAAAATTAAAGGGAAAATTGACATGATCCTAGCAAGAATTACATGTTTTTGGTTGGAGACCATGCAGTATAGAGAGTAAATAATGCTCATGCAGTCCTAGCTTGGAGACCAGAGTGCCTGATTTCCACATGGAAGAGGCTGGCCATGGACCATCTGTCTCTCAAGTCGTAAGTCCACAAGACTAGCTTGACCAGCTAATAATTGGCCAAGTTAACTGCCCAGTTGCTTCTTCCTCTTCAATCAATCAAATGGGACACACTTAGCCTCTTCTCTTGGACCACTGTGGTAGATGGCATGTGGAACATGGGGCATGGGGATGACTGCAAAAGAGGTTTTCTTAGGTAAACAGAACTAGCTATCTGCTGATCTGTCGTTCAGTTTAAAGTTAAACTGCTATGAAACTCTTGACTCAGGTACAAAGGTTCACTGAGGTCACCATTTGGCTGCAGGTTACATCAGCGAGTAGCACGAAACTCTGGGATTTGTGTTGCAAGAATAGTTGAACCAACCAAATATACAAATCTGAAATCTAATGGATAAGATATGTCACAAGATTGCCATCTCCCAAGGCCTTTACAAATTACATACACGCAAGCTACACATACTGCATAATTATGCGAGAAAAGAGAAAGCAAAGTAGAGACAAATCTACCAGAACAATGTACACAGTTAGAAGGAAGTTGATCTTGTTCTCCGAAGTTGCGCTTTTGGTTCTGGAGGGGGTGCAGCAGACTTCAATAGCATGTCCAACTCCTGCAAGCGAATGTGGCTGTCGTCAGTAAGGTGCGGGGAATAGTGACCAACCAAATACAAGCTCAGGCTTCCAATAGCAAGCAGCAACAGTTGTTGTACATGCATGTCGTATCAAATATAATGTACGTATGTACTCTGTACTCATGTGTAATCTTGCAACGGAAACATAGATCAAGTCAACAGAACAGGGAAAAACAACGATTCCTTAAGCAATAATATTCAACAAATATTTCTTTCAGTATCATACTTATTTGTTTATTCTTGCAGCCATTTCTTCATGAATACCATCGCTGCACTGGTATTTGCGAACCACATGCAAAGCCATGCTCAAATTTTGTTGAACACAAATGGAAAAAGGGGACAGTTCAAGGAGTAAATTACTTGGTAAAACAAGGTACTACAGTATATCCTGACACTAGAAGCGCAAAGTATACAGATGAACCAAGAACATCAGACAAAATCATGGTTTTAATAAGCAATCTAAAAGGAAATTAAGTGGGTTGTACAAAAAAGAGAGAATATGATCTACCTTCTCCCTCTTCAGCCTCGCGTTCTCCTCTTCCAGACAAGCCACCTTGCCTTCAAGCTCACTTGTGTAGGCCTAAATTTCATTAAAGGTGAGTTCCCAAAAGAGAAAATTGGCTCAGCTATACAAAGTAACATATCAACTAGAGCTGACGTGAAGTAAGATGAAGCTAGAACCAACGTAATCCTAGAATGAGTAAATCAGGGCAATAAATGTGTTATTCAGGTGTAATATAGGAACTAGCCTATTGTAGTGAGTTATAATCTAGTAAAGAGGGGTTGTTGGTTCTGTTCTTTTGCAGAGGACCGCTTGCTAGGCTCCTTGTTAACTGAATCCTGCCCCAATGTGAGAGCTAATTCAGTTTTTCTTCTCCTGGTATGTTTCTAAATCCCATCGAAGAAATTTTGATCATGCCAAACTGCTAAAAAGTTCTATAGCCATGAATTGAACTGCAAAGAGGCAGCGAAAACAAATAACCTGTTTCCTAGCTCTTGAACGTGCTGCCGATTCTCGGTTCTTGATCATCCTCTTTTGCCTCCTGTCAACAACCTTGTATACCACATCACCCGAAGACATTCGCTTACGACTAGGAGTCTGAAGATCAGAAAGTTCTAGTGATGGTGAGATACTCATTTGACTATCTGGGTAAATGGCATCCATTGTTGAAGGGATTGCAACACTCAGCGGCTGCGCAATTGACTGACGTGCAATGTACGCATCAATTGCGCTGGTTCCCTGTGGGAAATCCTGCACTCTAGTCATCAAATGAGCACCTTCTCCAGTTCTTGCAGGAGCAACTAACTTATCAGCATCCTTCTGATACTGCCCGGTAACAATGCCAGCCCTGTGCAAGAAGTCCTCAAGTGTGATCTCCCCAAGCGATATCTGTGCCTCACAACCTGAACTCCTTTCCTCGTCACTACTCTCCTGATCCTGCTGGATGTCTCTCCAGACTTCGTCCACTGTCTTCTTGCTCAATTCCCGGGGCACAGTAATACTGCTGCCCTGACGCTCCAGACCAGAAGCTGATGCACTCTGACTGCCAGAATTCCCAACACCATTTGGTAATGGAAGGTTCATGTCATCTGGAAGCACACTCCTCAAAAGGTCATCAAGGTTCATACTAAACAGTGGTGCACCGAGGTGGCCCTCTACCTCACTGAGGGTGAGGTTGTAGAGAGAGCCTTCTCTGGCTAGTGTCTGAATGTGGGCCTTGTGCTGCCTCTTGCCCGTGACGGCGGTGCCACCGCCATGGGAGCTCATTTTTCGTGATTTAGGATTGACCGACTGTAATCTTGATGATCAGTGATTCATAACATGAAAGAGAAACTTTCTGATTTTAGTAAAATCCTTGAGCACAAATTGTTCAGGTTTTGATTTGTTCAAGGAGGCAACTTTCCTGCAATTAGAAAATATATTTAAATAAGACTTGATATGCAGACAGAGAAAAACTCATGATGTTAACACGCACAATCTCACGGAATTTAATGATCAATTAGTGAATACCATATTTCCAAGCGCACTAGCATATGTATCTTTGTTAAATAAAAAAGTGTTCAACATGGAATTTAAGTAGCAAAAGGGAAGGAGAGACCCACCAATTCAAATTATTGTGCATAAATACCATCTCAATAGTTGTGCATGCTGACTGACTAGCCACCTACTAGAAACTCAAAACTGAAACCAAACCCAAAGAGCAGGTCCAGCATTATCCCGACAGACTGACTTGAAGAAGTAAAAAAATGAAGCAAACAATGGCATATATGGTCCAGTACGAGAAAAAAACATGGTAATCAAATACTAGAAATATACTTCAAATGTGTGAACTCGATCATATGTCACTGCACCATTCTTCATATTGTGCGTTGCACACTTCAAAAAAATTAAGGATTTTTGGCACATACATCATGGGATGAAGTATGAACCTGGAAATGTTGGGCACAAAATGTTCACATCTGCGTGTGTTACACCTAAAATACAATTGTGCATACTTAAAAGTCTAACTCCCTCCGTTTATTTTTGTAGGCTGTATATTGATTCGTTAATACAAGGCATTTCCCAACAATTACTTTGTTAATATGGTGTTTCTCTGATACAAAATCACAATCGTAGGAATATTTGAGTAAAAAACAAATGGACATGTTTTTCTCTGAAATTTGTTGGTTCATCTTCATCTCACATTTTTTGTTACATCTACGAGCCTTTTAATTTGTGAAATCATTTTGAAGCATGCCTGTATGGCACCAAGGAAACTATTTCCATACACCGGGGACCAAAACCTCAGTTCAATGTCCTGAACTGAGTATTGGACCAACATTTCATAAATTCTCACCAACAGAGTAAGATTAAAGAAAATCAAAGAACCATTGATCATAGTAACTACAAGAAAAGAATAAACACACCCACCAAAATGGCAGGTGTCAAGCAGTAGAAAAATGCAGTGGAAAGGAAATACGGTGGAAGAACCTGTTAGCGAAATATGTAAATTAGACACGAAATTCTGAAGTCTAAACCAAGACGACAGTCATATGGAGCATAATGAAATGGAGACGCGGTAGATCCTAAATTAATGGATCTCCAGCCAATTTTATTGTACCCCCGAAATGCTCAAACAGAGACCCAAGAAAACGCCCGCAAACGGGAAAAGAGAGAGAGAGAGAGAGAGAGAGAGAGAGATCGGTGAATTCCGCTTAATTATCTGGACAAACCGGAGCCGGGGCTGATGGCCTGCCCTGGCTTCGAAGGGAAATGGGGTAACTGATCCAATCAACCAGGTCACGGCTGATGGATCAGCCGAAAACAAATTTGGCTCGAGACGGAAAGAAAACAGAGCCGCAGCTGCGATTGGGATCAGACACACTTACTTGGAGAAGCAGCGCCGCGCCGGCAGGGGGAATCTGCTGCTCGGCGGCGATATCTCCGAGGTATCGAGAGTGGAATCTTGTTGTGGAGTCTGCAGAGAGAGGAGAAAGATGGAAGGAAAGGGAAAGCACCGGCATCGGGGAGAATATTTCTCGCGTGCAGACGACGACGACGACAGGCGGAGGTGGAGAGTGATGGCGGGCCTAATGGGAGGTCAAGACGTGGACGTGTGCTACTTGGGCCTAAAGCCAGCTTTGTCTGGGTCGGCTGCTAGCTAGCCTGATGTCACCTGATCGATCAGAGCCCAAACAAATGTTGATCTATTTTGGGTATAGGCATTTCTTTCACTCTTTCAGATCACTTTATAACAGTTTGTCCTAACTCGTGGCCAAACTTTCACGGACCAACAATTTTTTGGGATAATTAGCAAGACTAACCCAAATATCTTACGGATTTGATTGAAAAACTAACATTCTGGTAGGCTTGCATAACATTTGGCTTGTCACGAACCACTTTCGATCATGAAGGTCGAATCGGACCTTGTTTCCGTAATGTTCACCCAGTTCCTTCTAGCACGTAGCATCCCATCTGTTTCTGCAACTATGCCAACTGGGGGGCATGTAACGATGACGAACATTGGTTGGTTATTACATTTTCTTACTATGTAGAAATTATAAGCAGAAGGTGACGAAGGATAACGAAATTTGGAAGAGAGTACCCCTGCTTCACCCTAGACTCGTCAATATCTGGCTTTTCATGTCTTCTTAGCTTATTGAACATTTTGACAACACCTATTTCAAGCCAGTTTGTTTGGTGTATTCTGCTAGTTTCAACCGTCAAGAACTTTGCATATTATGGAGAGTGTTTTTTCTGAGGTCACACCTATCTGCCGATTTACGTCCAGTATTTTTGCTAGCAAGCTAACATTAGAGTCTCTTTGATTCATAGAATCCTGAAAGCGTGAATAGGAAAAACGTAGGTTGCAATATCATTTCTATTTTAATCCTACAGAATTTTATATGCATGAAAATTTGTTTGATTCCATCACAGGAAAAACAAAAGATTCCTACAAATTTAGATTTCCCATGAAAATATAGTGCAAAAGGCTCCTTAGAAAAAATTCAATGGTATTCAATCATACAACCGAACATGCACGGTAGAAAAAATTACAAAGATTTGAGTCCTATAAAATCTCCATTGATTTTTTTTTTGAATCAAAGAGTCCCTCATAATTTCCTCATATCAAAACTCAAACTTCAGTCCTTCCTCGTCAGCAAACTCAAGCTCCAACTTTAGTTCATCCTCTGCCACTAGACCTTCTAGTCATTCTTTAACAGATAGAAACTATAATCTTCTAGCAAAGTGGAAAAGAGAGAGGGAGAGAGAGACCGCAACACATGTCATGTCGAACAGCCTAAAGTAAAGAAGGACAGGAGGCAAGAGATGTGCACATACTTTCTACTAACCGGGAGGAGGCTAGGTTTGGCAATATAGTGTGTTCTATAAACTATTTTCTACTGGTGTCTATCTCAAATTATCATGCGTTATAGCGTTGGTCAGAATGAACAAAATTTAATTTTGAGAAAATCTGTATGGCATGGTAGTTTTAGATAGATATCTGCCACTAACGTAAGAGAATCAAAGCTCGATGGAGAACACAATCCTCTGACTTAGACTCAACTACTGCAGAGGGACGTTGTCATTCTGGTTCGTTCGTTTGCATCGCACAGTAGCACGTCCAACCTAGAAACAGAGCGCTTATCCGGCCCAAAGCCCAGTTCAGCAAATAATCCATTGCTCGCAGAAGAGGAAAAAAAGGACGCGTGATCTTCTAAGGGCATCCCGCGACACGAACATGAAGCTACCGTTTGCGATCGCACGGTTGAAAAATGTGTTTAGTATCGGGGTCCGACGTATAGTGATAGAGCCATCCGCGCAGACGTAAACGCGGCGCATATTTGAGCCTCGGATGTGTCTCGGCGGATGCTGTGCGCCGAGTGTCAGCACGCTTTTCCCACGGGCCCGTTTGGCAGCGACCTGTTTCAAGCGTATCGCTTCCGCGGGCGTTGCTTCGGCGGACTTCCCTTCCGCGTCGGTGCCGCAACCTTCGTCATCAATGGTGTCGCTTCCTCTGGCGGGCGGGCGGCGGCCGGGCTTCTGCGCTGCCATCAATGGCATCGTGTTCCACGCGCTCCCAACCTTTAAAAGGCGACGGCATCGGCCCTGCCATTCCCTACACCATCGACACCTCCGCTCCCACCCTCACCAGTCACCACCCCGCACCGCCGCATCACCATGAGAAAGAAGAAGCACGACTCCGAGGCGTTCGACAGCGGCGTGAAAAAGGATCTGCGGCCAAACAGGGGCCGCTCCCCATCGATACGACGCGGGTGCTTCCTCGGCGACCGATACTTCCCGTTTGAGTGGCCACCGCCGCCTCATTGTCGAACACGGGAGCCGCCGGCGTCTCCACAGGACAACGCAAATCGGACGCCAAAACGGACTCCTCTGCGCCAGCGACGACTCGCAAAGATGGATGGCGAGGTCGTCCCACATGGCAAGCTGGTCGAGCTCGCTATATCGCAATAGCCTCCTCCTCTCTAATGTCCACGGACTCGGCCTCGGCGGTGGCGTCGTCCTCGTCCACGTCGCCGCCGTCGTCGTCGTCCTCGATGACGTCGTCATCCTCGTCCTCGTCCTCGTCCCGTCGTCGTTGTCGTCGTCATCGTTGTCCACGGTGAGCTCGCGGTTGAAATAGTCGATGTTGCCGAGGTATCCCGCTCGCGAACGAACGTCGACAGAACAAAGAGGAATTCTAGATAGGAGCTTTTTTTTCTCTCAACTAGAGCGTTGAATTCATCTTCTATTTGCTGAACTGGGTTTTTGGGCTGGACGTAGACTCTGTTTCCAGAGGTTGGACGTGTTGCCGTGCGATGCGAATGAACGACTGAGAATGATCAACGTCCCTCTGCAGTAGTAGGCTCTACGTCAGAGGATCTGGTTCCACAAATTAAACGGAAGAGTGAGCCACAGCCCGATCAACCCGTAGCAGTGTAGCACTGCGTGTGGCACGGAGGAGTAGCCCGGTCAAACGGAAGAGGGTTTCTCCGTGAGTGCCTGAGTGGCGTCAGCATTCAGATCGGCCTGAGGATTCCGCTCGCCCGTGTAGTACGGCCATCATGCCAACAGTGCATTTATACGTAATCAGTTCTTTATTACTCCGTACCATCTTTTAAACAAAACGGGGATGTAGCTCAAATGGTAGAGCGCCCGCTTTGCATGCGGGAGGCACGGGGTTCGATCCCCCGCATCTCCACAGTTATTCTTGGTTTTGCCACGTCTGTTTACTTTTTGGCCTGATTCTATAAAAAAATTCTTGCACGACTGAATCAATGGATCTCGATCTTAATCTTACTAGCATGGATGGCGCGGCGTGTATCAATTTCAAATACTTTATATTTTAAGCTAAACAAAAATGATAAAAGTGTATATCTAAGTAGTCATTTTCAAATCTCCAAAAACTTGTCACATTTTGTTATTTTTGTCTAGCACAAAGTAAAAATAATTTTGGGTTGAAATTTTGTATGATTGTGAGATGTATCATTGACAATCTCCATGATTATTTTACAGATTTATTAATATCTTATAAATTTTTATTTTTTAAAATGGCGAGAGCACTGAAGCTCGGGAGCCAAAAGCACTTTTCAGTACATAGTCTACTATAATACGATAATTGTTTCAGAAATGCACACATGGATTTATATAATCTGGTACGCTAACCACGTCTTGTTTTTAGCGTACAATAAGGTACCCTTACTCATTTAAAATCTCCTTGATTTTCTGTAACTTCTCCTTGCTTGCTTCACCGTTCTCTGATGTACTAACCAAGTTTCAAATATTGTACATATATCGAAGCTTAGGCAAATAATTAACCTTATAAATTGATATCCGTTACCCTCTCAATAAGAAGAAATTGCTTACATCAATATAAATGTAGGCAGGATAAAAAGAACAACTTTTGCATGCATAGATCATAGATGATAGAGAATGGTAGGTCTAGCATCAGGCTGATATTGTTGTTGCTGAAGGAGAAATAGAAATGTCAAAGTTGCTGCCATGAAGACAAAAGGAAAAAAATGAGAAACAAGTAGCAATCATTGCTTATAGATCTCAACGAAATTACGGATCAAGTTCCATGTTGCCCAGGAGTCTAACATCCATTTAAGAACCATGATATTAGATGCTAATAACCATACCGCTTCCATTAGCTACTTAGCTGGTTGGGATAAGCGAGCGGTAGTAATGTTATTTAGAGTCGGTCAATAATCAGAAGCTATCTGTTTCTCGACCATGTATTTCAAAGTGGTCGGAGCACATCACTACTAAGTCAATTAGGGTGCAGCAGATTTTCATCAGTCAATGAACCGCAAATTGCTGAGTCTACAGTTGTCGTTATTATAAAAGATATTAGTATAGGATGCAAGTTGTCCAAACATTTGAGGAAGTTTTATCAAACATATAGACAACAAGATCAACTATAGGCAAGCCTAAAGACTAATTATCAATGTTACATGAAACTTCAGTGCAAACAACACATAATTCATGCAGCTTCGTAGCATATATATTACCAAAATAAATCGCATAGTGGAAGGATGCACAAACCTCCTGATGTCCCCCCTGAATTGCGCGCAAGAAACAAAGTAGGAAATAATATCAGGGTTCTATGCATATCAAAGTATGTAAGAACAAAAACTTGACATACTTGCACCTGTAAAATGTTCCTTCTATCCACAGTTGTCCCACTGTTTTTATTTATTGCAACTATTTTTAAACCTTTCCTTGATGTTATTCTTGAGACAACAACATAGAGCTGCCATGAGAAATTACAGGTTTTGGCAAGTACTACCTCCGGTCGGTTTTAATCGACGCCGGAGTGTGCCTTTTTATACGCTAGCGATGTGTAGCTCCGCGTCGATCTTTTCCGTCCGGAGGGAGTATAAGAAAGTGTGGCGCCCCGACACGCCACACCCGCAAGATATTGCTTACATTTGTGATGCGTAAGTGGCAGTATCAAAAATGATGACGTTAGGAACGCAAATTTGAAGAGAAATAATAAGAAATTGTACGATACTTAAATACTTTTGGATAGCAAAAAAATTAATTAGAGTTCAAATTTGGTTGATTTTTATCCTTAGAATCGTCACTTGTGTTGCCTAGAATATGTACACAATGAGTTTCTTTCATGAGCAATACCCCCTTTAAGGTTAGCTTTGAGTAGTTGCTTCACATTGACACCATATTGTGATGTTTTCAGGTCAGCCAGATAACTCCTGATCTTGTCAAATGGGACTGCTAACTCAATATTTATAGCCTGACCAGCCTGGGAAGACTGATGCCTCCACAAACTCCTTAACAGGAATACATACTATCTCATCACTATTTATCTACTATTGTCCCTGATCTTTCCTTGACGGATAAATCGAAGGTGCCAAAACGAACGACATGCTCCAAATAACACGCATTGAAGAAACCTGAAAATCTCTGATGCTGCAAAAGAGTTTGAAGATGAATAGAGACTCCATGGTTCAGTGGGGAGCTTGCGCCTGCAGTATAAGCAACCAAGTGTCCCTTTGCATCGTTGTTGTTGCTCCATCATGTTGCGTCTGCTTTTTTCAGGTTTCTTCTTCTAGTGGTCAGTATCTGTATTGCTGCTGGCAAGATCTTATGATAGCTAGTTTGTTAGTCAGTCAGCCTGTCGAACAGTCTGTTTCCACTGCAGTTTCCTTTGTTTCATTATGACAACTAGTTTCAAAAATTTCAGTTTGGGGGATTGGAATGTAAGAGGTCTGAACGATGATAAGAAATGTGAGCTAGTCAGGGACTCACTCTCCTCAAATATGTTTGACGTGATTTTCCTCCAAGAAACAAAGTTACAGTCAATCTCACATTTCAAAAAGAACTCTTTCCTCCCTACCACGCATGACAAATTTGAACACATTGATGCCATAGGTACTGCAGGTGGTATCCTAACTGCTTGGAACTCGAAGAACTTCAAATGCAGCAACACTATTGTCAAAAGCAGATCGCTCACAGTACACCTACACTCGGAAATTTCAGAATTCCACCTTTGGGCGACCAATGTTTATGGGCCGACGGCTGACTCTGAACGTGATGAGTTCTTTGATGATATTAGACAGTTGCAGCCGTTTATCGATGGACCATGGATTATAGCGGGAGATTTCAACACTGTGCGGTCTGGGGAGGACAGAAGCACTGGTAGAGCTTCCTTATCTGAAACCAGTCGGTTCAATGATGTGATCAGAGACTTGCAAGTTCAGGAGTTGCCTTTGCTGGACAGGAATTTCACATGGTCTAATAATCAAGATCCGCCCATCCTCACAAGAATTGACAGAGCCTTTATAAATGCAGATTGGGATCTCAGTTTACCGGATACTACTCTACATACTATACCCAGGGTAACATCTGATCATTTTCCTTTGAAGATTCAAGCATCTACTACTATTCCAAAGTCCAAGATTTTTCGTTATGAAAATAATTGGAAGTTCGGAGCTGGCTTCACCTGGGTTGGTCACCGAAGCTTGGAGTCACTTCCCCTCCTACAGGGACACCGCAAAATGTCTTTGCCATAACCTGAAACTGTTGAGGAAAAATATTGGGACGTGGAGAAAAACCCTTCAAGCTGATAGGGTAGTGTTGGAGGCAAATAAATTCACCCTGGCCTTTTTAGATTGGCTTGAGGAAGGACGCCCACCGACAAAGCTTGAGTGTTTCTTCGGAGAAATGGTCAAACGAGAAAATAGAAACCTTGATTCATTCCATTGCGGTGGCAGCCGGGCAACGAGGAAAAGTCAAGCTGGTGTGTCCTGGGGATGAAGATACTAGATTTTTCCATGCCGGAGCGTCGGCAAGGCTGAGAACTAATCGGATCAAAGTGATTCAGCTCGATGGACATCCGCGAGTACACCCGGGAGGCGAAACAAAAAATCATGACTGATTATTTCAGAAACATCATGGGAACGGAAGTGAGGACTACTCCGCAAATTGATATTCAGGGGTTGTACCCCCACGTTATTAACTTAGCACGGCTGACTTTACCTTTCAGTGAACAGGAAATCTTGAGTGCTATTAGAGATATTCC
Source organism: Lolium rigidum (assembly GCF_022539505.1). Taxonomy (NCBI): domain Eukaryota; kingdom Viridiplantae; phylum Streptophyta; class Magnoliopsida; order Poales; family Poaceae; genus Lolium; species Lolium rigidum. The sequence continues at coordinate 109,087,183 of NC_061514.1, forward strand.
TAGGGACAAAAGTCCTGGACCGGATGGTTTTGGGTCGGGATTCTATCAAGATTTTTGGCCTCTTATCAAAGAAGATATTCTGAAATTCTTTGATCAATTCTTCCGTGGCAATACTAAGCTGGAAGGAATTAACGGATCATATATGATTCTACTTCGCAAAAAGGAAAATGATAGCTCTCCGAGCAATTACAGGCCTATTTCTCTCCTTAATTGCACGGTTAAATGGATCACCAAAATCTTAGCGGCACGGCTGCAATCTTTGATCAAACTACTTGTGGATGAGGACCAGACGGGTTTTGTCAAGACAAGATGCATTGCGGACAATTTTATGTATGCAATGGATTTAGTTCGGACTTGTAAAAAAGGAAGAAAAAAGCTATGATTCTCAAACTAGATTTCAAGCAAAGCTTTCGACACGGTTTCTTGGGATGCTCTTTTTACCATCATGCAGATCAGAGGTTTTGATAACAAATGGATCTTATGGATGAAGGAGCTTCTTACATCGGCTAAAACAGCAATTTTACTTAATGGAATTCCAGGGAACTGGATCAATATCAAAAGGGGGCTGCGGCAAGGGGATCCTTTATCGCCTCTTCTCTTCATTGTGGTGGTTGATGTTCTCCAACAAGCTATAAAGAAATCTGCAGCTAGTGGATCTCTTCGACACCCAGTATTAGAAGACCAGCCCTGCCCAGTTTTACAATATGCAGACGATACTTTGATCGTCATACAAGGGGACGTGGAACAGGCAAAAATTCTGAAGCAAATCTTAGATGACTTTGCAAGCACTACTGGACTAAAAATAAACTTCAGTAAATCAACGTTTGTTCCAATTAATCTTACGAGTGCTCGGAAAGTGAGGAGATTGCTAATGCTCTAAGCCGTGATGTGGCCTCTTTCCCACAGGTATACCTGGGCCTTCCACTCTCTGACTCTAAGCTCCCAAAAGAGGTCTTTCTACCATATATTTCGGCTGTTGAAAGCAGAATTGGCTTCTCACTTCATTTCATTACACGTGGTGGGAGACTCACTTTGACAAAATCTGTTACGTCAGCACACTGCCACCTACCTCATGTCTTGTATCAAATTACCACAGTGGGTTATTGATGAGCTTGAAAGATTGATGAGAGCTTTCTTCGGAAAGGAAAAAATTACGTAAGTGGTAGCGACTGTCTTGTTGCCTGGGACTATGTTTGCAGAAGCTATGAAGAAGGTGGGCTTGGTATCAAGAATTTGCGAATTCAAAATGATTGCTTACTGACAAAATTTGTCCACCAAATTTTAACTCAGCCCAACTCGCCTTGGGCCAGATGGGTGCTGGCTACACACCTGCAAGGTAAAGATTTTGGAGACAGGCCAACCACCCAAACCAGAGTGTGGAAACAGATGTGGGGGCTGATTGACACCTACAGAAATGCTACATGTGTTCAGCTGGGTGATGGGATTACTACCTCTTTATGGAAAGACAAATGGACGTCTGATGGCCCTCTTTGCTTCCAATTTCCAGCTTTGTTTTCACACACATCTAGGCCAAATATTTCAGTTGCGGATTGCTGGAGGGACGGAGTTTGGACTATCCCTTTTAACCACATCACCTCTGACCGGGCCGATCATGAAGAGGAAGCGTTGTTTCGGTTCTTGGGCACGTGTAATTTGCAAAACCAGCAAGGTGATAAGAGGGGATGGCGCTTAGACAAGACAGACTGTTTTTCAGTTAGCAACCTCTACAACATCATGAACTGGGGCGGTATCAGGCAGGAAAGTGCTGAATCTATTTGGAGATGTGCAGCACCTAAAAAAGGTAAAATTTTTGCCCGGCTTCTGATCAAAGGAAGGATCAAAGTGAGAGTTGTTTTACTCCGTCAAAATATTGTGGATGACGAGAGATGTCCCTTTGGCTGCAACGAAAGGGAGACTACTGAACATTTTGCTCTGAATTGTGGTAGAACAATTCAAATCCTTGCGCTCTTAGGGATTAATTTAACCAGCTGCGAGAAGCTTACAAATATCTTTGACACCGTAAGAGAGAGGTGCCCGCCTCAGAAAAAGAAAGCCTGGACTTTAGTCATTACGAGTGCTTTGTGGAGTACTTGGTTGGCAAGAAACCGGAAAGTTTTTGATGATGTTGAAATTCCAGTTCACATAGTTGCCAAGCAATGCATAGACACCTGCAAGCTTTGGACTCTTAGAGCCAAACATGAGGAGAAGGCTTCTATCCAACATTGGCTAGCAGATTGGACTGTTTAATTTCCCTTCTCTGTGTGTTTTTGATTTTCCTCTAGATGTTCTCTCTCCCTGTAATCTCTTGCATGTATAACTTTGAGCTGCCTTAGCTCCCCCTTATTTAATAAAAGTTTTTAGGTAGGGGGAAACCCCTTCCGAAGTTCTCAAAAAAAAAAAAGTCACAAAACAAAGTCGAGAGAAAAAGCAGAGTGACTGAACCATGTAGAAAAAAAGAGTACCTAAATAACAGTCAACCATCTGTTTGCCAGACAGAATATCTTGCATGTGCATCCACATCAGACAAAGCAACAAAGCAAGAAGCAGCATCCCGATAGAAGAAACACCAACAGAAGCATCAGCCAGGCAAACGAACGATTAGGCACGTACTTGGAGGTGTTTCCCTAGTTTGGCAAGTACTTGGAGGTGTTTGCAAGTTCAAGACAAGTTCGTGTATGCGGGATGCTATTAACTCCAAATCTTGGAATAATTAGCAAGACTAACCCAAAATATCTTACGTATTTGATTGAAAAACTAACATTATGGCTCGCCTTCAAGGCTAGTGTGACACTTGGTTTGTCGCCGTGGCCCGAACCACTTCAGACCGTGTCTCGCTAATGTTCACCTAGTTCCTTATAGCGTGTATCCTCCCATCCGTTTTTCCAACTATGCGGGCATCTGTGACGATGAAGACCATGGTTGGTTAACATTTTTTTTACTATGTAGAGATTATAAGCGGATGGTGACAAAGGATAATGAAATTACGAAGAGAATACCCCTGCTTCACCCTGGAATCGGTCAATATCTGGCTTTTCATGTCTTCTTAGCTTATTGAACTTTCTGACAACGTCCATTTCAAGCTAGTTTGCTTAGTGCGTTTTGCTAGTTTCAACTATCAATAACTTTGCATATTATGTGGAGTGTTTTTCTTCCTTGATCATGCACCTATTTACACCCCCTATCCGCCGATTTACGCCGAGTCATTTTGCTAGATAGCTAACATCACTATTCAGGGCCTCTTTCATAGAATGTTGGAAATGCAGGAATAGAAAATACGTAGGTTGCAATGTCATTTCTATTTTAATTCTACAGGAAAATTTGTTTAATTCTACCACTAGACCTTCTAGTCATTCTCTAATGGATAGGAACTTTGTTCTTCTAGCAAAGAGAGAGAGAGAGAGACCGTAACACATCTCATGTCTAACATGTTGAATGTAGATGGGCTGCAGCCCAGTAAGGCAGCCCATATAGTCTACAATTCCTGAAATCTCAAGGCCCATCACGTTGGCAGGTTGGGACAGCATTGGGGACAAAGTTTAGTCCCACATTGCTAGTTGGGAGAGAGTTGGAGTGGTATATAAGGGCTGCTGTTCTAGTCATTCCAAGTGAGTGAGAATAGAAGAAGCCCTCGCGCACTCCTCCTCCTCCGCCCGCCCGTCTCGGCACGTCACGTCACGTCACGTCACGCACGTCGCGTTTCGTGACTCGAGTTCGAGTTCGAGACACACTCAAGGAAGCCTAAATTTTTATTTGCTTGGTGCACCAACTGTGTTGGGTACGTGTCGACCTGCATGTGCATGCTCGCCGCGTGTCCCTGGCTTCCTACGCGTGTCAACGCGGTCAGGGCGGCTCTCCTCCCAGGGTATACAAGGAGACCGATCAGATGCTGGAGAAGAGTGCTCTTAGATCTCTCTCTCGCGAAGTTCCTTTTGCTGTGCTACTCTCTAGTCTTCCCCATCCCGGCGATTGCGTGCACGGCCGTCCGGGAGAGCAGAGCCTCCGAAACCCCGTCCGTTGAGATCCCGCACCGGGAGACGGGCGATAAGGTTTTTGGGGAGCGTCTCGGCGCGACCGCTCGCCGTCTTGTTCGTCTTCTTCATCGACGGTTCGGTCGCTTCATCGACGGATCCGACTACACCGTGGGCGACATCAACAACTCCCATGGTGGTGGTGTCTGCTGCTGGTGCGACCTTCCCGGTCGCGATGTACGTGCTTTTCCTCTCCTACCTTGCACTCGCTACTTGTTCCATGTTCGGATCGATGCATGTGCTTAGTCTGATGTGTATGGTTAAGTATGCTTGTGCATCTCTAATGTTGTTTTCGGTAATTAATCTCATACGGAAATTGCCTAATAATCCAACAATCCAAAAACCTTATTTGCATAGGAAATTTTCACCGTCTGGTTTTGCTGCTGCGCTTAAACCGAGCCCGTTTACGGGTTCTCATTTCAAGAGATGGCAGAGTAAGACCCTCTTGTGGCTCACTTCTATGGGTGTGCACCGAGTTGCGGAAGGTATTCCCAGAGGTCCGCTTACTCCTGAAGAGGATAAAGCGTTCGGGGATGCCACCGTAATCTTTGTGGGTGCCGTCCTAAGTGTGCTTGGAGACAAGTTGGTTGATGCTTATCCGCACATTCGAAATGGGAAGGAAGCCGTGGGATGCATCTGGACGCTAAGTTTGGTGCTTGCCGATGTCGGAGGTGAACCGTATGCTATGGAGCGGTTCAATGACTACAGAATGGTTGAGAACCGATCTGTAGTAGAATAGGCTCATGAGATACAGATCATGGCAAAGGAACTTGAGCTCCTTAAGTGTGTGCTACTGGACAAGTTTGTCGCGGGATGCATTGTCGCTAAGCTTCCCCCTTCATGGAGAAACTTTGCCACTTCTCTGAAACATCAGAGGCATGATTTTTCGGTTGAGAATATCATGGGCTCTCCGGATGTTGAGGAGAAGGTGAGGGCAAAAGACAAACACCTTCGGAGGAACCGAGGGACGTTCTGCTGCCAATATGGTACAGAAAAATGCCCACAAGTCCAAGGGAAAGAACAAGGGAGTCTCCCGGACTACCAACTTCAAGAAGAAGGGGAAAACGGAGAAGAAAGATCCTTGCTTGGGTGTGTGGCGAGACCAGCCCTTGGGCCAATCGTTGTCCACAACGCAAAGGAAAGAAATGTCGGGATTGGACAGAACTCAAATTCTGTCGGCATGGTCATTGGCAACACGGAGGAAGGAACTACGGGGTATGGTAATATGTTACCTCTCTGTTCTTTCGGTGTTTCAGCCCACGGAATGGTGGGTTGATACAGGTGCTAATGTTCATGTGTGTGCTTGACATCTCCATGTTTACCTCTTATCGGGCCCGAGGTTCCTCGAGTAATGATGGGGAATGGGTTACATGCTACTTGTTCGTGGTGTTGGCACGGTAGATGCGAAGTTTACTTCGGGAAAGATCGTGCAAGCCGAAGAACGTGCTTGCATGTCCCTTCTATCAAGAAGAATCTCGTTAGTGGCTCCCGTCTTATGAAAGATGGGTTTAAGTTGGTGTTTGAGTCCAATAAAGTTGTACTTGTCTAAGTATGGAACTTTTGTTGGAAAGGGATATGAATGTGAGGGAATGTTGCGTTTCTCTCTAGAAGACTTCGTGATAATGTTGTGAACCATGTAAGCACTAGTGTTAATGAAACTAATGTTTGGCATTCACGACTTTGTCATGTTAATTTCGGTTGTATGACGCGGCTTGTCGACATGAGTTTAATTCCGAAATTCACCTTTGTCAAAGGCTCTAAGTGCCATGCTTGTGTGCAAGCAAAGCAGCCTCGTAAGCCTCACAAGCCTGCGAAGGAAAGAAACTTGGCACCACTAGAGCTCATACATTCAGATCTATGTGAGATGAATGGTGAGTTGACAAAAGGTGGAAAGAAATTTTTCATGACTTTGATTGATGATTCCACTAGGTACTGTTATGTGTATCTCCTCAAAACTAAAGATGAGGCTCTTGATTTCTTTAAAATCTATAAGGCTGAAGTTGAAAATCAACTTGAAAGAAAGATAAAAAGGGTTCGGTCCGATCGTGGTGGAGAGTACTTTTCTAATGAGTTCAATTTATTCACGTGCGGAACATGGTATAATTCATGAGAGGACGCCTCCCAATTCCCCACAATCCAATGGGATTGCGGAAAGGAAAAACCGTACTCTAACAGATTTGGTTAACGCCATGTTAGACGTGTCGAGTTTATCCAAGGAATGGTGGGGGAGGCTATATTGACTTCGTGTCATGTCCTAAATCGTGTTCCAACCAAGAATAAAGAGATTACCCCTTATGAGGAATGGGAAAAGAAAAGACCAATACTCTCCTACCTACGAACTTGGGGCTGTTTGGCAAAAGTGAATTTGCCAATCACCAAAAAGCGAAAGCTTGGACCAAAAACCGTGGATTGTGTCTTTCTTGGCTATGCTGCCCATAGCATTGCTTATAGATTTCTTGTGGTGAAATGCAGAGTGGACGACATGAATGTTGGCACCATCTTTGAATCAAAAGATGCTACATTCTTTGAGGATATATTTCCTATGAGAGATATGCATGGCATGTCTAGTTGGGAATCCGATCCAATACATGAAACTCCTATGGAGTCCGATGAGGAATACGATGATGAGAGTTCAGATTCGATGAAGATAACAATGAAGCTCCCACAAGGAGTAAGAGACAAAGGACTGCAAAGTCTTTTGGTAATGATTTCATTGTGTATCTTGTGGATGATACTCCCACTACCATTTCAGAAGCTCTTGCATCTCCTGATGCAGACTACTGGAAGGAAGCGGTTCAAAGCGAGATGGATTCCATCTTAGCTAATGGAACGTGGGAGTTATCAGAGCGTCCTTATGGGTGCAAACCTGTAGGATGTAAATGGGTATTTAAGAAGAAGCTTCGAGCTGATGGTACTATTGAGAAGTACAAGGCTCGACTTGTAGCCAAAGGCTATACCCAAAAGGAAGGCGAAGATTTCTTTGATACCTACTCACCTGTGGCGAGATTGACCACCATTCGAGTACTCATCGTCATTGGCTGCCTCACACGGTCTTCTCGTTCATCAAATGGACGTTAAGACGGCTTTCCTAAATGGAGAGTTGGACGAGGAAATTTACATGGAACAGCCTGATGGTTTCGTACTGCAAGGTCAAGAAAGAAAGGTGTGTAAGTTAAAGAAATCTTTGTATGGCCTTAAACAAGCACCCAAACAATGGCATGAGAAGTTCGAAAGAACATCTGTGGGCTTTGTTGTTAATGAAGCCGACAAATGTGTGTATTACCGCCATGGTGGGGGTGAGGGAGTTGTCCTATGCTTGTATGTGGATGACATACTAATTTTTGGGACAAGTCTCAAAGTGATTGAGGAGGTAAAAACCTTCTTATCTCGGTGTTTCGAGATGAAAGATCTTGGGGAAGCTGATGTTATATTGAACATCAAGCTATTGAGAGATGAGAATAATGGGATTAAACTTGTGCAATCTCATTATGTTGAGAAGGTGTTGAGCAGATTTGGATATGCTCGATTGCAAATCTTCTCTCACACCTTATGATCCTAGTGTCTTGCTTCGAAAGAATGAAAAGGCAACTAAAGATCAATTGAGATACTCTCAAATCATTGGTTCACTCATGTATTTAGCTTGCGCTACGAGGCTCGATATCTCGTTTGCTGTGTGCAAACTTAGCCGGTTTGTGGCCAACCCGGGAGATGATCATTGGCATGCTCTTGAGAGAGTGATGCGCTATCTAAAGGGAACCATGAGTTATGGAATTCATTATACCGGGTATCCAAGAGGACTTGAAGGGTATAGTGATTCAAATTGGATTTCTGATGCTAAAATGAAAGCCACAAGTGGATATGTTTTCACTCTTGGTGGTGGCGCTGTTTCCTGGAAGTCTTGCAAGCAGACCATCTTAACGAGGTCAACTATGGAAGCAGAACTCACAGCATTAGATACAGCTACCGTCGAAGCGGAATGGCTTCGTGAGCTCTTGATGGACTTGCCTATGGTTGAAAAACCAATACCGGCTATCCTCATGAACTGTGATAATCAAACTGTGATTGTCAAAGTGAAAAGTTCTAAGGATAATATGAAAAGTTCCAAACATATCAAGAGGAGATTGAAGTCCGTCGTAAAACTCGAAGAACTCCGGAGTGATAGCATTGGATTATGTCCAAAGTGCTAAAAATGCGGCAGATCCTTTCACAAAAGGACTATCAAGAAATATGATAGACCTAGCATCGAGGGAGATGGGTTTGAGACCCACTTGAGTTGCCGAGGGGTAACCCAACCTATGTGATCGGAAATTCCGTGAAGTAGGACCCGGGAAAACAAACCGGAGCAACCGAGTTGAGAGAAAATTTAATACTCCCACTCCACTTGCGATTGCAATTCTCTCATAGCTACGCGTAAAGCGGAGTTGACAATGTCTTAATGTGTTACGAGCGGCTCTTGATGAGCGAAGACGCCGTCCTACGAGGCGATCTTTTGAAGAACACACCTATATGAGTGACACTACTGGTCATAGTGTGGGAGATTTGGGTGAATCTCTAGTAAGCTCATGAAGGGCCGAGGAGTATGACTTATAAGCTCCACCCGAGGGGAAGGCTAAGGTAGCCTAGTACCGTGCCGGCATTGAGCGAAACTTGCCGCACAAAGACCGACAATTCAAGGCATAGTCCATTGTTCGCTTGTAGTCAAGCGTAGCACCTTGCCTAGGTGGAAGTTCAACTTAACAGGTCTCCACCGAAGTGCGGGTATATCAAACGATGAATGGAACTAATGTGTCATCCGATGTGCATATGAGATCTGGTGGGGGATTGTTGAATGTAGATGGGCGTGCAGCCCGATAAGGGCAGCCCATATAGTCTACAATTCCCGAAATCTCAAGGCCCATCACGTTGGCAGCTTGGGACAAGCATTGGGGACAAAGTTTAGTCCCACATTGCTAGTTGGGAGAGAGTTGGAGTGGTATATAAGGGCTGCTGTTCTAGTCATTCCAAGTGAGTGAGAATAGAAGAAGCCCTCGCGCACTCCTCCTCCTCCGCCCGCCCGTCTCGGCTCGGCACGTCACGTCACGCACGTCGCGTTTCGTGACTCGAGTTCGAGTTCGAGACACACTCAAGGAAGCCTAAATTTTTTTTTGCTTGGTGCACCAACTGTGTTGGGTACGTGTCGACCTGCATGTGCATGCTCGCCGCGTGTCCCTGGCTTCCTACGCGTGTCAACGCGGTCAGGGCGGCTCTCCTCCCAGGGTATACAAGGAGACCGATCAGATCTGGAGAAGAGTGCTCTTAGATCTCTCTCTCGCGAAGTTCCTTTTGCTGTGCTACTCTCTAGTCTTCCCCATCCCGGCGATTGCGTGCACAGCCGTCCGGGAGAGCAGGCCTCCGAAACCCCGTCCGTTGAGATCCTGCACCGGGAGACGGGCGATAAGGTTTTGGGGAGCGTCTCGGCGCGGACCGTCGTCGCTGTTCGTCTTCTTCATCGACGGTTCGGGCTGCTTCATCGACGGATCCGACTACACCATGGGCGACATCAACAACTCCCATGATGGTGGTGGTGCTGCTGGTGCGACCTTCCCGGTCGCGATGTACGTGTTTTTCCTCTCCTACCTTGCACCGCTACTTGTTCCATGTTCAGATCTGATGCATGTGCTTAGTCTGATGTGTATGGTTAAGTATGCTTGTGCATCTCTAATGTTGTTTTCGGTAATTAATCTCATACGGAAATTGCCTAATAATCCAACATAACATACCTAAAATTAAGTAGGACGGGAGGCAAGAGATGCACACATACTTTCTACTAACCGGGAGGAGGTTAGGTCTGGTGTATTCAATAAGCTAGTATTTTTACTACTGTCTATCTCAAATCATCATGCGTTATAGAATCAACAAAAGTCAACCACATACTCGATGAAACTTTATAAATTTTAATTTTGAGCAAATCTGTACGCAGTAACGTAAGAGAATCAACAGTGCATTTAGAAGAAATATAGAAGTTACTACATTTGTTAAACAAAACGGGGATGTAGCTCAAATGGTAGAGCGCCCGCTTTGCATGCGGGAGGCACGGGGTTCGATCCCCCGCATCTCCAGTTATAATTTTGTGGGTTGCCACGTCTGATTACTTTTTGGCCTGATTCTGTCGTTTTTTCTTGCACGACTGAATCAATGGATGTCGATCTTAAAATTCTGTTACGTTTAATAATTCCACAGCTAAGTAAGCTAGAGGTCACTCAAATAATTGGGACGTGCTTCGAGATGCAAATTGCAAGCTTTAGGGCATCTCCAACCGCGCGACCCAAATGGACGCGTTGGGCCGTCCGTTTTGGACCGTTTGGGTCGCCGGCCGGACACGCGGACAGCGGTCCGCGTCCGCGTATCTGTTTGGGTCGCGCGCTGCGCCCAACGCGCGGACGCATCGCATAATCCGATAAACACGAAAACAAAAGAAAAAAAAAGCAAATTTAAACGAAATTTGATTAAAACATATGCCCTATTTTGGGCAAATTTATACATAACCCTATTTTGGGCAAATAACTAACAAAAGGGAACATTTTCACGGGGATTCGACCTACTCTATCTCAGCCATCGAGTTGGAGTAGTTAACCTTCTATATGCCGTGGAAGAATACGCATAAGCATTAGTTCTTGCCCTTCCAGTGTAAGTGGCAGATCAAACTTTATCTAGTTCCACACATTGCCTTTTCCCTTATATGTCGTGGCAGGCGAGCTCCCTTCTGGTAAAAAGGATTTGAGTGGAAGGTTTCCCCTATATGGGCTTTTAAATTTATACTAAATTTAAAACCCTCTATTAGGGTTAGGTCGGCGGCGCGGTGGCCGCCGGTGCGCCGCCTAGCCCCTGTGGGCGTCGTCGGCGACGTCGTCGTCGTCCACCCCGGCGGCGACGCGTTGTTGTGGGCTGGGAGCGCGCCGGGACTCCGGCCACGGAGACCACAGTGGCCTCCTCCCACGGCGAGTGGGGGTCCGGAGCCACCCGACGCCGCGCCGGCGCACCGGAGCGCCGCCTCCTCCCCGAGGCGCTCGTCGTCTCTCCCCGCCAGGCGCGGCGCTCGGCCTCTTGGCGCCGCCGCCTGTCCTCCCCGCCGCCGCTGCTCCCGGCGGCGGTCCTCATCGGCGCGGCGCCCGGCCTCCTCCCCGCCGCGCCGCCTCCTCCTCCTCCCGCACCGCCTGGCTGGCCTGGGCATAGAGCGCCCAGCCCTCCGCCTCCTCTACCTCCCGCCGCGCCGCCTCCTCCATCTCGGAGGTGCGAATGGCCGCATGGAGGTGCGGCCATTGCGCCTCCTCCTCCGCCGCCGAGATCATGAGGGCGGCGCGGAGGTCCGGGTCCTCCTCCGAGGACTCCGGCTCGGCTCGAGGAGGAGAGGCGGCGGTTGCGGCAATGCCGCACCGCCGCGGCGGCCTCTCCGATGTGGAGGCCGCGCTGGTTTCCTCCCGATTGCCGCAACGCCGGCGGACGACGGCGCCGGCTGCTGCTCGCCTCGTCGTCGTTCGCTCCGGGAGCGAACCGTCGCTTCGGGGCCATGGCGGCGGTTTTGCTCGGGGTGTGGAGTGGGGACCGGAGTGGAGGGCCGGATCCCCTCCGGTCCCCATTTAATAGTCTCCCCTGGTCACCGACGAGTGGGCCCAAGGGAGACGAGGCGACCAGCGCGTGGACGCGAGCGGACGGCGCGTGCCATCCGCGGCCACGCAAACCTAGCCCAGATTTGGGCCGGGTTTGCGTCGTTCCGGACGCCGCGGCCGTCCGCTTTTGCGGTGCGTCCCCGCGCTGGACCGCGTTTTTGTCCGGCTCGACCCAAACGGACGCGCGGGTGCGGTTTGGGTCGCGCGGTTGGAGATGCCCTTAGCGTTAAGTAGAGGCCCCTTAGATTCACTAGTCCTTTTTTTTTTTGAGAGATTCACTAGTCCAATATTTATTTCCGCCTGCGACGAATCTCGATCTTAAACTTCTGTTACGTTTACTAATTCCACAGCCAAGTAAGCTAGAGGCCACTCAAACATTTGCGACGTGCTTCCAGATGCAAATTGCAAGCTTTAGCGTTAAGCAGAGGCCCCTTAGATTCACTAGTCCAATTTTTTTTTTTAATGAGGGATTCACTAGTCCAATATTTATTTCCGCCTGCGACGAGGAGAAAGGACGTATCTTAGGCCACGCAAAAGATTCGTATCATCGTAATCGTCGACGGCCGACTAAGTGCGTCAAGCTGGACTCGGGACATGGACGGATGACAGAAACTGAACAGATGTGGACGGATTGCATAGCGTCCATGGTTGATCGATGCTCAAATAGTCAAATTAGTCTTTAGCACGTGTTTTTTTTGGCACACATCAATCGGGCCACGAAACTATTTTTTTTTTTAAATCATCATATATTAGATCAGCAAGCCGGCTCATTGAAAACCTCTCAGTCCCCGTAGGTAGCCTGGTGAGGAAAAGAGTGCGTAAGAAACTTGCCGCCTTGACATCAAACGTTCCTTACATCATGTGAAAGCCTATCCAACATAATACTAGGGGGATCATCGTCCCAATTACAGCACAAATTATTAAAATAGCAATGCTTAGCTAAGGAGTGAGCCACTTCATTAGCTTCCCTGGAGCAATGCCTAACAGTAACTCTGGTGATAGTTTGTGCTTGATAGAGACAGTCTGTTAATATTGCTGCATATGGACTCCAAAGATCATCATTATCATTAAACGAATTGACTATCTCCAAACAATCAGATTCCAAAACAACATGTATACAACCCAGAACTTCAGCCAGTTGGAGCCCATCCTTTAGCGCCAAAGTTTCAGCAGTTGACGCATTTAGAACATTATTAAACAATCTGCTTCTTCCTGCCAAAGCCACTCCCTTATGATTGCGAAGAATAACACCAATAGCACCTGAACCATTTGGGAAAAAAGCAGCGTCAACATTAATTTTACATGTGTGAGAATCCGGCTTTGTTCAGGATAGGACCCTTGGCTCTGATGATGTTTCGACACCATAGTAATTCTGTGCCAACCCCGCAATAGCAAAAGTTGTTCTTCCCGGAGTAGCTACTGACTCTCCCTTCTTAATTTCTCGTCTTTGCCACCATATGTACCAGGCTGCACATGCAATGAGTTCTTTGATCCCCACATAACCAATCGGTGATGGCACCTGCAGGTCTCCGCACAGCAGGCCCTCAAGCACCACTGAACCAGAGCAATCAATAAGAGACGGCTCAATCACATGCCTTAAGCCAAGTGCTCGCCACACCTCTCTAGCACGATCACATGTGAACATGAGGTGTAGAATATCTTCCGCTCCTTGGTGACATACCGGGCATTCTCCTGAAACTGGGATATGTCTATTAAAGAATTGACATACCGGGGACAATCCCATGTAAAGCCCGCCAAACAAAAGTTTGAATTTTACTTGGCACTTTCAGTTTCCAAACCGGTTCCCAAACCAGATTATGAGATGATGTACTTCGATCTGCTGGCCTGTCTAGTTTGTGTCCATGAAGATGATTCCATCGGGCCACGAAACTAAATCCAATAGCAAACATTGAATTTGCGATCTAATGTTTTATCTCCCGACTCATAAGTTGAAATTATGATCCTTACCAATATTCGATTTCAGATATCATGTTGATTCCATGACTTCTTGTGTACCTATAAATTTATAGCCACTTGGTTCTCAGGTTATATGTAGACAAGTTCGGTCACCGAGCATCATTTTGTACCCATGTAACGACATAATTATCTTCTGTTTCAAAACATAATGCTTATAAATTTAGTCAATCAAAGTTTACATGTTTAACCAAATATAACAATGAAAACATCAACGGTCGTAATATCTTGGATCAACTATTTCAGCATCAGAGTCAAATGGCTTATCTTGATCCTTTGACTTGTCCTCTTGATTTTCCTCTGAAGCTTCTTTTTTGCTTTCTTTGAGCGTCAAGTTCAATATCATCTTGAGGATCAACAAGGTCTTATTCTTCTCTAGTCATTTCTTGAGTCTCTAGCCTTCCGAGCTTGTTCTTTGAATGGATCGTAGCGAACAAGAGGGGGGGTGAATGGTTGCTACGTCAAGTTTTAATCTTTTTCAATTTTAGCGGTGCGGAAGGTAAAGGTGATTGCTTTAGTGGTGTTGGTGTTCCTACAATGATCCTAGAACAAGTGCAACAAGCAAAGGAACAAGCAAGATAGTAAGAGTAAGGAGCGGGACAACCGGATGGCGCGGAGACGAGGCGAGGTTTGTTTCCTGCAGTTCCTCTCACAAAAGAGAGTACATCTGCGTTGAGGAGGTGCTAGCCTCACACAAGAGACTAGGCGGCCACACCATGAAGGAAGGCCTCACCTTCTTCCTCAAGAGAGCTCGACAAAGGGGCTCTCCCTTCTCCACTAAGACACCGGTCGAGACGGTGATTCCTACACAAGGTTGGGGCGAGCTCCACACCACAAGGAGGCTCCCAACAACCTATGGGGCTAGCACAACACCAAGCTAGCCTCCATATGTGCACTTTCTCCAAGATCCCACCATAGGAACCCTAACACCAAGATCCACTAAGGAGTAGCAAGTATTGGTGAAATCTCTCTTGGTAGAACTATAGATCGGGGTCTCCTCCACCACTCCTCAAAATTTGGGCAAGATTGGTTGGATGGTGATGACCCACAAGTATAGGGGGTGTATCGTAGTACTTTCGATAAATAAGAGTGTCGAACCCAACGAGGAGCAGAAGGTGTTGACAAGCAGTTTCGATGAAGGATTCATCGTAAATGCTCACGAGACAAGTTTTCGGGGGTTTTGATATAGCAGATAAATAAAATACAAGTAAGTAAAATGCGAGAATAATAATTGCAGCAAGTGGGCCAATCCTTTTTAGCACAAAGGACAAGCCGGTTTGTTTACTTATGATGACCAAACGTTCTTGAGGACACACGGGATTTTAGTCTAGTGCGTTCGCTTCATATAGTTGATTAATCTTCATTGTTTTGATAAGTGTTGTGTGGGTGAACCTATGCTAATGCACCGCCCTTCCTAGGACTAATACATACTTGTGATTAAACCCCTTGCAAGCATCCGCAAATACAAGAAAGTAATTAAGATAAATCTAACCACAGCCTTAAACTCTGAGATCCTGCTATCCCTCATGCATCGATATACCAACGGGGGTTCAGATTGCTGTCACTCCGGCAACCCCACAATTAGCAAACGAATACAAGATGCATTCCCCTAGGCCCATAAAGGTGAAGTATCATGTAGTCGACGTTCACATGACACCACTAGAAGAATAACACCACAACTTAAATATCAAACCATTAAATATTACTCAACATAGTTCACTACTAACATTTAGACTTCACCCATGTCCTCAAGAACTAAACGAACTACTCACAAGACATCATATGGTACATGATCAGAGGTGATATGATGATGGATAACAATCTGAACATAAACCTTAATTCAACGGTTTCACTCAATAGCATCAATAATAAGGAGTAATCAATACCGGGAGAGTTTCCCCTATGAAATAATCAAGATTCAACCCTAGATGTTACAGCGGAGACGAGGTGCAGCGGTGGAGATGACGGTGTCGGTGGTGGAGATGATGATGATGATGATCCCAATGAAGTCCAGCTCGATGACGGTGACGATGGTGACGATTTCCCCCTCCGGGAGGGAATTTCCCCGGCAGATTTCAGCCTGCCGGAGAGCTCTTTTCTCTCTGGTGTTTTCCGCCCCGCAGAGGCGGTTGTGTCTATTCTCGATGTTCTGTCGCACCTTAGGGTTTCGGGTAGATGAAGTACGCGAAAGGGAGATGGCCGAGGGGGGTCGTGGGCCTCCTCCCCACGTGGCGGCGCGCCAGGCCTGGTGGCCGCGCCGGCCTATGGGGAGGGCCCATGGCGGCCCTCCTCGGCCTCCCCTTTTGGCTGGCTCCGTCATCTGGGAAAATAGGAGCTTCGGTATATTTTCCGTCAATTATTGATCTTCAGAAATATTGTATCCTGACGGTGCCTTTTCCAGCAGAATTCTGACTCCGGTGAATAATTCTCCAATAATCATGAAACATGCAAAATAGGTGAAATAACATAAGTATCATCTCTAAATATGAAATATATCAATGAATAACAGTAAATTATGATATAAAATAGTGATGCAAAATGGACGTATCAGATGGTTGGGGAGATTCTCAATGTTTAAGCTCAGCAACAATGGAGGAGAGAGAGGGAGGAGAGATAAAAACGAGAGGGAAGAAGGGCCTCTTAAAAAGGCTCCTCCAAATCCAACTGTTATGTCCAGATTTTGCCTACGCGATACTACCGCTTTGGGTAAGCGGTACTACCGCTCTGAGTTCGAAATCCCACAGATCTTGTCCACGTGGACACATAGCGGTACTACCGCTCGCGGTACCGCTCGAGGTACCGCAATAGGGTCCAAACCTTACTGGACTCAAAGCGGTACCGGAGCGGTGCGAGCGGTACTGCCGTAACTAGTTACGGTACACAGTGGCGGTACCATGGGCGGTACTACCGCTCGCAAGCGGTACTACCGCTCCAGTGTACCGCGAGGTATCGTAACTCGTACCGTGGGTCAAATCCAGACGCAGAACTACGGAGCGGTACCGTGGGCGGTACTAGTAGGGGTAGCGGTACTACCGCTACTAGTACCCGGTAGTAC